>NC_072895.1:114012125-114320750 GCF_027943255.1 Anastrepha obliqua
TAACTCTATTAATTATTTACATGATTTTTAAATTGTTTCTATTTTTACTCATACTATGTACGATTTGTTTGCAAACAGGCCCAACATGTTGTACGGCGTGTATTAAGTGATTTATTATTTTCTGCTACTACTACTACTACCACTTCTGCTACTATTTCTACTACTTCTTCTTCTACTACTACTACCACTACTATTACTCCTGCTACTGTTTAAACACCAAACAACTTTATACATACTTCGTACAGCAGCCACTACTACTGTTATGGCGTGACTCCTCCACTCTAATTCCCTTCGAATGTTACACTTTCCTTATCGAAATTAAATTATTTCTAAATTTTTTCAAAATTTTTTTTCCGAAATACAATTTTCCTCATTTCTATATTGGCACAAGTTTTTGTTAGTATGAGTTTTATGTGCAGCTGCAGTTTTTTTTATCGATAAAAACATGTTTTTATACATATACAATTTTTAATTAGTTGTGAATCCGTGTTAAATTTTCATTTAGAAAATTTATGATTTTTTTTTAAATTAACCAAAATTTATAGAGAAATCCACGTTTTTCAGTACACATACTTTTTTATTTTCAAAAATTTAATGAGTTAAAAGAAGTTCCTAAAAACGAGTATTCATAGTCATTGTAAGGTGAATTAATTTTTTGTATCTTTTTTAACAGCAGACTTACAGTATTCCTAACAAACTTTATTCCATATCTCGTTCTTCCCACCTTGAATGAAGACCACAAAAATAATCGAGGAAATTCAGTCTCACAGCATGCATACCTTGCAGATAGTGTCTTGTGGGAACACCCACGAAGCTAATTAATTTTGTGTACATTTTTTTTATAAACAGAAGAGTCACAGTATTCCCAACACCCTTTATTCCATATCTCACTCTTCTCTCCTTGAAGGAAGACAAGAAGGATTGGTTTAGTATATGTGGATTATAAACGATGACTGACTGTGTTGCGGTTATGTTAACCGCTTTATGCTGCTGATGAAGTTCATCAGATTTTTAATATCAAGGCCTGCTATATCAGCAGGCAGGCGTAGTGAAGAAGTAAAAGCCAAGATGCCAAAATCTTAGACCCGCAGGAGCAGGGCAGCTAAGGAGAAAGTGCTGACATGATTTCACCTCATCTTCCATAGAGCTCACGCAAAAAAGGCTCAAGGTTACTCCAAGTCTCACAGCATGCCTATCTCGCGGATAGTGTCCTGTGAGAACACCCACGAAGCCAATTAATTTTTTGTAAAAAATTTTCTTAGAAGATTCACAGTATTCTTAACAAAGTTTATTCCATAGTTTATTCCTCCTTGCATTATTTAAGCTAGGCAGAGAGAAGAGTGCTTTGGATTTTAGTAGTCTGACGAGAAAAGGAGAGGAAAATCATTCTACATGCATTCAGCTGTACTCGCATCTAAAAAGAATACACCGAGCCTTTCCACGTGTGGAAGGAAATGCACTGTTACTTTTAAATTCCGTTAGCAGTAGATATACATACATATATATATATATACTACTGTGGGCAAAAAGTAAGGTGAATTTGCTTTTAAAATGAAAAATCTTTATTTATTCTTGTAAATCAATTTCATCCCCTTCAAAATAATCCCCCCTCGATGAAATACACTTATGCCAACGATTTTTTCAATCCCCGAAACATGCCAAATAGTCCATTTCCGGTATAGCCATCAGCACCTTCTTCGATTCAGCTTTGATCTCCTCAATCGACTCGAAACGCGTTCCCCGGAGTGGTCTCTTGAGTTTTGGGAATAGCCAGAAGTCACACGGAGCCAAATCAGGCGAATACAGTGGTTGCGGAACGATATGTGTGGAATTTTTGGCGAAATGGTCATGAAGAACGAGTGCAGTGTGAGACGGTGCAATATCGTGATGCAAAAACCAAGAGTTGTTGGCCCATAATTCTGGTCTTTTTAGACGAATGGCCTCCCGTAAACGACGCATAATGCTCAAATAATATTCCTTATTAACAGTTTGGCCAGGTGGAAGGAATTCATAGTGCACCACACCACGAAAATCGAAAAAAACTGTCATCATGACCTTTATTT
Organism: Anastrepha obliqua; assembly: GCF_027943255.1. Taxonomy (NCBI): domain Eukaryota; kingdom Metazoa; phylum Arthropoda; class Insecta; order Diptera; family Tephritidae; genus Anastrepha; species Anastrepha obliqua. The sequence goes on from NC_072895.1 coordinate 114,014,189, forward strand.
TTGAACGACTTTGACGTGCTCTTTTCGGTCTGGCCTCGCCTTTAGCACGATATTCGCTTGATTGGTCGGTTGTTTCAGGGTCGTAAGCATAAATCCAAGCCTCATCTCCCGTAATGATGCATTTGAGCTTGTCCTGATAGTCTGAAAGCATTGTTTCACACACATCAACGCGACGACTTTTTTCCAAGAAATTGAGAGTATTCGGTACCAAACGAGATTTGACTTTTCGTAGGCCCAAATGGTCCTTCAAAATGGTTTTCACAGATCCTTCTGATATTCCGATCATATCAGTAAGGTCTTTAACAGTCAACCGACGATTTTTGAGCACTAACTCCTTCACTTTATTGACGTGTTGGTCATCTGTTGACGTCGATGGTCGCCGGAGCGCTCCAAGTCATCAACACGTTCTCGACCCTCTTTGAAGGCTTTGTACCACTTATAAACATTTTTCTGCGACATGGTCGAATCACCAAATGCCTTCTGCAACATGCTAAACGTTTCCGCAGCCGAAATTTCATTCCGCAAACAAAATTTGATGGCACTTCTCTGCTCAATCAAATCAGACATTGTAAAAATCGAAAAATGCACTCTTGGTCGTCTGGTAAACACAAGCGTAAATATATTACTGATAATGACATTCACATGAAAGTTCACCCAGATGTTATTAACAGTGCTGCCAACTCATGAAAAAAATAACTAGAGCGAAATTTTAATCCCACGAAGTTTGAAAAATAAATTCACCTTACTTTTTGCCCACAGTAGTATACATTTATTCTTCTGCTGAGAGTACTCACTTTTCGAAATCGTCTCCAATTCTATTTGAACCTAATTATAAGTTGTATTCCTAGCCGACCTACTTGGCCATCATGCATATCTTAAGGTCGTCTGAGCAGCCTGGATTCGGCTGGTGTACTCTGCTAGAAAACACCAGCTCCGATGGCAGCTGGCATTGGCCATGAATGAATGGGAATGACTCGAGGGTTTTTTCCGACCAAGGGCTGTCGCCCCAGTAAACTAGCCTTGCACCGTAGCTTGCTAGCTCCTTTATTCCTATTTTTAAGCTTTGAGCACTCATTGTAAATGGCTGCTCTATCAGATACTTTTCGGCTAAGAACTCGGCAAAATATTATGTTAAAATGGTACATAAAATTCTCGGCACATGCTCTTAACAGTATATACCAACACTGAACTTAAAAAAAAACAAAAAACAAAAAAAGGAACTTGAAAGACGGGTTACTTTTAGAAAAGTTTCACTTTTATTTTGCGTATACCGAAATATTGGTTGTCTGCACCTTCAGCCGAAAATCCGATTCAACTAATTTCAAACACATTTAATTTTTAAATAATTGAGGGTAACTTTATATGGCAATGAATACTCGCTTATGAATTTTTTTAATGTTGTTTTGATATGTTTTAATCCAAATTTTGTGAACTTTTGTTATGCGAATAAATTAGAATTTTTGAAAATTCGTTTAACTACAAACACATAAATTTATCTTCTACCCCTCTTCTATTTTCTTTTACCTGTTATATTTTGTAGCCAGCTCCAAGAAAAAGTGAATTGGTAAAAACAAAATTTTAGCACAAAAAAATTTTAACAAAAAATGATTTTAATTTTTATAAGAAATAAATTCAATAACAAATTTTAAATACTACCAAATATGCATTCGAAAGCTTTGTAGTTTAATAACGTGAAGTGGCGAAAATTATGTAATTCAAAAACAAAAAAAAAAAAAAATGAGGTTTCTCTTTATTAACACCATAATTTTTTTTACCCAGCCAAATTCTATAAACCAAAAAAGCTGTCCACCTGTGAGCCAAGTTTAGTCCATTTAGTCTAGTCGAAAGTGTTAGTGATGAATCGTTAGCTAGTCAGTTAGTTTTTAATTGGTAAATCAATTGTACGATCAGTTAGTGACGGTTAGTAGTTAGTCAAATCAATCAACCAGTTGGCGTTCCAAATAGCGAATCGAACCCCCTTCGATCTGCTGCTGCTGCTGCTTTGCGTATGTGTGTGTGTTATGACGCCGCTATAATTTATCGCTAGCTTCATATTGCTATCATCATCAACAACAACAACACCAATATCACCACCGTGTTTATAGGACCACATTCGAATGGCAGAAGTATTTTGTAATGTCACAGCCACAGCCACTACTACTACTGCTACTATTACTACTGTTACTACAATAATTTGTATTAGTTTTTCTACTACTAAATACTAGTACAATAATTACCTACTATTTTCCGGCACAACGTAAATAAACAAAAAAAAATAAAAATAATAATGAAACCCAAAAAACCTATAACACAATACAGCTCAACAACAAATACTCGTTTGAATATTTACTGACAAAAATGTTGAAACTAAAACCACTGTACAGGCAACCCCGCAGAGGTGAGTTGAAACTCGAAAGTGAAAAAAAGTAACGTTCACCTTTCCACAATCGCTTAGTGAAAATTTCTTAGGCGTTTAGTTCATTTTCATTGCGCAACTAACACCATTTTCAGTTAGAAGAAAGTACTGCAGAAACTTTGTTTTTTTTTGTGTAATATTTTGAAGTTGCTTTAGTTGGAATCGCTCACATGCCTGTATTAAATTGAAACGGTCTAATAATATTACTGAATGCTTCGATTTACTTTTGAAATATGAAGATGTAATTTATTAAAAGCCAATGCAACATTCTTCTTCTTCTTGATTGGCGCGATAACAGCTTACGCGATTTTGGCCGAGTTTAACAAAGCGCGCCAGTCATTTAGCAAGGCAACATTAGGCGTTTTAAAAAAGCTACATCACCGTTAATACGTCTCCCGTCAGACAAAACTTGCATTCACCGGCCATTCACTTAACAAAAATGCAAAATAAGCTTGCAATGCACTGCTAAGAAGGCTCTAAGCGTTCATAAACCTTGAATGAACTCACGCTACTCCGGACAAGTGCTATTCATCTTTCAGATTGTCCTTCCATGTTGAGTTACGCCAGTGGCCGAAAATTGCAATTCCCCTATTTCTTCGATGTGTCTCAGAAAGGCGCTGAACTGCTTATTTTATAAAATTTGGCCAATATTTTCAGGGGCTAAACTTTGTATATTCCCATTTAATATAATTTAATTTGCTTTTGCCGGTGAATGGGTTAAACAAAAATTATGCAACTGCCGAGCTTTCATGCGATTTTGTGAGATCTTCTTCAAATTAGTCACGGGCACAGTTTTCTATGACACCACTTTTTCCTATGCGGACACTGCACATTTTTCTGAAATTGTGTCCACATAAATCTATTCCGGCTGACTTGTTATACAATATATTTCAAATTATTGTCTTGTTTAACAAGACTAAAGTGCAACATTTGAAAAAAAAACTGAATTTTGAGGTTAGTAGAAATTTTGTAAGTGAGTTTAAATTTAATTTTACTTAGAATAACCAAGTTTTCATGCGTTTTTCATAGCACATTTTTAAGAAATTACTTCTTATTAAACATAATTCTTCCGACATTCTAAACTGAAAGTGGTGTCTTTCCATCATTCACCTTCACAAATAATGCCATTAAAATCTCATATTCCATTTTTGTTTTTGATAACTGGATAACTTTGTTTTTACATTCATAAAAATAGTTTATACCTTTCACTCAACATAAAATTGGCCTAAATTTTCAGTTACACAAAAACACAAAAACACATACACACACAACATCGTTCAACTCGTTAACATTGCGTCTTGTATATTACAAAAGAAAAAAAAAACAATAATCTCTAACCTGGTTGCATCTGCCACGCATACTTACAACGTTGGAAAATTAAACAAAAAACAAAAATATTTTTTTATTTCAACTTTTGCTAGTATACATTTTGTTTTTTTGAGCAAGCCTTTAGTGCATACTCTGTTTTTGGTAGTTATGTAAAGAGTTTTACTTTTGACAATGCGTGATAGCAAATATTATATTTTTTTTTACATATTTTTATGGCGTGTATAAAGACTTGTGCTTTACGAAATTTGAAAACAAAAACAAAAATTTTTTCAACTTTTGTGTACGAATTTTATTTAGAATGCAATTTTTATTTTGTTCTATTTTTGTTACTTTTTTTTTATATTTTTTTCTAATTTTTTTTTTATATTTCTTTCTGTTTTTTTTATTTTTATATTTTTTTGTAATTTTTTTTTCTTTTTTCTGTTTTTTTTTTGTTTAGAGATACATGTACTGCGAATTTGAAAGAATTCAATTTGGTGTTTTAGTTTTTCTTTGTTTTTTCAATTTTATTTATAATTTCCTTTGCTTAAATAATACAACTTGGTTTTTTAATTTTCTTTTTAATAAGTGAATTTAATAATTTTCATTAAATAATTTATTTTGGTTTTTTAGTTTTTCTCCTAATAAGCAATATTTTTTAAAATAATTTTCTTTGCTTATATAATTCAACTTGGTTTTTTAATTTTGCTTTTAACAAACATTTCTTTTTAATAATTTTCTGCAATTAAATACTCCTTTTGACTTGCAAATTTGTTTTAAATAATTTTTTCTTAAATTTGATTTTTTCCGTTTTTTTTAGAAGTTTAACGATTTTAAAGTTTTAATTGAACATAATTTTTTGTGACATCATTTCATTGTAAAATTCAGTTTTTAATATTTTTTCTTTTCCTTTGATTTCACTAGTTTATAGTTCTAAAAATTTAAATTTTTAAAACTTTTTTTAATTAATTTTTAATTTCTATGGGTTTATTACTGTGATTGCCCTAATTCTTCTAATTTTTTTTCAATGGATCTAAATTTTTTTATCTTAATATTAGTTAATACTCTTATTTTAAACTCGTTCATTTATTCAATTTTCAAGATAAATGTTTTAATTTGAAAAATTTCTGGGCCGATAGGGTCTGCTGGCTTATAATATGATTATATTCAATTATATTTCAAGTAAATAAATAAATAAAAATTTTATTAAATACAATTTTTTGTTAAATAATTCTTTTATTATTATTATTATTTTTGTATAATTTTTTTTATGATTTGTTTTTCATTGATATTTATTTTTACTATTTTATAATTTTTTTTTTTTACTATTTTATTATTTTTTTTTTGTATTGTTATCTGTTTAATTGGTTCAATTTGTCGAAAGTGATGATATAATTTGAAAATTTTCTGGGCCGTTAGTCTCTGCGGCTAGTTGCCTTGACTATGTAATATGTAAAATATAGTAATAAATTTAATTTAATACAGAATTTTGTTAAATCATTTTTATAATATTTGTTTTGTGTTTTAATATTTTATTTTATTCCTTTTTTTGATATTTTATTTTATTCCTTTTTTTATATTTTATTTTATTTTTTAATATTTTATTTTATTTTTTCGCATAGATTTTTCTAAAATAATGTTATAATTCTAAAAATTTGAATTTTTAAAACTTTCTTATATATAAGTTTTTTTGTTTTTTTTGATATCCAATAAGTTTTATTACCATAAATGACAAGTTTTTCTTTAATTTTAACAAATTAAAATTTTGTTTACCTTAATTTTTTTTTTACAGTTTAATTTAGTTTTTATGTTTTTATTGTTCAAGAAAAGTTCTTTATTTTTTTAATTTTTTCTTTTAAGTTCGAACTATTTTTTTCTTTTTAATTTAAATAAATTTAAATTTTTTAATTTAAATTTTTTTGTTTTATTTTTTAAATTTTAATTTTTAAGTTCGAACTATTTTTTTCTTTAATTTTAACAAATTAAAATTTTGTTCATTTTAATTTCTGTTACAGTTTAATTTATTTTTATTGTTTATGTTTTTACTGATCAAGAAAAATCGTTTAATTTTTAAGTTCGAACTATTTTTAAGAAATTAAATTTTCAATTCGAATTAATTTTAGAAAATTAAATGTTATGAAAATTTGAATTTTCAAGATTTGGCTTAATTGGAACTTCTTGATTTTATTTAATTTTTTTATTTCATTTCATTTTTCTTTATTTAATTTAATTTTTATTTTTAATTTTTTTTTATTAATTTTTTTTATTTTATTTAATTTTTTTTTAAATATTTTTTTCTTTTTATTTAATTTTTTTTTTTAATGTAATTTATGTTTTTTTTTATTTTATTTAATTTTTGTTTTATTTTTTTTTTTAATTTAATTTAATTTTAATTTTTTATATTTATATATATATATATATTTTAATTTTTTTATTTAATTTAATTTAATTGTTTTCAACTTTTTGATACCAGCCGCCTTTTTTGTTACTATATTGCCAGTGCTTCCCCATTATTATTATAATTTTTTTCATCCATCTAGCACTCCTTTTAGTGTTCCTTAGGGGTTACTGAGTTCTAGGTTGTCCCTTTGTTACAGTTTTGTTGTCTTCTGTTCATTGTATTAACAATTGCGTTTTGTTTCTATTTAGTGGTAGTTTAGTTTAGTCAGTGCTGCAGCTGTAAGTTTCGATAGGTGCACACAAGACACTTTTCTGACGCCTTTCATATACTTCTATTAACGTTTTTGCACATTTGAATTATGAATTATTTATGTTAAAAAAGATCGGTGCAAAAAGTATGTAATCGAAATGCTTTTGTACACTTTTTTCAGGTTATACAAAAAAAAAATTAAATGCATTATTTTTACTATGCAAATATTTGAAAGAAAAAGACCAACGCACACATTATTTGTTATATTATTTTGTTATGCTATTTTCACTAAGAATCCTTTAAGCATTCCGATTTTACTATATAATTAACAAAAACGTACGATTATCAGACACAAATTAGAAAGTTAGCTAAGATGTGACCAGTAAAAACTAATCAATAATGTTTATGATAAGTACAATATTTTTTTTATTTCTCATTTGTATATATAAATTATATATTTGGTTTTATACAACAACAAAAAAAAAACATTTCAAAGATTCGAAAAATTACTTGCATTTGTATGTATATTCTTTTAGCAACTCTTAGTTTCATAAATGGCGAACGTTCTCATACGGCTGTGAATCGCAAACCGCCTACGGGCCGAGGTAATCAAAATTTGTGCGTTTTACTAAAACAGAAAATGGCAAACATAAAAACGCTCACACCTACTTTTTGTTGTAAAATATCCTAACCCCATGACCATAATAAATAGAATTTTATCAAATAATAACCCAACAAAATCACCAAACTTCGTTTTCCGTCCATCAATATAACTGCTGTGTTTTGTAAATACCGAACCCGCGTACAGCATAGCTTTCAATATTCACTTTTACACAAAATATGTTCATAGGTGGTGTGTTTAACCTGTTGAAATAAATGTCGGCGCGATAAAAAAATTATATAACTATATATTAGTATATCTCGTATATATATAAAATATCTTCTTAAGATTCATAAACAATTTCTGGTGTACCGCCATTCCAATTCACTTTTACCTGCATATTGTAAAAATTCTCTTCTCCTCTCTTCCTTACCACCATTGGCACGAAAATAATATTCTTATAACTGATTCTATATCTATTTTGTGCCGAACCTAATTAACTACATACAGATTAATTAACCCTTACTTGAAATTAGAAAGTAGAAATGTGGTGTAGTGTTTTTTCTTGTAAAAAGCATGATTCGAAACTAGTAAAAAGTACTAATCCCTTAATGCTACTCTACTAACCTACAAACATACGTATATTATGATGGTAAATTCTATCATATTTTAGTGAAAAATAGTATTTCAACTATTTTCCGTTTATACAGAGCAAGAAATACTATACAACAAATATACAACTCAACTTAGATTATAAACTTTAAGAAAGTTGCCTTCAGTGCTATCTTCTTGTCCATATATATTACGAAACCTTTTCTCAGATAATTCTTATAGTTTGTGTTAGATTTGAGCACGAATAGTCATGATAAGTCCATAGTAATTGAAAAAGAAGAAAATTTAGTGAGCCACAAAACAGTCATGAAAGTAAGCAGTTAGCCGTTTTTGGGCTATTCAACTTAAAATTACAAAAAATACTGCCGTGATTTGGACATAACATTTATATTCTACGCAAAAAATCCTACAAGAATCAGGCCCCGTTTTTTTGAAACAGAAAACAATGTATCAAAATCAATGGCAGTCACATACCAATTCATTCGGCCACAAGGGCCTTTTATATTGGGTTGGGGAATAAGTTCGTAGCGTTTTTACAGAAGACTTTTATTCAAATAAAAACCAATAATTATATCATACGTTAATCAATTATATGATCGCCTTTGCTGTTTACAACCTCTTACCACCTCTTAATTTGTTGATGCCGTTCCGCCAAAATCGCCTTGTCTGGTGTTAAAGAAGTTGTTGACCCAGTTTTTAAGGACTTTTTTGTTATTGAAGGTAACGCCCTTCATATGGTTTGACAGGGAGCGGAAAAGATGGTAATCTGGCGGTGCAAGGACCAGAGAATACGGCGGATGCTGAAGGATCTCCCATTCGAGCTGTTGGAGTGCGGCTTTAACGACTTCTGCAACATGGGGCCTGGCGTTGTCGTGAAGGAGTATGGTTTGACCATGTCGATCAGGTATTTTCAAGTGTTATTTTGATATTCAAAGAAAAATCTAAATGATCGGGTTTATTATATTATAAAAAGAAAGGTATGCCGTTAATAGTGGAAAATAACATCAGGCAAATAACCACCACGACCACGCTTACAGGGCAATATCCTTTTCATGAAATTTTCCATAACCGAATTGCAAAGTGGCTGCCCTATGTCCTTGATAGCCTCACAAATTCCATCTTTCAGATCTTGAATCGACCCTGGGCTTTTGGCGTAGATCTTCTCTTTCACGTGACCCCAAAGAAAAAAGTCGCAAGGTGTTAAATCACAATATCTCGGTGGTCAATTGTGATTATGTCTTCGAGAGATAACACGGTCCGTACACTTTTCCCGTAAAAGATCAATGGTTTCGTTGTTTGTGTGGCACGTAGCGCCGTCTTGTTGGAAATAAACGTTGTCCAGATCAATACCATCCAATTCTGGCCATAAAAAATCGTTAATCATCTCTCGATAGCGTAATCACATTCAAAATATAACTCCTGTTATTGGAAACCCCTTTAGCTGGGCAATGTAGAGCGCCTTGTTGACCGTGGCATTCTTTTCGAGCATTTCCCAGTGCACCATGCCCTCCCAGTACCACCAAACACATATCATGATCTTCTTTGGATGACGATCGGACTTGACTCTTGGTTTTGGCGTATCTCTTGGAGCCACCCACTCCTTTCTTTGCTTCAAATTGATCTATAGGCACCATTTCTCGTCTCCCGTGACGATTCGGTACAAAAGGAGCTGTTTATGACCGCGTTTGGCTCGATGACGGGCTAGATCCTGAGAAGAAATTTGAAGGCGACTTTCTTTGATTTTTTTCATTGAGCACATGTGGCACCCAGGCTCCCAGTTTTTCAGTAAATCCCATTGAATGAAAGTGATTGAGAATCGTTTTATGATCACAGTTCATTTTTCCGCTAATTCACGACTGGTCGCCAGTTTTCCTTCTTCATCGAATTCAGAAGGCCGGCTGGCTGACTGCGGGACGTGTCATCGACGTCAAAGTCGGCACTTTTGAACTTTGCACACCATTTCCGTGTTGTAGACTCGCTTATAACATCTTCTCCATACAATTCGCAAATGTGCCGGGCTGCTTCGGCGGCTTTTTGACTTCGATGAAATGCAAAGAATGTGGATTTTTGTCTCCTGGGTAATCCATTTCCTTAAAAATAATAAAAAATTGAACTCAAAAATACAATTCACATAGTTTTGTAGAGCAAGAAGAGTTCTATTGAATGAATACTTGCCCTTTGCTAAACAGCAAATAACTCGTTGTAAAATAAAAGAAAATATAAAAACGCTATGAACTTATTCCCCGACCCAATATTTTATCTCCCCATCAGAAAGTAATCATGTGATTATCCGCTTTCAATCAGATTTTTAGAGTACATTCACATCCAAATTCCACAACTCACTGTTACGGGTTCGCTGTTGTAGCGTTACGACTGCGGGTGCTCCGTGTAAACTCACTTAACCTGCTTGTCGCCATACAAGGGTCGCGAAACGCTATAAAGAAGTTTTTTTGAGTTACCTCACTTTCCTATAGGACTTTAAATTTGAATTAATGCACATTAATTTTCTGCGAACTTGAAATAGAGGTGCTTTATTGGATTTATCATGGCTCTTTTTATTTAGACTTCAAGACTATATCTCTTTCAGATCCTAATGCATCAATTGAAGATGTCGCTTGATTTTCTTATACAGGCTGGGCTATGTAAAATTTGCTTTTTGAATCGGCTATAAAAAAAAACTAATCAATGTTTTTTCAAACTTATTTTTTTTATTTTGAAGATTGAACATTGTCATTTATGAATGAAAAATAATATCAACCCAATTTTTAAGCACATTTGCGATTGTTTGGGCTCCAATTTCATGAATGGCAACTTCGATTTCGTGTTTTAAAGCATCAATCGTCTCTGGATGGTTCTCATAGCATTTGCCCTTAACGGCTCCCCACAAAAAATAGTCCAACGGGCTTAAATCACAGCTCCGAGGCGGCCAATTGATAACGGAATTTCGGCTGATTATTCGGTTTTCAAAAACGGTAGCCAAAAGTTCGAGTGTAACTTTGGCAGTGTGACAAGTTGCACCGTCCTATTGAAACCAAATGTCGTCCATGTCATCCTCTTCAATTTTTGGAAACAAAAACTCGTTGAGCATGTCACGGTAACGCTCGCCTTTTACTGTAACCGCGGCTCCTCGTTCATTTTCAAAAAAAATGGCCCGATGATGCCGCCAGACCAAAAACCGCACCAAACAATGACTCGTTGTGGATGCATTTGCTTCTCTACAGTAACGTGTGGTTTTTTTGAGCCCCAAATCCGACAATTTTGCTTATAGCCCAATTTTGTTCAAGCGTATAGCGTCCCATTTCGTAAATGTCAAACCTTTAAGTAAATTATGAACACATTTGACATGCCATTTGTGTTACCATTCTCAAAAAAATAGGTGGTTCAAAAAGCAAACGCTATATGGCCCACCCTATATATTCGTTTGAAGGTAACGTCCGAAAGTGTGAACGATGTTAATCGATTGAGCGTTTATTTCTCGATTCGATCATTAAAGTACTTACCTCTACTTCCAATTTTCGACATTCTAATGGTCATCTTGTTGTTTGAGAAAATCATGAATTTGAATTTTGGACTAAATAAGAGTTGCTTTAGAGGTAAAGTATTGCAAAACTAATAGAACACTTTTGCGTAATTTTTCTAGTTCTCCAAACCCAATTAAGAGTCTAATTATGTTTTAAGCTCATAAAAAATATGTTATTGAATAAAAATTTGAAAATTTTCATAACTAATTTAGTTAGCCATGGATCTGGAAGGGATTACTTTTCAAATAAAGTCAAATTCTTCTCGAGTGAAATAAATACCCACAGTAGCATTTTATGAAATGAAATAACTATGGTATTGTACTTATATTCTCACTCACATTTCGCTTTTATCCAACTATTTGTTATTTATCAATCCAATCCTTTGTAGACCTAGAGGAAACCGCTAAATATTCCGAAGAAGAAGATTATTCAAGTAGTCAGATATATGAAAAGATCGTTGAGCAATTGAATTCGCACAATAGTTCGGCCACAAACAATATTTCGAATATGAACAACAACAGCAACAATCAATTTTGTACGCATGAAATTCACGAAGTGTATACGAATGTTGCTGCTGCTTCAGAATCGGCCAATGATCGCACGCATCAATCAAATAAAGAGAATTTCTTTTGTGGCAATACTAACATCCAACGCAACACAGCGCTAATTGCCGAACTTAAGAAAGATATTTTATACCAACGTCAAAGGCAAAAATTACACCCGCATGAATATGAGTCGAAAGAGTGCACAAATAGGCAGGGCAATAGTAATACCAAAAATACCCGTCCGAAAAGTAGTGGTAGTGAAAAGAGTCCAGGCGGCGTTGGTGGTGACAGTGGGGGCGAGCCAGTGGGTTCACCTGTGAATGAATCTTTGGGGGGTGACACGCAACAGCGTATCAATGTCGAGTCTATAGGTTTTCGTCCCATTCATCCAATAGATCCGCGTTCGGATGTACCCGATGTTGTAACCCAACAACCGCATTTTAGCTACATCGATCCTAATAATAATGGTAATGTTGGTGGCTATCATCAAGCTGGTGCTGGGGGTGTGCATTCCCATCTTTATCATCATCACTGCCGTCACTACCATCAGCGCCAACGTCAACAGGCTAGCCCGGCAGTAGGTATTGTCTCTTTACCGCATTTCGAACAGGCTTTTGGGCATTTGTTGGATCGTTCCGCAAACGATTTGTGCGCGCTCTGTTATGATAATTATGCGCCCTGCTATGAGTTAGCCTATGACAGATCACAATATCCAGGCACTACTAATTACGGTTCCATTGCCAGTACAGCAACTGACACCACCACCGAAGAAGCTGAGAATCCTTATAAGAAGTCAAATGCGTGTTGTACGCCAGCTGTTTGTGACAGTATTTTTGAGTCGTTGCGTCGACCGGCTTCAAACGAAAACCATCTCATTTTCAATATACCATTCACTACCGAATCGCCTGACACGACTACCACCGCAGAACTTAGCACGCCACGCAAAACTCGCGCTGATTTGCCGCACAAGAGCAACGCTAGTGGTGGCGGCAGAAAAAATGTGCAACCACCGACTGCACACAGTCCCTACCGCACACTCTCCCACTTCGGTTTCAATTCACCACAACGTGATCCACAGCCCGAGCATAAGCATATACCCTGTTCTACGGAGCAAAAGAAATATGTGCCCTTGCGCAAATCGATTTCCTATGAAGAGATATTTTCATCGCCGCGTTATGTTGACCTATGCGAGCACTGTTTCGAGAAGATAGTACGTCTGAAGCCCGAAATCGCGCAGCAGACACAAATGCGACTACGTAACCTATGCGAATGCAATGGCCATGAACCTGGCGGTACCTGTGCAGGAATTGTGTATCAACCATGCTCGGACAACATTGCATATGACTATGTGGAGTATGCGAGCTCAGACACTACTGAGGAGACGCTGCCGCCGTTTTCATCACAGCTCGAACCTGTCTTAGAGGTTGTAGAAGAAGTCGACGCGGATAGCGCTGAAGATGCATGCAAAACTAAGCAGGCATCAGCAACAACGAGGGCACACACTCTTGATCGCACGTCCTCCAATTCTAGTTTCATTGAGAAGATTATGCGACTTAACTATTCCGAGGAGTCGGCGGACTGGAACTTTGCACCTGCGCCACACAAAGTGGCGGGCAGTACCAATCTCACTTTAGAACTAGAACGCGCCATCATGGAGAAAAGCCAACAAGAGCAGCAACAGTCTCAAGAGGGAAGAGACTACGATTTGAAAATGGTAACAAAACACTATAATACAGAGAATCAAGCTGAGTTGGACGTGCTAAATAGAATGAGCGCTGTGACAGCAGGTGTGAATGTGGAAGGCGAATCGTCGGATTCACCGCGTCCTCTATCTATCACAGAAATTTGGGAATTTATGCAGTTGCAAGATGAATCTGATGAATCACAGCAACAACAGTTTGCTGGTATCGATACAGCAGATTCATATTCACAATCTGCGACAGCCAATATTCCACGCAGTGGTTCCATTTGTTTATACTACGAACACGCGCGAGAGAGCAACATCAATAAAACGACTGAAACTGCAATTACATTTAAGGAAAATACTCCGCAACAATATGACGGCAACGTCCCATGCAAGGTATCCGGCGCAACCGTAACATCGTCTGCCGCAGCATCTGATGATTCGGCAAAACAAAAACGACGCCGCTCCTTGATGACGCGCGAGGAACGTAGTCGTCGCAAACTCATCTTCCAGGAGTTATGGGAGGATCACATCTACTTTCTTGATGGTAAAGAATTGAATGCATTGAGCGATACCGAATCAGCAATTGATGGGCGGCAAGAGCAAAGCGTAGCTGGTGTACAAACAAGTGACCGAATTGGTGTCGATAGCGATGCTGTCAGTGCTGCTGTGGAGCAAGATGTTACGGACGAGCTTGCCGAGCGCAATGAGTTAATAGTTGTGCAGACGGAAGAAGACAATTTACTGGCCGGTGTGGCACCGATGTCCGTACCAAGCACCGTACCCAAGCTACTTGAAGCTGAAGTATTTAACAGTCGTAGTATTATACTAAAGAATTGTTCTAGCAATACTGCATTGAGAATGAGTAACGATTGTCCTGATGACCTGGACAAGACCACCCAATCGGAGACACTATTGAAATTGCAGCCTACCGAAGTAAAACGTTTTTCACTTAATAATCTAATAAATACTCGGAGAGAATGTGAAGTGGTGCGGACTCCAACATCTCAGATAGAGGCGTCGGAAACTGTAGACGATGGAGCTTCTTTTTATTACGAACTTCAACCACGCACTGATGATGGCGAAAAATGTGAAATTTTCTCCACACCAACGCATAAAGTGCCCACTCCGGAATCTAAAAAGTGGGAAAGTTCAGCTGCAGCAACCCAAAATATGTCCGATGCAGTTCAATTTTCGGTCAACAAAGAACGATCCGAAAAGTTAGTGAAACCCAAAATTTTTCAAGTAACAACTGCACCTATTGAAGCAGCACATTTCGCACCTTCCCTCCAAGGAGACAGATTAGAACAAGTTTATGCAGTTGAAGACGATCCATCGCTCGAATCAACACTACTAAAAGGCTTCCACAAGGCCAAAGAAGCGCTGCCAGTCAAATTGGCACCCGAGAGTTCATTACATTTTAAATCCAAAAGGTCTCTTACAGAAACCTCCGATGAAAAACGTTCAACATCTGCATTAGCAGCTCAAAAAACAAAAATTTTCAGAAAGTCTTTTGTAGAAACTTCTCCTATGCCTTACTTTAAAGCAAAAAAGATTCCACCTAAATCAATTCTGGGAGTTGAGTCTGACAGGCCGCCGACACCTAAGCCGCCAACAACCAACTTAAAATACCGAAAACTGTCAACTCCTGAACCCCAATCCACCATTCTTGAGTTTGAAACAAAGTTAGCAGATAAATACGCGCGCCTGGTTGAAGAGAGCGCTTCAGAAAGTGATAGTAATCAATCGGCGCGCACATACAATGTCCCCACCTCACAGGAGGATGCATTTTTTCGTGAATATCAGTTGGACAACACTGTTACTGATGCTACTGCTGATCGAATGGATATCGAAGATGACGAAAAACATCTCAGCACAAATGGGGCAAATGTAGAAGGTGCCAATGTAATGAAACACAGCATAGTTACATGTGCAGAGACTGAGTCTAATATAATTCAAATAGGTAAAAGCCCATTTCTTAGGCTTGAAAACAATACTGCTGCAGCGGGGCAAATCCAAAGCAAATCAGAACTGGAAGTTGCAGAAATTTTAGTCAATGAGCTCAGTACAAAAAAACTGGAGCGTGCAAAAGCCGGAATGGCACTACCTATTGACGAACAAAAAATGAAGTCGGATCACGACTCGGGCGTTGGAAACATTCCGCATGTAGCGCGCGTTGCTCAGCTAACAACTGAAGCACTAAAAGAGCCTCCAAGTAAGGTATATGCCGCACCAAGAATAACAAAGCGGCCACGAAGAAATACAAATGTGCTAGCCAAATCGACCAGCCAGGTAGCTTCAACATCTCTTCAAGCAGCACAACATACAGCGGAAGAGCTAAAGTTGATGTACGAACCCAATCTCGCTGCCAAGTATGTGCTCTTCAAACAGGATTTTCCTTCGAAAACTTCGACAGCACATGCAGTCGAGCGGAGCAGAAATGCCGAAGATTGCGTGAACGCATTTGATAGAGGCGAAATGGAATTCGCTGAGTTACTGGAATCCGAGGAACATGAAGATCTCACCAAGTTGAGCGAAGAATTCGAAGAACTATTGCTAAACGTTGAAAATTTGCAGCTGCAACCGCAAACGCGTGAGGTTGGCGGTGCAGAGCCACATGTAGTTGAAGTGGATGAAGTAAATGAGTACGAAAAAATCATAAACGAAGCTGACAGTCATTTAAATGTAATGGAACAAAAAATCTTACGCAAAATCAGAGAGAATCAGTTGAATAAGAGTGATGAAATTTTTGATAAAATCGAAGCCACCATACGTAATAAAATGACATCTTCACAGATTGAAATGCTGATCAAGGAACAGTCACTACTAAATGAGGCTGATCACACCCTTGATGAATCAAAAATCTTACACAACACTTTCACTGCATCAACTCCAGAGCGGATTTTGTCTGCACACAGTACCTTTGGTGATTCGGGTGGTGATAGTTTTGTGCGGGAGCAGATTTCTGGTATACCTGAAACCGGTACGGAAGAAGCAGTGACCGAATTGGAGCCAAATAGCAATAGCATAGGTATAGTGAATGCAAATGAATCTTCCACTCTAACACCACAAAGTTCGCGCGACTGCAGTCGCAAATCGTCGGGCTCGAACTCTACACGGGGCGAGTTTTCGCCGAAGGCGTCATCCTTAGTAACTGTAAAATTACGGCGTTCGCGCTCACTAACACCGTCTACCGGAAATTGTGAGCTTTCGTCCCCACCGCCTAAACTAAATAAGACTACAACACCACCGCAGGAAGTTCGCAAGTCTTTGCAAGCGCGCGACTCTAAAGCTACTCATACGGATGGCGGCTCTACGTCTAAGGTAGGTGCACGTACCTTAAGCAGATGGCCGCGAGCTAGCAGCTCTACGCCGGAAATGAAGCCGTCCAAACGTAATTTTATATTAGAAAATATACGCAATGTTTCCTTACCGCGACACAGTGGGGTTAGTGGTAATGCTGGTCCAGGCAGCAGTGTCAAACGTTTACAGGGCAATGCACAGGCGATATTTTGCCATAATCCCTTCGAATCAGTAAAGGCATGTGGCAGTTTTAGCAAAATATTGATGAGCAATATGTCCAACAGCAGTTTTGCCAGCTCGTCGACTACCTCATCCAGTCGCACGCTTACCAAAAGCAATAGCCAAGCAAACAAAACAGGCAAACAACTGAGTCCACGCAATTCGTCGAGTGGTGTTTATACCTTCCAATCGAAATTGGTACGTGGCTCGCCACGCTTCTGGGTGAGTCTCACACAACCAAACGCCAAAAAGTTACAAGCACAGAAGCGACGAAGGCGCTCACAAACGCATCATCATCATCGAACGATGCGTATTGAGCCAAACGATTCTACAAGTAGTTTGCGCGAGTATGCGGAGTGGATCGACAATGAGCAAGAGGAACAGGTGGTGGAAGAGGAGGAGGAGGAGGAGGGTGAAGGCGAGGAGCTATATGAGTATTTTGAGAAGAAGAGTACTATGAAAAACGAGACGGTAGAAGAGGTAGCAGGGATGGACTTGGGTGGTGCCATAGGGCCACAAGAAATGTCTAATGAAATTGATACCAGTGTTGATGCTGCCGATGGGATTAGTGGTGTGGAACATGAGATTGCCGCTCTGGGCAAGGAAATACAGCAGCTCCAGCCGCGTCTCGACAACTACAAGCGCAAAATGAGCGATTTCGGCGATCATGTTGCCAAGTGTACGCGTCATATGGACGATTGTATTACAGTACAGGGTGACATTGCCGAAGAGCGGCGTCAGCTGCGCGAACAAATGGCTTTGCAACAGTATGCGGAGCAAATTATGTGCCAAGTGCAAACGTATTCGCTCTCTGAGACAGAGGATTAGGGTGTGATTAGTTTTAGGGACATTAGCGGGAAAAGAAGACGAACGTGAGGTTTTGTGTGTAGAGTTTGGAGAGTTTTTAGTGTAAATTTTTTATTCACGTTATTGCAATAATTTTTTAATTTAATTTTCAGTTTTTTCTTCCATTTTTTTGTTTTGTTTCCAAATTTTACTTCGCAACATTTGAGATTACAATTAGTGGTCGAATTGATTTAAAAAATGCTCAAATTAAAATTTAATTAAAAAGGTTTTTTAAATTCTAGTTCATGTGAAGATATGCGTTTTTTTTATTTCATTTACCTAGTTTTCTAAATAAAAATTAATGTTAAATCAAAAATAATTTTCGAAATTTATAATAATATTAATTTTCAAATAAGAAATATTTTTTTTTTTTTCAAATAAGAAATGCACTTTGTTCTTCAAATTAGAAATAGTTTTTTTTCTTCAAATTAGAAATACTTTTTTTCTTCATATTAGAAATAATTAATTTTTTTTTTCAAATTTCAAATTAGAAATAGTTTTTTTTTTGAAATTTATTTTTATTTGATCATTAGTTATTTTGCTTTAAAAATACTTACAACTCGAAAGTTTAACTTTTTTCATTTTCTCAAAAATTAAACAGAAATCTGAATTTTTTTGTTTTAATTTTATTTCCAAAATCTTTGTGTAAAATATAAGCTGAATTTTTTTGTATTTCACTGCGCTTTCAAAGCAAAAATATAATTTTGTGATCTATTAACCTATTGAAATATTTTTTTGCCATATTGTTTATTCATTAAACTTTTAATTTATTTATCAAAAAAATTATTTTAGCAGTAAAAAATTTGAATGTTTTAAATGAAATAGAGAAAAAGACATTGAACTTTTTTTTTTTGATACATATAAATTACATACATTTTTTTTAATTTTAGAACATTTTGAGCAATTTTTTAATTTAATCATTTTATGTTTTTTTTTTTTAATTTAATTATTTTATAATTTTTTTTTTAATTTAATTATTTTATACATTTGTTGTGTTTTTGTTTTATTTTTTTTTTTTTTGTTTTTTTTTTGTTTTTCTTTAATATAGCTTCTTTTAATTTGAAGAATTTATTTTGCTTAAAGCAATTAAAAATATTGAAAATTTAAATATTAAAAAACAAATAGTTGTCGATTTTTTCCTTAGAACATTTTGGATAAAATGAATTTTTATGTTTTTAATATATATATTTTTTTTATTTTTTTAATTTTTTAATATTTTGTTTACAGCAAATTAAGATTTTTTTTTTCATCTAAGAGAATCAAAAATAGTCAAAATTTCAATAATAAAAAAATAAATAATTGTAGAAATTTTTTGTTTAATTTTAGAACATTTTCGATTATTGTTTTGTTTCATTTTTTTATAGTTTGTTTTCATTAAATTTTTAATTTTTTTATTTTTTTAATCTTTTTGTTTTCAGTTTTGTTTTTATTTTTGAATATTTTCTTATTTTTAATTTTTAATATTTTTTAAATTTTTTAAATTTTTTTTATTTTTTTAATTTAAAGAATTTTGAGTTCATTTAAGAGAATTGCAAATAAATAGAATAAATTAAAATAATTAAAAATTAAATAATCATAGATTATTTGTTTGTTTTAGAACATTTTATATATATAATATAATATTTTTTTTTATTTTTTTTTATTTATTTTTTTTTTTTATTTGAAGATTGTTTTTGGTTTTTTTTTTATTTGAAACCCTTCTTTATGAGAATTAAAAATAGAATAAATTAAAGTAATTAAAAAATAAATAAAAAATATAAAAAAAATAGTAATAGGCCGTCCTCATCAAAATTTCTCTCCACAACTGTCCCGCCAAATGCCGTCAAGTATCACCTGTCAGCGACTGAATTGTGCACTCTTTCCCAAGTCTTAGTTTTTTTCTGCTCATTCATTTCGTATGATTTTTATTGTATTCTTTTAAAGCATTTTCTTGTTAAAAAGCAATATTTTATATGAACCGGATTGTTTTATCAAATATTTCTTGTTCTCTAAACATCAACACCTATTTCTTATAGATATTTTTTTAATTTTTAATACAAAGCATCGAAAAATTATTATAATTCAAATTAGCACATGTGGAAACACGTACTATTTTTTATGTATTGCACAACTAAATCTGTAAACATTCAAAGAAAATTCTAAAAACAAAAAATCATTTAAACCTTTTTTAATTGTTTCAATCCGTTTGTATTTAATATATGTATGTATGTATGAAAATTAATTGCACACACGTATGTATTTGTAAAATGGTTTTGGGTGTCTTTATTCCTACACATGTATGTGTATGTATGCGTACCTATGCACATGTCTGCTTATATTCTCATTGTTTCTGTAAATGCATTAGAAGGAGCAGCACTTTTGAAGGGCGTCATCACTTTACGTTTGTATGTGTGTAAATACATTGCTCCATATTTATCTAAATATTCTTGTTTGCTTATGATGAATATTTATTAAATATTTATTATTTTTTGCTTTTATTAATTTTGCTGAATTTTTTTTCGGTTTAACTAACTTTTTGTTATATTAATAATTTTTCTGCTCATGAGAAAATATGTGGAAATTGCTGCTTACATTGCTACAAAAATCTATTAAATCCCTTCAAAAATGGCAATGTGTAATTTTTTCTGAATAGGCCATTTCAAAATTATTTTTGTATTTTATCACTTATACCATTTATAATAAAAAATTGCATTAACTGAAATCTTATAGTTGTTTTTTACATGCTTAGTTTTAATTTATAATATAAGTATTTTTTAACGAAATTTTTTTATAAAAATAACGTCGTCGTTTAAGTAGTTTATAGACTGAATTAACTAAGTCACATATGTTTTATATGAAAGTCGGAATATTTTCACAATAATCCAAACGTAGTTTTTAAGTAATATTTAAGTTTGTACTTAATAAATTTTAGTGTTGGAGTTACACAAAAACACTTGCAGAGAGCATCACTCACTCCGCCGTATACGAGTGCACTCCTCTCCTTTTACGTCGCTGTAAATGTAACCAATTTACGAAAAAAATTGAGTAGAGAAATGGAGAACGTCGTGTAGAGTATCTGAATACACTCTTTGAAAAAATTTGATACCCACAAGTTCATGTTTCTGTTAAAGCCATGATGGAAAGAATAATGAGATGGCGCCTATCGTGGTACCGTTACTTTGTTCTCAGCGAATTTGACAATGAGTTACGTCGTTTTAGCACCAGCCCGATTACCACCATTTTTTTGTTGTTTAGTCTCGGAGTCTTAGTTCTTTCTTCATGACATTTTTCTAGCCTGTTCTAATTAAAAGTAATGTTTATAATTTTGTAAAATATACATTTTTTTTAAATTAGTTCAATAATTCCCTCAGTTTTATTTAGCTTTACTTTCTTTTAACATCTGGTCGCATTGCCCGCGATTGCAGTTGTTGTTGGCGTTCTTCTGCTTTCAGCAGTCAAATCTCTCTCTCGCTACTGCAGTGTTGCCTAGTTTTGTAAAATGCCGTTATAGTTTCTTCAGTAGTATTCTGTTGCTTATTTTTACTATGAATACACCTCTTGATGCCCTATGTCCCACTAAGGATTGAGAACCGGAAGAAACGATTACACCTCTATGGTTTTAATTCGCATTCAGTAAATTCAAATGCTTTTTAGAATGTGTAAAAAGGTTTTCAATGTTAAGACGAGTTGAGAAAGGGGCATTTAATATTCTTGCATAACCTTAAAAGGAGCAAAAAAAAAATTGACACTTTCCAAATATCAAATTTTATTACCAACCAACAAATTGTCATTAACACAAATTTTCTCAGAGTGACCTTTCTAAACATTCTTTTGTTTAATAGTCAAGTTTTTTTTTAACTTATAGTTTCGGTAGCTTTAAATTAAAAGTAAGGAACAAGCACCAATTTAAAAATTTTCGCATTTTGATATATAAACGAGCACTAAATTTATTGCGAAGAGCAAATGGTTGGCAACACTGCACAACTCGGCCAATGTGGTGTCAGGCACTCTCTGATGGGCACAATCTTGTTTCTATCATTCTTGTGTTAAAGCATTATTTTGTTTTGACGGTTGCCACTATTCAATGACTGTATTTCATTTCAATAAGAAAATCTACAATTCACTAAAATTAGTTCGATTACGCTCGTCAATTAAAACCCACATGCAACAGAGATATCGAAATATGTTAACTATCAACTTTTTGTTGTTTTGTCGGTATGAATGTCATTTACTGTAAAAAAAAAGTACCAGGGAGAAAAATTTCACTTATTCAGCAATCGCCCGATTTCCGATTTAACACCTTGACCTATTTTCTGTCAAGTTATTGCAAAGATAAAATTTATACAAAAAAACAGAAACCATTGAGGCTTCAAAAGATAAAATTCGGCGTGCAATTGCCGAGATAGAACCCTATTTAAGTCTAAATGTCATAGAAAATTTTACCAAAAGAATGTACAGTGTAAGGTTAGGTCGAAGCGGTTTTCCTATGGGACATACTCAGGTTCATAGCTTATTTCGGAACTTGACCCTATCTTTTCTAAAACCAGTGTGAGCTTTTCAATCCATCCTTAGGGCGTGCCTACCTATTAGGCAGTGCCCCGTTATAATGGAAATCAGTGTGCTCAGACTGTGCTTATTTTGGCGTTTAGCATTGAGAGTCGGTCGCAATTGTCGGGCGATTCTGCAGGTGGTTTTATTACGCCATCTTTCGTTCGCTGTTCTTACGATTTCTTCAAGGATAAGTAGTTTACATGTTTGTAAGGGTATGCTTATGTCATTGTCTATGTACTCATCGGTCAATTTGGTGCCGCATCTTGCTGGTTCGTCGGCTCTGCAGTGGATAATGGACTGTGTTAACACGACGGAAATTTCGGAAAAATACTTGTATTTACCAATGAAGTGTAGAACTTCTACTAAATACTTAATATAATAAACCATGTTAATAAAGAGTTTAGGAATTCCTATTTAAATGATGCATTTAATTTGAATTTGAGAGAGACTTACAGATAACTAGATAATTCTTCTGATGTCTAGGGCATTATGCATTTATTCCACCTACAGCCATTCGACGCCATTCCAGCTTGACTGAGCTTATCTAAAACTCGTTGCCTGATAAGCAAAGTGTGATTAGATTCCACATTTGCCGATTATTTGCTCTGTCGTTAAGTTATCAAAATTTCTTTTTAATTGCATACCCGGTGTATATATTTACACTTGGATTGCGTACCAAACCAAGTAAGAAGTTCGAGTATTCATGCAGACCTCAAACTATCCAACTGCAGACACATACACTCTCGCCTTTCGACCTATTTTCTGTACAAATTATTTTTGAAGATTGTGGCATACTCCCCAAGTGAAAAATAAAACCTTATTCGTCAGTTAAAAGTCTCAAAGCTTATAATGACGCCCAGAGAGACTATATGGCTTCAGCCATGGCAAATAAATTCCTCTGTCATTCTCGATTTACAGCTGAATTGTCTTCGCGAACGCTGAAATGTTGTTAGCAGCGAGCTACTGCTGTTGTTGTTGTTGTAGCAGCATAAACATCCTCCATACATATACGGGGAATGCTGCTGAAGTGACAGTCCTTGGCCAGATATAAATTCGGTTCGTTCCGGTTACATAGAACCGACTGTCGTGGGAAATACTGCTCGAACCTAACTCCAAAATTGCGTTTCTTGCATGTTCCATGAAAATTTGGGTGGTGAGAGGAAACTCTGAAATCCCAATCCCTTGATCTACCACCGGAATGGGGGTATTTACAGTAAGCATTCTGTTATCCTTTTAACATTTTTTCCGTGGCGCACAATTGTGTGGAAAATCTGGGTCTTAAAACCAGAAATAATCTTTTTGTAATCTAGCAAGAGGCGGCTGCATAGTTTTTACTAGATTTGTTGCAAATATTTGGATTTCTCTTACAAGAAAGATCTTCAGAAGGTTCTGCTGTTAACATCTGCTTTCTCCCGATTAACTGCCTTCCTGGGATTTTTATAAACTGAAGCTTATAATTTCTTAAGCGTTCATAAGATTTATTCTACTTTACTCTTGACTCGTTTTTACGCTCCATAATTAAAAGATCGACAATAACCTGCGCCCTCTTATTTCCGCGCATTGAGCAATTAGAATCCTTCTTTTCAGTATTTAAGCATCAGGAGTAAGAGAGGATTTATAATAATATAAATTTTTTAGTTCTTCAGAAGCATGGAGAACGTATCTTAACTTTTTAAGAAGGGCATAAGTCGGCGCTTATAGAAATTCACAACAAATACTCTTCGAATTAACTAAAAAATCCCTTGAAAATTTTAGTCTATATTCATACTTCGTATCGTGAACGTATCCCTTAGTTTTGTGTGTAATTATTGTTCGTCTGTCGTCCTTGTCTCGTCAGCGTGTTGCGTGTGTCCGATGTATTGCCTATCGTGTCTTGTATATACAACCATATACCATTTCTCATACCATTACAGCCGGTTACCACAAACAAAACACCTCACGAAATTCATCATCGATAACTCAAATTCATAAAAATTATACACATCAATCATATGAAACTTTCTTACCACATAAATATTCGCTAAACAACAGCGAGATAACAAAAAATTACGAAAAGCTATTAAATGTTGCCGAAAAATATGCTTTTTTGTATAAGCCAACGATGGTAAACTTAGCTCAGACTCTTGCAAGGCAGGAGTTACTGGTGTTCAATGTTTGGATGATTCATAAAATTGAAATATTTCCACACTACACATATCCACTGCCAGATGGTGGAGGCAAATTACAGCTGAATTTCAATGCGAACGACTCCTTGGAACAAAGTGTGCGTCACCCTGGGGATAGACACAATCAAATCGCAGCGATGGACAGCCCGCTGACAAGCGCAATTCAATGTAGCCATCAAACCTCCAGCCTCTCATCATCTTTTCCTACCAGGAGCAGCAGAGCATCACCCTATCGCACCTGTTCGCATTATGGTTTTAATTATCCAATGACTTATCAACCTAATATCACCATACATCCAGCCCATCTACTCACCGCCGTACAGCTACAGCGTGAAAAGGTAATCGCTTTCATTAAATCGACTGCAATGAGTTTAAATACTGGTTATTTTCAACCACGTGAACATTACGCGCTTCTACAGCCGCGTGCACCACGATTGAAGTCTTGCGAAACGCTATTGGTATCTGTTAATAAGCAGAGAGCAGGAGCAGAGCATGTAACAGTACATAACGACGAAGACCCACAAAATATCGATTCCAATGGCTCATATATTTCGGTGAAAGAAATAAAATTGGAGCCTACTAAACGCCGGCGCAGCAGCAAGATGGTGAGCGATCATGAATGTGATAGTGTAGTAGGCGATTCTCAACGATCGCTGCATGAACGAGAGCTGCACACACCACAGTTGCTGACACATGACCACCATCAACAGGACTCACTCTCCGAGCAGTTTTCATCGT
This sequence comes from Anastrepha obliqua, assembly GCF_027943255.1. Taxonomy (NCBI): domain Eukaryota; kingdom Metazoa; phylum Arthropoda; class Insecta; order Diptera; family Tephritidae; genus Anastrepha; species Anastrepha obliqua. Next base: position 114,039,327 of record NC_072895.1, read on the forward strand.
TGCTCTCCATCGGCGGCACTTCCTATCCAGCTGGCTCGCATAGCCATACCGCCGATCTTGCGCACGATCATGAAGAGGATCACGAACAGGAGAGCATTCATCAGCAGCACTATGACGATTCGGGTGATAATAATAGTTCGATATTTACGCGGCCAACATCAACCACACAACGCGCCTCATACGTGTTGCGTGATTTTTTACCCGCACATGCACAGGCACAAGCTCAAGCACATGATGCGCCTGAGCATAAGCCCGAATCAGAGCAGGAACTACATCACACAGACACCACGAATTTTGTAACGTCCACAGCAATGGCGCGTCAATTACTCAATATGCGCGACGGTGGTGAGGAGGAATCGGATGATGCTCAGCTTCACGCGCATCATTCACACAAACAAATCAAATTGACGTTAAATTCAAAGGCAAAATCCGTTGCACTAAAGCGCCGCTGTTCGTATTCCCCGCAAGAGGCCGCTGGTAGCGTTGGTCCACCGCACGATCGCTATCGTCATGTGACTGCCTCGCTATCGGAAGCGGGTTCTTCCTCGCCTACGTCGTCGTTACGCTCTCTGGAGATACATATCAATATCAATGTTAAGAATTCGGATTGTGCGCGCACTTTACAAACTCATGAGGCCGAATTCCGTCGCAAGTTGGAACGCATCATTGACGAAGAAATTAACTTAATTGCACAGCAGTTGAACGGCAGTGCTCAGTCCACCGCCACCAACAATAATATGGGAGCAGTGCATAATGAGCCCACCGAAATGACCACAGCCGGCACGCGCCATCTGCTGCAGCACACCACACTCGCGGAAACTTGGAACGATTTGCGCTTTGCTGGTAATCATCTGGCAACTGGGCAACAGCGCTGTAAGTCGTCAAAGAGCACACAATTGCAATCTAAATCAAAACAGCATCAGACGAAACCACCGCCTCCTTCCGCTACTGTCACCGCAGCCTCTTCCTGCTGCGCTGAAGCCGATTCCACTGCAGCTGATACACCACCGCCGGATCAGCATCGACAGCTGATTGCTGTGCTCGAACAGGAGTTGGAGAGCCTGTTGAATGGCATCATTTGCGCCAATGCGTTGCATAATCACGCGGTCATGTGCGATTGCAAAATGAAGGTGGCGCAAATTTCAGAGGAGCTGCGTGCTTCGCTTAGTGCGAGCAAATAAAGCGCCATAGAGGAGCGAAGTGAAGTTTTTTGTTTTGTTTTTGAAAATAATCACAGCTTAAAAAGCTGTACGAGTATTCTGAATTAAATAGTGTATATTTTTTATAATTAAAGGGTATTTCTTATGTTCCACTTTATACGTAAATACAAAATAAGGGTATTTAGCGAATTTAATTCATCCATTTATGTTAAATATTGCATTTCTCAATTAGCTACGTTAATTTTCACTTTCACTGCTTTTCTTGTATTTGTTTTTTCTCTTATAAATAAAAATGTTCTCCTTTAACACTTTCGTACGGTTCATTTAGTAATTTGTGCTCGCAACTCACTAAATTTGAACTCATTGACTTTGGGTGAGTTCGCTCTCATAATATTTACGCACACTTATGCTGAAAACAGTGAAGCCCGTAAACGCAATTCCGACTCAGCTGTTTCGATCAAACTAATGAAATCCCATGTAAACGAAAAGTTCCTTCCTTCCGTATCGTAGTACCGTAGATTTTATTTCACGATTATTAAAAAAATTCCGTAATTCCGTAATTCCGACCCAGCTGATTGCTCTCTCACCCCACAGTGTTGCCAAGCAGTACATTTCGAAATCATTTACAAAATAAACTTAGAAAAATGATAATTTTTGTTAAAATAGCTTAAAAATACTGTTGAATAATGTTAATTATAGATAAATGAACTATTTACATTTGTTGGTTTTTGCCTTTGGTTTATTAAACAATGAAAAATTGTAACTGATAACGCGGATATGTGAAAAAGTGTGTAAGCAAAAATATCAATGGCAACATTGTGTAGATACAACCAAACACACACACACACAAACCGATGTATTGTGTAAATATGTAATTAAAAGAATTAAAAGTTTTTGTGCACTGTAAGGGCATGCGGTAAGGGATTCCGTGCGGTCTTCACTGTTTTCAGCATTAGTTCGATTTTGGGAAGTTACATACTCGTACATACATACATATGTATGCATAAACGAAAATTCAGTAGGCAAGCGTGCTGACGAGCAGACTACGCGTGAGTATTTCGAGAGCCAATGAGCGGTTCTGTATAAGACGATGTAAGGAGATCAGTTGATTTGTTTTTGTTTAATGGTTTGAATGTCAAAATTTTGAGTTATTTTTTGTTTAGTTTTTTTTACATTCTTATTGAAATTTTGACATTGCAAAGACAAAATTCATATTTATAATATTTGATACCTTGGCTGGATTCGCCTTGAGCTGAGCCGTCGTTTGCGAATGATGGTTGGGAAATATCGAATTGCGAAATTGTTTAGTTATTAGCTGTGGTATTTACATATATGTTTTTGTTTTTTAGAATTATTCATATCTATTCTGGTATACGACGGGTGCTTTTGAAGAGTAATGCGAATCTCAATTCAAAGTTTTGGTATTCTCTTATGCGATGAACCAAGTATTTTACGAATAAAAAACGGTTGATAAAAAAGTTCGCACGTCCGCTGCAGTAGCTGTCATTCGCGATAAAGCAGTTGCGGATTTAAATAACAATAAAAGTAATTAAATTTTTATATTTTTTTATTGAAAACTACTTAATTGTACACGGAGACCAAAATCGGAACGCAAGCCGTTTACAATTTAACGGTGAAATCGCCAAGAACGTAACCAAACAGCCAAACTGTTGTTATTTTCCGTTTTATTAAAACTCAAATATTTATAAATTGTAATCATTTTTGGCAACTTTCTTTGTTAAAATTATAAATTAAACGTAACTCACAACACGGCGAACTGTCATTTAACAACTTCCTGACAACAGATTATTCTAAGGGAATACATGAAGTAGTAGACGGATACCGCAATATCGAAAAACTTGGCAAGTGAATAGAGTGCGAATTGGATTAGATTCGAATACCAGAATAGGCTCGAATATTTTCTGACTTTACTGTCTTCTCAATAATATAAATATTAAAGTGCTGAACATTTCTTTACTATACTTCAACGCTCGATTTAGATCAAATATGCGCCATTTTGTGCGCTAACTTTTGTTAGTTGTGAAGGCAATTCGATAATTTCGTGATTGAAGAAGTCTTTCAATAAATGTGAAAGGTCTATAAATGTTGTGGGCCTTGAAATAATTTGGGATCATTTACAAAATAAATCTGAAAACAAATGCAAAAACGAAAAAAAAGGCAGGGTGGCAGTTGAAAGTTAGTAGACCCATGTGCTACATATACATACGTATATATGTATGTGCATATGTATATAAAACGAAATTGTGCGTATGTAAGTCGGCGTATTATATTTCAATTGGGATGAAGATAAAGCTGATGAAAGCATATTCCTGTTAACAGGAACCGAGGACTTATGTACAGGTATATCTAGCAGCTTGGTGTTATACATTTTTAATTCTACTCTTTTAGCATAGCAAAGTTAAATTAAGCTCATCATATATGTATATAAAGCACATCCTTTCAATACATGTCCTACGCATCACTGCACACTAAATTAAGTTTAAACTACAATCAACTAACTTTAAGCTGCTCAGGGCTGGTTTGCCAGTGTTAGTTTAACTGTGGTGAATTTTTTAAACTAAGTTTAAGTCTGCAATATTGGGCATATAAATTCAGTTTAACTGGAAAGCGCATAGTTCAAGTAGCACTGAAAAAATCGGCTCTTAATGTACAAGAAAGAAGAAGAATCAGAATCAAAAGTGAGAAGTCTACAAATTAAGCGCGCAAAAGCACTCAACTAGAACATAAGAATTTAATACTGCAAGAGAAAATATTAAAATATTAATTATAAGTGCCGCATTAATCATATTGGAACAGGTAACAATAATTTTACGTTTATTTATTATTAAATTTGTAGTTTAAATTTAATTTTTAATTTTTACTTAATTTATAAACTTTACACTTTTATAACTGCATGCCCGTGTAGCAAATTATTGCATGCAAAACAAAAAATGACTTATTTATAAGTTTAATTTCTTAAGTTTTTGCTTTTTTTAATTATTATTTTTGGTTTTTACATTTTCATATTTTGTATTGTAGCCTTGTGTATGAACTAGCTTGAAGTGCTTACAATTTTTATATGTGCAAATATGTAGCTTTGGTGTTTGTTGGCGCAAAAAAAAAACTACAATATTAATATAAAATACATGCATGCATATATACATACATTATATATACAAATATTTACATATATTATACGTACAACTATTTGCAATCACGCACACTTACAAAAATTTCCTCCAACACTCTCCACACCCATATCCATGTCATTTAAGCATTTTAAGTAGCTATTTAATATATACATACATACACACATATACACCTATTATGCACATACTTTCCAAAAATCTCATTCCTTTCATGCCATTCCATATAACTAGCAATTTGTAGTTTAATTGTTGATTCATTTGTTTGCCATCAGCAGCTTTCATTTGCGTAAAAAAAAAGAATATTAACTTATTTATAATTAAATACTATCTTATTAAAATTTCCATTGAAATTATTATTTCAGGTGAGAACGTACAAAATGGCGATCACTCTGAGGCTCATTTGAGCACATTTTCACAAAGCAGTAAAGAGGTATGTAGAGTTCAATTATTCTCCTTATAATAGACTGCATATTTGTTGCATCAAAATCACAAAATGCATAGCAAAACATATCATTTGTACGTATTAACATACACTGAAAAGAGAAAAATATTCGTATGTTATAGAGGTATTATCAATACAATTTTTTTTTACACTCTGGTAATGTCAAAATGCCACTTAAAGTTTGTAATCAGGGCGAAGCTCGTAGTGAATAACCAACTTTTAGATTTTATTACAATTATTGTCGTAATAAACCTTCCACCAGACATTATTGGCACACAAAAACAATAAAAAAGCAGGCGACACCATTTTTTATGGTTAAAAAAAACATTTTGAGGATTTTAGAGCGCTATAAAAATTGGTTAAAATATTTTTTTTTTAATCATAGAGTATCTTTTTTCGACATTCCTGAACGGAAATTATTAATATTAAATACATACATATATAGGGTGATCAATCATGAGGTGCTTTTGTCAATAGTTAAAAAAAAAACAAAAATGTAAATTATGTTCAAAACCTTTATTTATCATTTGAAAGGACATTCTTTGACATTTACTTTTTGAATATGACTTCATTCAAATGTTGGCCGCAACTACGCTTAAGGTGGTCCATTCTGAAGGTCCAATTTTCAATCACTCGTTCGAGCATTTCGACTGGTATGTCGTAATGTTGGCTTCCAGAGCTTCAATCGTAGCTGGTTTATCAGCATAGACCTTGGACTTCACGAATCCCCAAAGAAAAAAGTCCAAAGGTGTGATATCACAAGATCTTGGTGGCCAACTCACAGGTCCTAAACGTGAAATCAGCTGCTCTCCGAAATGACTTCTCAATAAAGTCATTGTTTCACGAGCTGTATGGCAACAGAACGCTGATTTTCATAATACAGTTGAACAATTTGTAGACGTTGTTGCGGTGTGAGTCTTTCCATGATGAAATGCCAAACGCTGTTCAACAAATCCACGATGACAGTTTGCCACAACTCGCGCGCGATCTGTAAAAAAAACGCAAATGAAAAAAACTCCTCTTAATTGATCACCCTATATATAAATAATACCGATAAGTAACCATATTATACCAAATTTACGGAAAAGTGAAATTTTTTCATCCACCAGTCATGCTCGGCACACCGCCAGAATTAAGAATTTAAAATTTTTTAATTTGACATTTTTGGGGATTTCAGGGTACCTATAAAAAATAGTTATAATAACTTTTTTTTTTGTAATAAATCATAGAGTATTATTTTTTCGACATTTGTGAATTTTATCCCAAATTTACGGAAAACTGAATTTTTCCAATAGGAATTTCGTAAAAATTAAATAATATAGAAAAAAAACAAAGGTACCAATTTTTTGGCCAAGGAACAAATTCCCTAGATTTAAGAAAAAAAAATTATTTGGTCCTTTGGAATACTCCAGTACTTCTTGTACCAGTGAGGCAATATACCAATAGAGGCAGTCAAAATATAACTGGTGTAAGTGCTTCTGCTAAAAATTAGCAAAATCAACTTTTGATTTCATGCTTATTCTTATTTCATAAGAATTATAAATTTCAACCCATTTTTTGTTTGCAAAATTTGGCATAGATGGTACATACCCTTACAAGGGTAAATTAATTTAAGAAATAAAGCCTATTTATCATTTGAAGCGTCGCAACTTCACCGTATTGGCTCTGCTAAAGTTGTATTTTGTACCTGCACGCACTGAAAAGCCCCACTTTTTTCATTTCGTGCAAAGCCCTCAATTAAAAGCCACTTGAGTGTTTGAAAAGTGGAAAAAGAAGTTCAGCAAAAAAAAAGGTTAATTTTCGACGTAGCCTCCTTTTAATTCGATACACTTTATCCATTTCTTTAGGCCTTTAAAAAAAGTTGGTTTCATAAATTGCAACCCTTTCATCGTCCGAAATCTCGTGCGCGAAGCTATTCCTTAATATTTGGCAACAGGAAATTTTCTGGAGAATATACTTCTTCTTCTTCTTAATTGGCGCGATAACCGCTTACGCGATTTTGGCCGAGTTTAACAAAGCGCGCCAGTCGTTTCTTTCTCGTGCTAACCGGCGCCAATTGGACACACCAAGTGAAGCCAAGTCCTTCTCCACCTGATCTTTCCAACGCAGAGGAGGCCTTCCTCTTCCTCTACTACCACCAGCTGGTACCGCATACTTTCAAAGCCGGAGCGTTTGTATCCATTTGGACGACATGACCCAGCCAACGTAGCCGCTGGATCTTTATTCGCTGCGCTATGTCTATGTCGTCGTAAAGCTCATACAGCTCATCGTTCCATCGTCTGCGATATTCGCCGTTGCCAACTTGCAAAGGTCCAAAAATCTTGCGCAGAATCTTTCTCTCGAACACTCCAAGCGTCGCTTCATCGGATGTTGTCATCGTCCAAGCTTCTGCGCCACACGTTAGGACGGGCATGATGAGAGTCTTGTAGAGTGTTAGTTTTGTTCGTCGAGAGAGGACTTTACTGCTCAGTTGCCTACTTAGTCCAAAGTAGCACTTGTTGGCAAGAGAGATTCTACGTTGGATTTCAAGGCTGACATTGTTATCGGTGTTAATGCTGGTTCCTAAATAGACGAAGTCTTTTACAACCTCGAAATTATAACTGTCCACAGTGACGTGGGTGCCGATACGCGAGGGCGCCGACTGTTTGTTTGAAGACAGGAGGTACTTCGTTTTGTCCTCGTTCACCACCAAACCCATTCGCTTTGCCTCTTTATCCAGTTTGGAGAAGGCAGAACTAACAGCGCGGTTGTTAAGGCCGATGATGTCAATATCATCGGCATACGCCAGCAATTGTACGCTCTTATAAAAAATTGTGCCTGAGCGATTAAGTTCTGCGGCTCGTAGGATGCTCTCCAACATCAGGTTAAAGAAGTCAGACGACAGCGAGTCACCTTGTCTGAAACCTCATTTGGTATCAAACGGCTCGAAGAGGTCCTTCCCAATTCTGACGGCGCTGCTGGTGTTGAGCAACGTCATCTTACATAGCCGTATTAGTTTTGCGGGGATACCAAATTCAGACATCGCGGCATATAAGTAACTCCTTTCCGTACTGTCGAATGCAGCTTTGAAGTCGACGAAAAGATGGTGTGTGTCGATTCTCCTTTCATAGGTCTTTTCCAAGATTTGGCGTATCGTGAATATTTGGTCGATGGTAGACTTTCCAGGTCTAAAGCCACACTGATAAGGTCCAATAAGTTGGTTGACGGTGGGCTTCAGCCTTTCACACAATACGCTCGCTAGAACCTTATAGGCGATATTTAGAAGACTAATCCCGCGGTAATTGGCACAAATTGCAGGATCGCCCTTCTTATGGATTGGGCAGAGCACACTTAAATTCCAATCGGCAGGCATGCTTTCATCTGACCATATTTTGCATAGGAGCTGATGCATGCACCTTACCAGCTCCTCGCCGCCATGTTTGAATAGCTCAGCCAGCAGTCCGTCGGCGCCTGCGGCTTTGTTGTTCTTTAGCCGCGTTATCGCTATTCTCACCTCGTCATGGTCGGGTAGCGGAACGTCAATTCCGTCGTCGTCGATTGGAGTATCGGGATCTTCACATTCTCTGTGACATGCGCAGCTGTCACTGTTTAACACAGTGGTCGCCAACCTTTTCAATGTGTTGAGCTACTTTCAAGATTTTGAAATAAACAGCGAGCTACTTGCACAAGCCAACATAAATTAAATAATACACAGTTATATTCGACATACAATACATGTATTTATTTTACTAATATACGTTCTATATATAATAAACTTATGACTTATAGTGCTTATACTTATGCATAACTACATCCATGTTCACACCTATCAATCGTAACAAAATTTTTTGCAGTCATAATGGCAAATCACAAGCGACTTGAAAAAACAACAAAACAGTAATAGTACATTATTATATAAATAAAATATGGGCAGATAAAAAGAGCATATTTAATGAGAAGGTTGACATTCTGACTCATCGATAATTTTTTTAATATTTGCAGTATAATTTGATACAGTCATTCGAATACAGTTATCCAAATGTATATCTGTAAGCCGATTGCGGTATTTATTTTTAATAAGTTTCATATTGGAAAAAGAAGATTCACACAAATAAGTTGAACTGAATAACGCTTTCACTTTCAACGAAACACGACATAAAACTGAATACTTATCTTTACTTACTAAAGTCCATATACATTTCGTATTTGAACCTAAAGATTTTAAAGTCAAGTCACTTTGAAAAGCAATCAGTTCCATTTCTGTCACAGCAATGTCTTCGCCAAAGTTGTTCATAACACAAGTTGCAAACTGTTGTATATCAATGTCCATGAAGGGTGAAACAACAAATTGCGTCACTAAAGCAATTTCGCTGAAATCCTTGAAACGATTTTTGAAGTTTTCCTTCAAGTTAGAAACTATTTCCATATGATATTTACTGTCATAGGGCTCTAATAGATTTTTGGATATCTTTTCGGAAAGAATAGGAAAATGCTTAGTATCGCGGTTTTTTACGGTTTGTTCCCAAAATTCAAGTTTTGTAATAAATGCATTTATATCAGAAATCATTTCCGCTAATTCTTTATCCCTGCCTTGAAGCTGCAAGTTAAGCTCACTTCATTTCTCTGTAATGTCCACAAGAAAACCAAAATCTCTGAGCCAAGTCGAATTTTCCAGTTCAGGAATCGGTTCATCGCGTTCTTTGAAAAATTGGAGGCAGGACATCATTAAAACGTTTAAGCACTCGTCCTCTGCTTAACCATCGCACTTCAGAGTGAAGAAGTAGCTCTCCGTATTGACAGCTAATTTCATCAGCCAAGGTTTTAAATAATCTTCTTTGTAACGCTTGAGCTCTAATCTTGTTCACAATTTTCACCACCAGTTTCATAACGTTGTTCAAGTTTAGAAAATTTCCACATAATGCTTGCTGATGTATAATACAGTGGTAACTAAGAAATTGTGGAAAACTTTCATCCTTATGACATAGCGCCACGAGCCCCTTATCACAACCCACCATAGCTAGAGCACCGTCAGTTGTCAGGCCTACCATTTTTGATATTGGAATTTTCTCAGAAGAGATGAGATTTTTAAATGAGAAAACAGCTCTAGCCCAGTAGTATGTCCTTTGAGTGGAATAAACTTCAAAAGATCTTCTTTAATTGTAAAATCACTAAAAGCCATCCTGACAAATATGGCCATCTGTGAGGTGTCAACTACATCTGTTGATTCATCCAGTTGCAGTGAAAAATAAATACAGTTATCTAAGTCACTTCTTAACTGTAAAAAAATATCATTGCTCATTACTTCTACTCGCCTCATCACTGTATTAGCAGAAAGTTGCATAGATTTTATAGCAGACACTATTTCGTCTTTATTTCTAAAGTTGGCGAATAAAAAATCTGCAGCTTCCAAAAATGCTTGTTTTATGATTTCCCCGTCTTCATAAGGTTTTTTCTTTTGTGCAATTATCTGGGAAACACGATAAGATGCTTCAGTTGCAGCCTTATTTTTGTCGATTGTTTTCAAAAATATTGACTGTTGTCCAATTAACTGGATTTTTAAATGTTTCAGTTTTTCTTTTCTGGTGGCAGAATTTAACGGGAATGCCTTCTCAAAATTCGAATGTACAGTTTTATGATGCCTCTCAATATTTCCTTTTTTAGGAACTGACACAGATGTATTACATAACAAACAAACATTTTTGCCTTTAACTTCTGTGAAGAAGTATTGTTCTTTCCATTCCGAATGGAAATGGTATGTCTTCGCCTTCTTACTACTGCTTGCCATAATGTTTCGAACTCTAACCCAACCGCTGGACGCAGAACGTTGATAATGCCGTTCAGTATTAAACTGAGCGCAATGTCGACGTGCATTGCGTATATATAATATAAAGCCAAAAAATTCTCGAACACGCTAATCGGTTCCAGCCGATCCTAGAACGGAGACGCGACTTCGCGTCGTGTTTGTCGGCGCGAAATCGCTTACCGCAGTGTTGCCGCTGTTTATCTACATATTTATTATGAAAATTTCTGAAATTTGCTAATACTGGTATGATTTTCAGATTTTTTGCAACGTGAGCAGCGCGAGCTACCAGAATTGCCTTTGCGAGCTACCGGTATCTCGCGATCGACGGGTTGGCGACCACTGGTTTAACAGGTTCGAGAAGTGTTCCCTCCATAATTTAAGATTGCTCTGGATGTCAGTCACCAGTTCGCCGATCGCAGCGTAGCTCTATAGGCGGCATCCTGGAGAATATACTAATTCGCGCAATTTCGACATGCGCCGGTGTGTTGTTCTAGCGGCTCTGCATAATGTTGCGTGCAATCGCACGCTCACCGAAAATAAGTGACCATGATTTTCTTGGCCAAAGAGTCACCTTGGTTTCATTCACGATTCCGAAACTGGGCAAAAACTCTTTCGGATCGACACACAACACTCTTTGAATTGGTCAAAAGATTTCGCTTGTTTACAATTTTGTTAGCGCCCACCACCTTGTGAATAGCTTTTTCATATCTAAATACTTGTACAAAGCTTCAATAATCGATCAATTTGGTAAGTATGTAGCCTCTTCAACTTCGCGCACCTTCACTCGCCGAACATCTGATATCAAACCTTGGATTTTATGGTGATTTGATCTCAGGCGGCCAGTACGTTCCAATCGATTGTGAAGAATGGCCTTGATCTAGCCGAAGTTGGTAATTTCATCGGGAGTCTCTTACCACCTTCCTAAACTCGCGGCCTCCGAATACTTTTATCGGAGTTCAACCACAACCCATCGCAGACGAAGAGCTTCAGTTGGCTCGTGCGACTGGCGTTTCTTTGTCACAATTACGTTCAGGATGTTGTAGTAGGTTAAACTCCTACCTATTTATAATCGACTCAAACATACTCAACATATATGTATACGGCATATAATCAATCACCTATTCACATGCCTCGTTCAACCCACACTCCCGTTGGACCCAACCCGTCAAACAACTTGTTTCCCGGACCTACCTTAAGATGAGTTAGGCGATGACGACCGGCTACTACACCGTACTGGCAGGGCTTGATGAACTGCTACATCAACAACAACAACAACAATTCCCATAATATTTATAAGCTCGAATTTAGTTCGGGTGACGATTTTTTCACTCAAAGAGATTGCGTTTAATCAGCAGAATTCGGAAGGAAGAATCACCATTCTTCTTTTTTCTCTTAATTTTTATTTTACAGAGTTGCAATAAATATAATTTATCTACATTTCGGATCGGGTCAGACTTCTTTGGTTTTGTTTTTGTGTTGTTTTTTTATTTTTTTGTCATTCAATTTCATTGTGAAAATTATTTTATGTGCATGTCGGGGCAATCCCAATTGATTATTTATTAACTTTTTTATTTGTTTATGCGTAGACTAATCTCCCGCATTCATTCTATTCATTGAGTGTAAATGTCTATGTATTTGTACGCTTTATACTAACGCAGCTACAAACGATATTCTCATTGCAAATTTCTATTACGGTTCCAGGATGTTTCCACGGATGGTTCGCCCAAGAAGGACAAGAAGAAGAAGAAGGGACTTAGGACACCATCGTTTTTGAAGAAGAAGAAGGAGAAGAAGAAGACCGAAGCTTAAGTAAAGAATGAAAACATTTAAAAAAGCAAAATAAAAGAGGGGAGGCGAGTAAGAAAAGCAAAAAACAACTAAATTAATGCAGCTATATGAAAAGTGTGAAAGAAGAGGATAAAACAAAACGCAATGATGATTTATTGTTGAGCAGCTGTTTTTAAATAATAAATAAAGGAAAAATAAGAAAGCAAGAAGGAAGGCATGAAATGATAAAAAATTAAAAATGACAAAAACAAAAACATAAACATAATAAATTATTTATGCATGCATACGCTAAGCAACAACAACAACAAGAATAACCGAAAACGATTGCATTTGAAGAAACAAAAAAGAAACAACTGAAACGAATAAGGCAGCAAAAGCATAACAGCAGAAAAGCGATGCTGCACGAAGAACCAGCGAACATTTAAAAATAACAGTAAAGCGTAAAGAAAATAATAAAATCATCAAACAAATAAAATAAAATATAATAAATAAAATACATTTAAGCGACAAAGCGTCGAAGGGGCAATTGCAGCAAAGCAACAAATAGAACGAAGAATGAAATGAAATATTTTGCCAAGCGAGGCGAAATGCAAATTGTTTAAGTGACAGGACAATGGAGAGCAGCTCTTAAATTTATATAATATATATACATATATACATATATGTATATACTATATATGTATTTATAATTTATAAGGACAACCACAAAGGCAAAAAACATGTAATACACATAAAATAGAAATTTTTTCAGATGAGACATTAATACACATGATGATTGTAAGTGAAAATAATGATAATTATTTTATTATTGTAAACAAACAAAGCAAAAAATACGCCAAGCAAAAACAACAAAAACAAAAACTATTTAGAACACACAATACAATTTTTTTATAATACAATACAATTTTTAATATACGATTATATGTAAAGAAACAAAATTGCAAATAAATTTCGACTTTGTGAAAAGCATTCTTTCATGGCAGGTAACAAAAACAGATATGTATATGGATTAGTCTTGGTAAACGTGAACGGTAACAGTTGACGGCATTTAAACGAAGTGCATTCGATAATGATGAACGAACGGGTGATTATGTATGTATTGTAGAAAGAGGTGGGAGGGTGGTAAGAAAGTGCAGCGAAAAAGGGAAAATCAAAATATTAAACAAAAAAAATAGCATTAAATTAATGCAATGAATTGATATAAAAAAACAAGTGCAAAGCAAATAAATTTATCTAAAATGTAATAATTAAAAATTTTAAATAAAAACCTCAATTATATTTGCAAAAAAAAAAACAAAAAAAAAATTCCAATAAAACACGACGCATTATGTTGCATAAAAAATTGTTTGAAAAAAGAAAGTTTTAAAAAACAGCGCATAGCTTTTTTGTTTTTGTGGAGAAGTAAAACAAAAATAATGCAGTGCAACAAAACTTTACGGTTTATCTTTGCGCTAAATATACTGCACACACACACATAATTAAAAAAACAAACAAAAAAGATTGCATATGAAATATTCTTTATATTTGAAACTAATACACACACGTACGTATATACTAGTATGCAATATTTGTTGGCGTAATGTCTACACATCTATACACACACACACACACACTCACGCACTAGAATGTTTTTTTTATTTATTAGTTAAGGCTAATTTGAAATGACTGGACAAAGTTTGTCTCCATACTTCCCATATAAACCAGAAATTTACTTGCTGTAATGGCAAGCAACGACAGATGGGCATTCCCACTACTTAGGACTGCTAGCGGCAGGCTAATCACCTACCGTGTCAGAAATCAAAATAGATTAACGAAACCAACGCAAGACTGAGTCTTGTCAAGGCCCTATGCTCCCGAGAGGAGTGAACAAGGACAAAAAAAGTGGTATGCCCAGTCTCAGCTCTCCTACGGGTACCGACAACAGATGCATTTGGGAGCCATCTCCGAGCCTTCACAAGATTGTGTGTTTGCGCGTTATGCTCTCACTTTGTTGTACATTGGAGTTGTGGTATCTTAAAGCGAATGGTGTCTGTCCTTATCAAACAGTAGCTAGTGGCAGCTCTTTTAGGATAGAGATTTTCAGTTATGCTGATCGTCAGAGAAAGTGTGCTAAAGAAGAAATACTGCGTCAGCCAATATCACAAATACAGCATAATTTTCTGGAAGGGCGAGAGTAGGCAATCTATTGGTCATTTTTTTGGCGTTTAAAAAAATGATTAGAAAGTTTAAAAATAGTTCAGAGTATTTGGCAAGTGAAATATTTGGACTTTCATTTATCATAAAGGTATTCTTGAAAGCCAGAAAGTATCAAAAATCTACAAATTATGTGTGTAAAAAATACGAGTACAGTGTACTCTCTCATAAGCGGACACCTAAGGGTCTGAAAAATTTGTCCGCTTATGGAAGGTGTTCGCTTATGAGAAAAGTGTATAAAAGTTAATAATATGTTATAGGAGAGTTAACGTGTTAACGTTAAGTGTCCGCTTAAGAGAGGTGTTCGTTAGGAGAGAGTACACTGTATTGGGAATTTTTCAAATTTCTGCTTGTTAAAATATTTTCAGCCAAACGGCATTTTCGACCTCCAACCACTTCACACCAATTTCTCCGAGCGCGCGCAAACTAACGACTATGATTCCATTTGATAATTTGATGGCAGTTTAGTGTATTTGATAACCGTTAAAATACTCGTAATTGTAATAATGCTAATTATGGCATTTAAGAGAAAGTTTTTTTTTGTTTTTTTTGCAAACAGCATAAACACAAATGCTGTGGTTGCAATTTTAGGGCATGTTTTGATGATATTATTCTTTAAAAATATAATGTAGGCCTTATTTAGTATATTTGATTATAGCAACAAAATTATAGACTGGGTTCTACCTAAAACATTAGCAAAGAGTTTTGTTTAGTCTCCGCCTTTATATTGACGCCTTAACCTCACATTTGGCGCATATACATTTTACTGAGACTCTTTCCATAATTCCGACTAAGTAGAAATGCTATGTAAAAAATATATCTCTATACAAATTAATGTATAATGAAAAAAATGTGGAATGTTGCTGAAAAATGCACCGAAGACGAGATAATTGCATGAAAATACATCTACATACATACATACATACATACATACATACATGTATAAAATACATGACAAATATACAAACACTTTTAGATAGATAGTAGCGCCCAAAACTTATTACCACCCAAAACAACAAACATAACGAACCACCAACAAACAACAACACAAAAACGCGACTAGCCACGCTTCAGTGTAAATTTATACAGCGAAAAAGCATAAAAAATAAAATAATAAATTATTAAAAACACATACACACATAAATAAATAATTATTTAAAATACCACTTAAAACAGAAGCTATTCCATAATAAACAACGGGGCGGGGAAAAATTCATAAACTTACACACTTTATAAAAAGCAAAAACTATAAACTCAAACAGTAGAAGTAATAAATCCATACTCCCACACTTACATGCATACACACACAAACAAAATCAAATAGTTAAAAATATAAATAAAATATATATTTAATAAACTGCCATAGCATGTAAAATATAAGCAACAAATAATATATACTTTTTCTCATACAACAACAACGTTTAAACAAAACAAAAAACAAAAACAAAAGGAATCACGTGGTAATATGTAATAAAATATAATTTGTGCTTAAATAAAAAAAGAGAAAAAAAAATAAATCTAAATTGAAAAATATACTTTAATTAACTAGAGAAGCATCCATTAAGTAAGTAAATAGCGTTTTGGTGTATTGCACAAGCTGCGATTTCGTTTGCTTTGATAAAACAAAGCATTTTCCAAAGCCGCTTCATATTAAATTTTGTTCATACGAAGAACCTCCCCAAAGCACATTTCCAAGCAATTATAATTATGGCAAAATTTATAATGTTAAAAAAAATTATTTAGGGCTTAATTTTTCAAATAGTGATTTCAAAGCACTTTCTTATTTATCTGACGTATTGTTGTTGTTGTTTTTTTTGTTATTTTTTTGGAAAAAATTTGTTTTCTAGGCTTTAATTTTTTCAAATAGTGATTTCAAAGCACTTTCTTATCTAGGTGATGTATTTTTTTTTAAGGCTTAAAGATTTTCCAATAGTGATTTCAAAGCACTTTCTTATTTATCTGATGTATTTTTTGTTGTTTTTTTTAACAAATGCGTCTCAAAACACTCTTTACTAATGCTTTTTTGAACGTAATTTCCTCTACCGTATTTTTTTTTTTTTTTTTGGCTAAGCTTTTCTTTTTCCCAAAGCTCTTTCTGAGTATTTTTATCAGAAGTAGGTTTTAGAGTGCTTAAATTTTTTTGAATGCTATTTTTTCTCGTTTTTATCGTTATTAAATCTCTCCAAATCATATTTCCAAGCAATTATAATTATTTCAAAATTTAAAATATTAAAATATTAAAAAAAAAATGTCTGGGCTTTAATTTTTTCCAATAGTGATTTCCAAGCACTTTCTTATTTATCTATGATTTTTTTTCTTTTTTGTTGTTTTTCTTAATTATTTCAAAATTTAAAATTTTAAAACAAATTTTTTTCTCGGCTTTAATTTTTTCCAATAGTGATTTCAAAGCACTTTCTTATTTATCTGTGCATTTTTTGTTTTGTTTTGTTGTTTTTCTTAATTATTTCAAAATTTAAAATGTTAAAAAATTTTTTTCTAGGCGTTAATTTTTTCTAATAGTGATTTCAAAGCACTTTCTTATTTATCTGACGTGTTTATTGTTTTTTTTTTTATGTATTTATTGTTTTTTTTTATTTATTTTAGGTTTTAATGTGCTTAAATTTTTTTGAATGCTATTTTTCTCGTTTTTTGAATCAACCAATCATTTTTTCATGTTCATTAACTGCATAACACAACGTTCGAACGCACTTTGAATTTTGCTGCTGTCACGACAACGGTTTGCAAAGGCTTTTATCACAGAAATCGCGCAACCAAGCTTTTAAATACAACAAACAAAAATGCTTGCTTAGTCAAATTTATAAAAATTTATATAACATTTTAATCATCAAAATCGGAATCTTTTTTTTTTAAATTATGAATTGAAAATTTCTTGTTTGTAGTTCATGCGTGTGTTTTGTTTTCCGCATACGTATCTCCAACTTTTTTCATGATTGCTTCAATATAAATATCTATAAAATATTTAACAAGATAATCCAAAAAACTCTTGTAAATCTTATGAAAATTTATATGTTTTTAAATTTTTTTTTATGCTTAGCTTACCGATAATTGTTTACTTTTTTATTTTTGACAAATTAAAATTATCTTTCTCACATTGAATGCAATTCACTTTTATAGCTGAGAGAATTTTTTGTTTAGTTTGTCTCTGCTTTTTAATTAGTTTAACTAAATTAAAATGTGGTGTTTGTTTTGAAATTCATGTCCAGTTATACGATATTTTTGTGAAAATGCAATTGATAAGATTATTTAATAAAAACGAGCAATTCTGCAGCTTCAAATTTTTACATTATTTTAAAACAAAAAGAACAACTATTCCGCTGGCAATTTTTGTTGTAATATTTTTAAACTTAAGTTTTATGTTATATATTATATATGAAAAAATATATATATACATATTAAAAGGACGCAATGAACGCATTTTATACGATGTTCATTAATGCTGTATTTTTCTTTGATAAAAGAAGTACATCAAGAGTATTGTTTTCTGTTTTTTTTTTTTCAATTGAGTATCATAGGGTCAGGCACGAAAGCGTGGCTGTTGGAGTATTTTTGTTTTTGTAATTTGCATTTGTGCTTTGCGCGTGATTTTTCTGATATTTTTTTTAACTTTCAAGATAGTGAATTTTTAAATAGTTATGCGTCTGATTTATAATTGTAACATGAGAAGGAGCGCAAAATATTTGATAAAATGATCTTTTTTAGTTGATTTTCAAAAAGCTGTGCACTTTTCCGAAAGTCGGTTTCACATACATTTTTAGGAATGTTTTAGCCATTTTCTTAACTTGCATTATTCCTTTTTTTATAGTTCAGTAGAGGCGTTTACAGCTTCGTTACCTCGATTTCTGCCACAATTCCGAAAATATTATAAATTTACTTATTCACTAATTCGCATGCTGAAAAATTATAAAAATTGCACCATACACAGAAGCATATTTCTAACAATTTTTTGCTAAACCAGCAAAAAAGGAACTTAATTGCTTAGAAATACTGAGAACAACATTCTGTAATAGGCAAATTGTGTTGCACATTTATGCTCGTATCTAATAACTTAAATGAGTTTTATATTTGTTAACTCACTTTTTGAAAAGATACTAGCAAATACTCTATTATCAAAATTTAATATTATTATTATTATTTATAGGAGATATACTATACAATATAACCCTAATTTAATTATTTATCAAAATTTAATTTTCTCAGTCCTTATTATTTTCAAAAAACTTTAAAATAAGTCATAACTCATTTAGCACTCACACAAAAAACAGCACAACTGCAAATTATTAAAAAAAAGATATTAAAATACAGCAAAAAAAGAAATATACTTAAAAAATAGCACGCGCGTGCACGCAAAATTCACAATAATTTTAACAGCCTTTAATTTGCGTTTGATATTTAGCTATTATATATAAAAATTTATAAAATTAAATATACGCCTATGAAAAAATTTCAATATATTATATTAAGAAAAATGAATAAAAATTTATAGAATTGTACAAAAAAGTTTACAATTTAAAATAATTGGCTGTGTTTTCATTGCTTTGTTAAGTTTCCTAATGCTATGTTACCACGGCACGTAATTCGCTTCGCATTCTTAATTCACTCTCCCAATCGTAATCCACTTTCCAATGCCACTTCGAAAATCGAGCAAAAAAAATTCAGAAGATTTAGTCAATATCAAACCGTTAAACGGCTCTCAGCGAACTTTAAGCAATCAGCTGATTGGCTGACGCAATCGGGTCACAACGAAAAAACTGAGATTATGTTGGTGAGATACGAAAAACCCCTTACACATGCCGTCTGAAGAACGACTAATTGGATGAGTGTGTGAATACGTGTGAAATGAGCGTGCATAATTCTGCTGCGGAGTCTTCGGTGGCAGCCGAAGTTACTCGCTCAAATTCGTTTTTCACACATCATTCAACGGAATAATCCGCGCGCAAAAACTCTCCTACCAGCAAGAGCGGAATAATCCGATATACATTTTTTATTGTTAAAGTTTGAGGGAAATAAATAATTTTGGTAATCCTCTAACATTCTTTTTAATTAGAAAAGACAGTAAAAGTCTTGTCGACGGAAGTTATTGTGGACACAAGGTGTTTTGAGTAAATGTCGCATTTCAAGCGGTGATGCAAAAGGGTTAATAAACCAGGAAAAGGTATTCTATAGTAATGGAGGCCAAAAAAGAACTTGTTATACAAAATTATTATGTCGTGAGTTGCTGACCACTTCAAGAAATGTGGTGTATTTTCGTACCCACTTCCATCACCGAGTACACAAATCTTTGGTTTTGCAATTTCTGCACCATTTCTACAATTATGTAGCTGTTTTTCCAACAGCCATGCAATTGGTTTCTTTTTTTCGCCCAATATCTCTATCAGCACCCTTTCCCCGGCCTGTTCCCATTTATTGGCACTTTTTAATGCTGAAAAACGGAATAAATAAATTAATACAAGCTTTGCTATAAAATAAAGTAAACTCTTTTTGTCTTTAAATCATTTTTTTTTCTCCATCACCGACATTCACAGCAAATGAGAATAATAAAGAGCGAGTGAGCGATTGGTGAGCTGCCAAAGTGAATTACACTAAGTAAAACGAACGGAGTGGAGCCGAAGAGAGTGAATTTCGTGCCATGCATGATGTCACTGCACTGAGTTCTTACACGGCTGTCACAATTGCCTTTCCGACATATCGCACCCTAAATACAAAAGGGTCACAACTCAAAATACTAAGATTTTCAGGAAAGACGTAAAAATTATTGTAATATTTAAAGAAAATATTGTTCCATCATGAAAATATACAACATTGAAGAAGGTTCTACTATATTTTTTTCAATTTTATATTATGTTTGCGAAAATAAAACAAAATTTTGATTTATGACTCTTTAACTCAAATTTTTTCGATTATCTAGTGATATTATCTTAAGTTGTGCCTTTTTAACTGATAAAATGTTTTAATTTTATAAGTTTCCTAACCTAATTGAACTCACTTTTCACAACTAAAGAGGCACAATGCAAAATAATATACCACGAAATGTATCACTTTTTACAGTTATAAAGGCAGAACTCAAAATAAAACTCTTTATGTGTAATAAAAGTAATCAGCTGTTCTTGAGCCCATTAACGCAACTCAAAATAATTCTCTTTAGTTGATCGTGCAAAAGCAACATACTTGACATTAAAATAGACATAACTGTATTTTTCCAGTTAAAGAAGATAGTTATGTGAACGAAATATTTGCAGCAGCTAGAAATGTATACTCTGAATTAATTTATGCAAAAAACTCAGTTTTGGAAAATTTTGAGTTGTGACCCTTTTGTATTTAGGGTGCGATATGTACATATCTGTCATCTACTACAAGAGTGTCATAATCCAAGGAAATGTTTTTTATGTGTATGAGAAAATAAATTTACTGCGCGAAAGTGTATAGGTACCTACCTTGTACCTACCTTTGTATATGTTAACATTTCATTGACAAATCAAAGGTCGGTTTATTGTTTAACACGGTTAACACGATCCATAAATATCTCGATCTGCAGACCATGAGATAAATATTGACCACGTGTGTATTGAACTGTTTGAGGTCTTTTTTTTAACATTAGAAATGTGGCGAATTTTTCTGTTCCATTTTTTAAACTTTGAAGCACACGCAATAAAGATTGAACGTATACAGTGCATTTCGAGCGGAACATTATTCGTCAATGTCAAATTTTTTTCGCCAATCCAAATAGGGCGATATTTATTGAGCGTGTAGCGTGCGCCTAAGGATGATCACTCCTTGAAGGCACAGAAAAGAAAGTAGAATTTAAAAAGCACAGTTATAACGGTACTACCTATAACAAGTATATATGTGCTATAAACCAATTTTTTATGCAATAGTACAGTGGCTGCCAAAGTTTTAAGAGATTCTCATTTCTGTAACTGTATGGGAAAACAACAACCAGCAAAGTTATTCGAATTATGCGGCGTTCATGCTAAGCCCTAAATGCGCATTTAGAACTTTGGAATATTTCTTTTTCGAAATGGGTTTATAGTCCCGTATTTACGAAATGTGCATTTACTTACGTACATATATTCAGAATCATATGCTTGTTCTTGATTGTAATATGCGCTGATAGGTGCTCTACTCTACAGTTTTTAAACACAATCTTTCAGGTGTTTCAGAATGTTTGTCTTTTATTGTGGTGTATGTCTGTATTAAGGTGTAATTCCATTTTGAAATCAGTGTAAAAAACATCAAATACAGTTAAATTTATTTATGGTAAATCAAATTTACAATAAAGGTGAATTTGTCTACAATTCTCTATTTTAATTAGGATTCACGAAATAA
The DNA here is from genome assembly GCF_027943255.1 of Anastrepha obliqua. Taxonomy (NCBI): domain Eukaryota; kingdom Metazoa; phylum Arthropoda; class Insecta; order Diptera; family Tephritidae; genus Anastrepha; species Anastrepha obliqua. Next base: position 114,061,185 of record NC_072895.1, read on the forward strand.
ACATCTTGATTTGCGAAATTAACAAAGTTCGTGCAACAGTTTGGAAGCCTTGGATTGTTATAAGAGCGCTCAAAATGCTGTTCGAATTAACGAAATGTTCAAAGCTTACAGAGTTGCTTTCAGCAGTCGATTTTTAATGCAAAAAATATTTAGCATATGGGTGCATTCAGGTAGAGAATTTTGTATGTATAACTGTGCACTTAGAGTTGCATTAAGAGCTAAATGCACATTTATCGTTCAGATACGCTACTACTTCATTCTATTTAATAATTTATTAAATCAACTAATTCGAATAGGAAAGATGACGTTTCACGAAATAGGTAGTAAATTACTAATTTCAAATGCTATTTTACATTCACAACAAACATCTGGCACCACTCATAACTGTGTTTTTTGTCTTTCGTCGTTGTATTTGGCAAGCAGCTGATACAGTTGTTTTTATTTCTTTTTTTCATTGGTCATCGTTTTGTTCAATTCGTTTTTTATAAGTCGATTTTATTGAACCCATCACTTCTTTCTGCCTTTGTTTTAAATTCCAGCTCGATAACATAAATAAAAATATAAAGTGAGTCATTTCAGCATATATATCAGCAATTTTCGCAGCTTCCACAGCCTGTGATTTCACTTAAATTACAGCGCAAATAAATAGCTTTAGTGCAATTATTAACTTGAAAGCTAACTACAACAGCAAACGGTAAATAAAACAGAATGTCGCTTGTTTCTGATCAAGAATGGGAGGAATATAAGGTAGCTATGCTAAACTTAACTCTTTTAATTGTATGAAATGACTTTTGATTAATTTGTATTAAAAATATAAACGTTTATAGGCGAAGTTCCAAAAGTCTTACCCTGACCCTGAGGAGGATATAATGCGTCGTGGAAGGTATGTAAAATCCAAAAACATGGTGGAGGAGCACAATAAGAAATACGAGACTGGTGAGGTAACCTGGAAAATGGCTATAAATCATCTGTCTGATTTGACGGAAGAAGAATATGCTACGCGTTGTGGTAAAAAGATGATTCCACCAACAAGCACATAAATTAAATGTTAATTGACGGCAGTGCTGCGTGTTTTTTTTTTGTTTGTGCATTTAAAATCTTAACTTCGAATAATTATCACAAAATGTATTTTTAATGTATATATGTATGTCCAAAAGTATATGTATCTGTTTAATGTGAAATGAAAAAATAACTAACATCCCGGAAATGCAACACATTTTCTTATTTCAAATAACATTGTGGTCCTGCTTGACGCTACCGATTAACGGAAAATGATGCTGGTACGATTTTCGCAGGTTTGCGTCAATATCGACAACAATTTTTTGAAGCGTATTTTCATATTTACAAAAGCCCTGATGCATAGTAGGAAAGTTTAAGACTACCCTTTCAAAGTCGGAGTCAGTGTACATGAAATTTTTAAATTAACATCTTTATTTATCAACTCAACCCCAAGAAACATGTTTAAATATAACGAATTAGTATTGGCGAATAGCAGGTGGTACATGCTCCACGCTATTGTCTAAAGGCGTGTCGATGACGGCACGATATTTAATTTTGACTTCGCCAGTATCGCAACAAATCCATGTTAAGCTGTGTTTACGCCAATGTTCATCCATTGGTCTTTTCCTTTGACAATCAACAGGCTTGCTATAGTCCTGCAACAAAGAGAAAAATAGGTACTTGAATGAAACTAACAACGTTAGAATATTTAAACTTGTGAATCGTAATGGGCAAACAAATAATTATGTTTGCTCTGCCTTGCATTTCATAAATATCTTATCTGTTAATGATATTTCCTACATATTCATCAACACGGTCCTTAAAGTCTTCGCGCATATGTGAGCCGCGTGATTCCTTGCGATTTTCAGCGGCAACCATCGTGCACATGGAGTTCACAAGTAAATTCTGCAACTCCAATGTTTCGATTAAGTCCGAATTCCAAATTAATGACCTACAAGCATTTTTTATTTGTAGTATACATATTTACAAGAAAATTTTTAAATTCCAGTATAGCGCAAGAAATTCTACTCACTTATCCACCACGCGTATATTTTTTTGTTCCTTAAAAATCGCAACGATTTTCTTGACACCTTGCTGTAGGTTAGGACCAACGCGAAAAATCCCGGCATGCTGATGCATAGCCTTTTGCATTTTTAAACGCAATGGCGCAGTGGTGGTACTACCATTAGCATGAATCAATTTATCAAGATTAGCCACAGACATCTCACCAGCATTCTGTAGAAACTCATCATAATTTACGAAATCAATTAAAAGAAAGATACGATCGTACTTCTTTTAAATTCGGAGCTGGACATCCAGGTAGATAATTCTCGGAAATATGTAGAGCACAGGAACGTCCCCAAATCATCAAATCTAACAGAGAATTGGCTCCTAAACGATTTGCACCATGCACATTACATGACACCTCACCAGCCGCATACAATCCCACAACGGGACAGTCATTACCATCTGTATCGATGGTTAATACTTGTCCCCTATAATTCGTCGGTATGCCTCCCATATTGTAATGTGCAGTCGGTATAACTGGAATTGGTGCCTGTGTCGCATCTATGCCAGTGAATATTCTAACCGTTTCTAATATACCCGGCAAACGAGTAAGTAATTTTTCTCGTGGCAAATGATGTAACTGCAGAAAAATATGATCTTTTTCAGCTCCCACACCTCGGCCTTCCATAATTTCCTTAGTCATAGATCGTGCAACCAAATCACGAGGAGCTAAGTCTTTTGCTTTCGGAGCATACTTTTCCATGAAACGTTCACCTTTCACGTTTACCAAATAACCACCTTCACCGCGACAACCTTCAGTAACAAGTACGCCGGGTCCATACAAGCCCGTCGGGTGAAATTGTACAAATTCCATGTCTTGTAATGGTAAACCTTGCCGTGCTACCATTGCATTGCCATCGCCCGTATTTGTGTGTGCAGAAGTGCATGAAAAGTAAGCGCGACCGTAGCCGCCTGTAGCAATTATGGTGTTAAGAGCTCGAAAACGATGTAATGTTCCATCTTCCATGCAAAAGGCGATGACACCGCAACAAGCTAAATTCTCAAATATCAAATCCAAGACATAGTACTCAACAAAGTAATGAACGTCGTAGGCAAGTGATTGGCCATAGAGAGTATGCAAGATAGCATGACCAATGCGATCAGCGCATGCGCATGCACGTCGGGCCATCCCTTTACCGAAATGTTTAGTATGTCCGCCAAACGGCCGTTGATATATCTTACCGTCTGGTGTGCGTGAAAAGGGCATACCATAATTTTCCAGCTCTAAAATAGTGCCTGGCGCTTCGCGTGCCATATAATGGGCAGCATCTTGATCGCCCAACCAATCTGATCCTTTGACTGTATCATAGAAATGCCAGCGCCAATCATCCTCATCTTGATTTCCTAGCGCCGCATTTACACCACCCTGCGCAGCTATAGTGTGCGAACGTGTTGGAAATATTTTGCTAACAACTGCCGTTTTGAAGCCCAACTCAACCAAGCCGAATGCGGCACGCAAACCGGCGCCGCCAGCACCAACAATTACAACATCGAAAACATGATCGACCACGGGATATGCCTTCGATATTCCATCGCTAACCTTGCAACCAGATTTTGATTTACTGGCACCGCTCCATGTACGGAGAGGATACTAAAACGGGGGATGATTAAAAAAGAAATTGATTTCAAATACATACATATATACTCCAGTTTAACGTATGTATGAATATTTATGCTCTTACAACTCCTTGGACGCGTTTCGTAAAAACTAATGGTAAAATCTTGAAAATCTGCATTCTTAAAGAATAGCACATTTAAAATATTGTAATATCTTTATAAAAATTAAATTGAAATTGAGTAAAACTTTTATCTCTGATACCAGTTGATTTTTCTTATTTGAGGTTAAGTTTTTCGACATTGTAAAAAAATGAACTAAAATACTTTTTGTTTTAAAGTTTTTTATTGGATTATGCGCCAGGTCTTTATTATTATTATTATTTACAGGGGATATACAAAATATAACCCTAACTTAATTACACACTGGCTACTAGGACCTTCAGTGCTAGCTATTTTTGGTAATTATGTAGAAGAGCGGCCCTTCAGAAAATCAATATTTTTGTAAAATTTTTTCAATGATATCAATAAAATGTATTGTAAAAGAGTGTTTAAGATCGGGGGAACTATACTTTTATGTAGGATTTACTGTTAATATGAATATCAAATCCGGCGGGCGACACAACAAGAATTACCGCTTGAACATTATATAAGTGTTTTGAAATGTTGTCCAACTCCGGCTACGCAATCCACAGTATTTTTGCGTAGAAATCCTTTTCGCGTGGGCGGCCTTCGGCCGCGCTTCAAAAAAATAACCCTCATCAGTCCAACTCCGGCTACGCAATCCACAGTATTTTTGCGTAGAACTCCTTTTCGCGTGGGCGGCCTTCGGCCGCGCTTCAAAAAAATAACCCTCATCAGTCCAACTCCGGCTACGCAATCCACAGTATTTTTGCGTAGAACTGCTTTTCGCGTGGGCGGCCTTCGGCCGCGCTTCAAAAAAATAACCCTCATCAGTCCAACTCCGGCTACGCAATCCACAGTATTTTTGCGTAGAACTCCTTTTCGCGTGGGCGGCCTTCGGCCGCGCTTCAAAAAAATAACCCTCATCAGTCCAACTCCGGCTACGCAATCCACAGTATTTTTGCGTAGAACTCCTTTTCGCGTGGGCGGCCTTCGGCCGCGCTTCAAAAAAATAACCCTCATCAGTCCAACTCCGGCTACGCAATCCACAGTATTTTTGCGTAGAACTCCTTTTCGCGTGGGCGGCCTTCGGCCGCGCTTCAAAAAAAAAAACCCTCATCAGTCCAACTCCGGCTACGCAATCCACAGTATTTTTGCGTAGAACTGCTTTTCGCGTGGGCGGCCTTCGGCCGCGCTTCAAAAAAATAACCCTCATCAGTCCAACTCCGGCTACGCAATCCACAGTATTTTTGCGTAGAACTCCTTAAACACTCTTTTACAATACATTTTATTGATATCATTGAAAAAATTTTACAAAAATATTGATTTTCTGAAGGGCCGCTCTTCTACATAAAAGTATAGTTCCCCCGATCTTAAACACTCTTTTACAATACATTTTATTGATATCATTGAAAAAATTTTACAAAAATATTGATTTTCTGAAGGGCCGCTCTTCTACATAATTATCCTATTTTTTATTGTTCATACGCATTGCATGGTCATTAGGCTTCAGTTCTTGCACCAATTGAACTTGGTAAGCCTTCATACCGAGGTCTTTATGCAAAATTCTCCTCAAAGAAGTGCGTGAAATGTTCAATTCTTGAGAACGATGATGAGTTGAGGTTGTTGGATGTTCACGCACATTTTCGGCTACAGCAGCAATGTTTTCGGGTGTACGCACTGTAGGAACACGTTCACGTGTTGCTTTATCCATTAATGATCCACTTTCACGAACACGATTAACAAATTGATCCACAAACTGTCTTGTTGTCAAATCTTTTTTTTGGAATTTTTTTTTTCAAATTTCTCACAGTTTGAGTAGAAGACTCGCCACTTTGGAAATAGGTTTTCAATATTTCCCAATTTTGGCCAAGCGTATAGCGTCCCATTTCGTAAAGGTCGAACCTTTAAGTAAATTATGAACACATTTGACATGTTCAAGCAAACGCTATATGGCCCACCCTGTATTTATTGAGTTCCGACCGTTTCCGTTTGATTACATAGCTGAAGTTGTTGCAGCCGACTGCTTCTTTTCGCTTCAAAATAGTTTTTATCAGTTTCGTTTTAGTTTTGAAAAAGAACAAAAGCCTGGTATACTTTTTTGTTTGTGATGTGCTGCAATTATTTTGTCATATGTCGGTACTCTCTAATTCTTTAAAAAATAATTTTTAGGTTCTTCGCGCTAACAGATACTTCTCTGCAGATACTGTACACTTTTAAACCAATCATACGAGTTACCCTGTTCGCATTCATGATAATTGCAACCCTGTGCGTGAAGAGGAGAAATTTGTTTTGATTAATTCTAGCTCCATTTGCATTGTATTCTAGTTCTTCATATTTCTCTACAATTTACAATCAATTGTGGTACTCTGTACTAACTTTAATTACAACTGGTAACTCTGTAACCAACATTGTTTTTGTTTTCCCCATTGGAGCATTGAGTATCAGCAGTGGTAGCCTCTTCTCATCAGTCGATCTGTGCGAGCGCGAGAAGTTTCATAGAATTGACAAGTAAATTAATTTCAAATTGTCGAAATATTAGAAATTCATTTGAAAAATCATTAATCGGTTTAATTTTGAAACAGGTGCAGTGAAAAGACGAAATAACATTCAACAAGCGGAGAGTGCTGAAATCTGATATATACCATTAAAATGGCGAGCTTAATACGTGTACCATCGATTTTGGCCAAGAATGCATCGGCAATGGTAGGTTAACGCAACGGAAGTAAAACCTTAGGAATTAATTTATCTAAAATAGTGTTCATTGTCCATGTAATGCGAAAATAAGTGGATATTTGTGTTCACTACATTAACCGGTGTGAAATTTGTATGAGATGTTTGTATTGTTGGGATTACACAACCATTGTTGCACACAAAGCCCAATCATTATGAGTGGGCCGAATATCGGGTGAGGGGTAAGTGCTAAATTTTGAGGGCGATTTGCGCATTCAGGATGCAATGCATAATATGTGCAAACAAATGCTGTATTGGCGTAAGCATTGTGAAATTCGTTTACTACGATATTTTGATCCATTTTTGGCTAAAACATTAAAGAGGAACATGCATAACCCGATCAAAATAAGGCCGCATGTTTGCGCAAGTTTATGACGGCAGCGAAGCATCAGCAGCCAATGAAGAAACCAGACGGTGTTGAGTTATGTAACTTTCTTTTGCGCAATTATGCGGATTTTCTTCAATAATTTTCCATTTTATATAATTCTATCAAATATTCCAACTACATTAAAAGTTCCGCGCATAGATTTCGAATCCTTTTGATGTTTATAGAAGCATTTTATTTGCATAACTTGTCATATGCATTATGACGATGATGCAAAATATTCAACACGGTGAATTTTATTTTGATACGTTATCTACCTAGGCCTCTCACACGTACAAATATACAAACTTAGCCACTTATACAATATTTATATTTTGCATTTATCAACTAAAACATGCATACCAACTAAGGCGAATATTTGTATTGTTATCAGTTAGAAGCATTCGGATAGTTTGTAAAAAAGGTGTGCCTTTATAATTCGAGTAATTGCCGAATGCTTTACTCTACAATAAATTAAATATTCAATTCTTTAAAATAGAATTTATAATTTCTCCTTTTTTTGTTATCAATTATTATAAGCATTTGAAGAGGTTGTAGGAGAGGCGTGTCTTTATGGTTGTAGTATTTACTGAGAGTTTTTCTTTTATAATTTATTAAACATTCAATTAATTAACGCATATAAATAGAATTTCTCAGCTGTTTTTATTTTTGTTCCACTCTGTTTGGAAATCTTCAAGTTATATTTGCATATTGTATAGCTGCTTTGGTAGTGAATTCGAAAAGTCCTTAAGGGGTTATATACCTTGTGTTTTTCAAAAAAATCAAAATAAATTTTATTTCTTTATCGTAAAGTACAATCCCTTGAGAACATTTTCCAAAAATTTCATAGAGATCTGAGCAATAGATCGAAAGTTACAGCGTTTTAAATTGTGCGTCGTCACGTCCTGAGCGTACGGCCTCACGCGGCGCTTGAAACTTTAAACGCGATTATCTCAAAAACGTGTTTTTCCAAAAATGCTTTTGCGGTGGACGCGATTGCAAAAAAAGTATTCAACCGATTTTTATAATTTTTTTTTTTTAAATTGTTCGTAATTGATCAACTTTTTATGTATAAATTTTTATTTTGCAGATATGAATTTTTTAATGCCAATTTTAGGACTGTAGAAGTGGAGTTTTTTAAAAACATGTTCCTATTTTCACAAAAATCAAAATATTTAATATATTGATCGTTCACTAAGAAGATATAACCCTATACTAATGAAATCTTTTCGATTTTTTGATTTCAGTTGACTTGGTGGACTTGAATCGCGTCCACCGCAAGCCTCTTCCAAAAAAAGGGTCTTGGGGGAAAACGCCATAACTCCGCCATTTTTAAATATTTTAACACAAACAAAGCCTTTTTTTTCTTTAAACATTGTAATATCCAATAATACAAACTTTTATACAATAAAATTATTGCTACATATCTTAAAAAAAAACCCAACTTTCGCTAATTTCACCGGACCACAATGTATATAACCCCTTAATATGAAGCGTTAATAACTTTCTAAAATTCAATAGCCAATCTGCAAAGTTTGCAATTTAGTTGGAAATTAATTACCCGTCCGGTTAAGGATATTGGATATTATAATAACTTACAGCTTCGAAGTGAAAAATACTGTTTATTTGCCTTCAACAATTTTCGAATTGACCTGTGCGAATGTGCGCCACCTAGAAACCAATACTGGAATAAGTTATTTGAGGTTATAAAAAATTAATATTTAAGTTTCTTAAATTTATTAAATATCACACTGTGCTACGACCTACGCTAGTTTGCCAGCAATGTTGTTAGGAAGGCTCGTTTACTCGTCACACCGCATTCCACAACTTTGCTACTTTACAGATTTTGTTTTGATAACTGCCACGGTGTGTGTCATTCTCTTTTCTTCTCTTTCGTTCATATGATTATGGGTTACCGGAGTTTTTATTATTGACATCGGACAACCAAGAACTTGAGTACAACGAACTCTTCGAAATAGTATTTGCCCTGTAGTAAGACGTTCTAGACTATTTTTTTGGTTCAGTATTACTTTCACTATTATATTTTTTATTTTCGCATTAGCATAGCCACTTCTTATATTATATATACTTATTTATATTTACTACATACATACATATCTACGTGATTTGCTAAATTTATTTTTCAGGCTGTCACTAAGTGCGCATTATTAAATATTCTAATTTCTAATCGCTGCTGACAAATTACTGAATATTTCATTAGACATTATCTTCTACTTTTTTCAATTTTTATTGTACTTCATGAAGATTACAAGTGCCATAATATCAAGTACGAATACAGTCAAATCTGGATAAGCGAATTTATACTACAAATTCCAATAATTGCCAGCTCCATCGCTTCAACACACGGAAACTTGTACAACCGAGAAACAAAATCCCCATTTATGAGAGAGTTTTCCACATGGGCTGGTGCGTGACTACAATTCGGAGAACGTAGATTCAAATTTTCGTAAAATACCAAAAAATTAAGAAAACGTTTTTTCTAATTGCGGTCTCCCCTCGGCAGTCAATGGCAACCCTCTGAGTGTATTTCTGCTCCTAATAAAATAAAAAAACTGTAGGTCCCTCCAGTTGTGGAACAACATCAAGACGCACGCCACAAATAGGAGGAGCGCGACCAAACACACCAAAACCAATATATAACCAATCAAGACACCGTCCACTTTTACTCTCGTTAATCCAGGCTTAACTGTACTTGCCGCAATCGGTTCTTTAATCAAATGTTACATATAATTGCCTAATTCGATGAAGTGCCGGTAGTTTTTCAATTGTATCAAATGCGTCACTTTTATTTGTTTTATTTTAATTGTGGCTTGTAAACAATTAATTAATGCCACTTATGGCGTCACTCACTACACAGGCACAGACAAGCCCAGATTGTCCGTTTGTTTGGAAATGATTGGCTATACATGCATACATACATATGTACATAGCATCATATTTTGTGCTACATAGGAATGCCTATTGCGGTGCGACTATAAATGCGCACGGGAGTTCGGGATTCGCGATACTCGTGATGCAAATACAAAAAAATAAAAATAAAAAAAATGTGGCGAAGTTATATTGCCATTTCGGTTCTGTTATGTCTGGCAGAGCTTTTTGTATGTCGATTCCCAACGACTGACGGCAGAAACACTCCAGATTTGCTATTGAAGGGAGGCCGTGATTCGAAAAATTTTGATGTTCCATGCCAAGGCTTGTTTTCTTGTTTTGTTGTTTAGTAACTGTTCTTTATCGATAGCCGATATACACACATAATTGAGTATAGATCGTTCCATGAACTTATGCCAAATAGTCTTTTTTTTAATTTAATAATACTACTACAATAACAAAGACTTCACGAAAAATTCCCAATCGAGTCGAGATCGATATCGGGACATATTTTGGTCTGTTTTCGGGCTTAGTGCAAATAATTTGCAGCTCGTCCAATAAGATGTACATATATATGTATATACACCTATAGTCAAAAGTATTTACACAAAGTTGAATTTGTCACAATGTTTGCTAGAAAACTTTCGTTAGTTGTTAAAGAACTTTACTAAAAAAACAGTTGCTGATATCGTTGAAATCTTAAGAGTATTCAAATGAGTAATGCAAAGAGTGCAAATGCAAAGAAAACAACGGTATATTTCACATTAAACTGGAATTTATGCCTCCTGTCGTTAAGACTATTCAAACTATTTTATTTGCATCAAACCGCCAACCGCATGACACCGCCAAAACGTAACTGAACTGCTTTCGAAACTGTTGAGAGGCTGCAGGCTATGTTTGGTGGCAAATGCATGAATTTACTTCCAAATGCACCATGAAACTCAAGAATGAGTCCCCAATCTGTCCAAAACACATAATGCCAGAACTCAATTGGCAGCTTAAGTGCAACACAATTTTTAATTTTTGTACTTTTTAATCTGCGCCGTACTGTTGCTTCACTTATTGATTTTCCAATCATTCTTACAGAGTTTGCTGTGAGGACAACAGATCTTAACGAAGAATTCTCCTTCATAACCTTCATTTAGACCAGTCCTTGCTTTATTTGCTCAATTTCCATAGGTTTCCTCCTTTTGTAATAAATTGTAAACGGTTTTTCATGAAATTCAGTAAGATTTTGCCTGATTTCCGCTCGTATTTCAATGCTTAGCTCCAGTGTTTTAACCACTTTAATAATTTAATTTTCAGAACAAATAGTTTTTCTCACTGATGAATCTAGCAGCAACCAACACATTTTATCATAACCAAATCAAAACTAGCACTTTTTAGTGCTGTGTAATTAGTTTTGACGCAGGAAGCATATATTCAAGCGCTTGCTTTAACGTGTACTTTACCGTTGTTTTCTTTGAATTTGTACTATTTTTACTTGCATACTCTGAAGATTTCCATAGTAGCAACATTTTTCAATACAGTTGTTTGACAACTGGTTGTTTAGCAATTGTTCGTTGAACAACTAATAAATAATGCGACAAAATCGGCTTTGTGCAAATACTTTTGACTATGCATGTATGCATGTCATACGAACACAAGCGTGTCAATATGTAGAGGAAAAAAGCAGCTGTTAGTATGACTTAATTGCGATTATGGAAATCTGATAACGGCGTATTGTGTAAAGTGGAATATTTTAATTTTTTTATTTGCAGTTTTTGTTTTACTATATTTTAGTCTAGTCTATTCAATCCAAATATGTATTTTCATTTCAAATTACTCTTTGCACCTTGGCGCCGTCTGACTTTTTGTTTTTAAAAATGAAATTGTTTCTGCTTACAGTTAGTTTTATTATTATTAGTGATGTTTGACAAATCGAATTTGTTTCATCAACTATTTTTTATAAATACATACATATATTTTTTGCTGAATGTGTGGCGAGTCTAGTATAATTAGCGCGAATTGATATTTATTAGAGCATACCTGCTTGTAGTAGTAAATAATTGTTGTGTAATGCAATGAATGAGTAATTAAAAAAAAATTGGTTTTGCGAATTCCATACAAAATTTCGACTAAAACTCAGATGCGCTCAGCCCAGCCCTCTATCATCTTAGGTTTATTGAAAAAAAATACCAGTCTAACGGTTAGACGCGATAGAAGTGAAACCTTCCGTAAAACAAACTGAGAGAGAATGAGACGAAAGCAGCATTAGGGGCGGGATAATTATAGGTTCATTATAATATTGCTATAAAGTTCATATTTTGTTTTCTTCATTTTATTATTATTCATCCTCAATGTTTTCAATTTCAACAAATGATACGAGTGGCTTATGATAGCTAAAATATGATACAAATGCTTTGGTTTCGATGTTGCCAACATATCTTTGAAATACCGCGTCAAATGTTGTTTTTGATCGTGTTGTTGATTCAGTGCGATTGTTACACATTTTTAAATTGAATGTTGTATTGAGAAAGTCAATTGAAGGAACCGCTGTGTCCAATGCAAAATTTACGTTAAAATCGCCACTTAAAATCATTGGAACTTTATCGTAATCTTTTCTAAGTATCCGCGATACTTCTGGTGTATACTTTATTAAATTTTCGTGAATGAATTCCGTGATGCTATTTATTAATTTTTTTTTCTGTCGATATTCACGACACTTTTCTGCATTATTTTTCGGCATAATTGCGGTAAATATTTAAAAATGAAAATATTTACGAATATAAAAATACACACGCGGTTGCTATTATGAGCGTCCCCAGCAAAACCTGCGTGACCGAAACTCTAACACAATTACACATATGCACTCGTATTTGTTTGAAAATCGACTTTCTTTTTGGTTCTCCGTCACCTTTGGAAAATGTGTAAACAGTAAGCAAACTTTATTCAAATAATTTCCCTCATTTTTGCATCAGTAAAATTAAACAAACGCCGTAGCCGAATGGGTTGGTGCGTGACTACTATTCAGAATTCACAGAGAGAACGTCAGTTCGAATCTCGGTGAAAACACCAAAATTAAGGAAAACTATTTTTCTAATAGCGCTCACCCCTCAGCAGGCAATGGCAAAACACCGAGTGTATTTCTGCCATGAAAAAAAGCTCCTCATAAACATATCATAAAATAAAATAAAATAACTGTATAAAAAAAAATTTTTTCTTGTGATTCGAACCAAGGATTTTGGATCGGAAGCTCACAATGCTAGTCGCTCGGCTACCGCGCCATGCTGTCGGTGCTGGCCTAAAAGTTATTTAGTTCGTCGCTACGTTTATATCAACATATAATATAACGCTTCGTAGCCAAGAGGTCGCTTTTTCGTTTCACTTTTCCTCAAATCACTCCCAACGATTCTAAAGAAGTTTTCACTTCAAATAACTTGGTTGTACCATCAATCGTCGTCTATCTCATCTAACGGTAGTTCCAGGAAAAAAATTGTTACGTCAGGGCGATACCAAAGGGAAAGGCGTATTAGATATGTGGGCTTAAGAGGGCATATGAAAAAGTGGGTAGTGTTGTTGTAACAGCATACTGGTTAGTGTCGTGTGCTTTGGTCAATTTTAGATTAGTGGGAGTTCAACCTGTTACAGTATCTAGAACGCAATTGTGCCAGAACTGGACATAGATAAAGTATTGTGAAGAGTAAAGGGCACAATAGATCTTAAGATCGAAGTGCTTATCTCTATTTTTCATAGTTTATTTATTCCATCACTAAAATGACCACAAATATTTCAAGTATTGTTTAAAATCTTAATTTTTTCCGGAAATATCTGGATTTTCAATTAAAATCATCAAATCAGATGATACAAAAATAATAAAAATTGTCGTGTGACTGTTCAAAAATTAGCATTCCTTTCTAATACCCAAAACGGGTAATCTCCGTCGATTCGACTAACACTTTTAATCTGTTTCCATTTTTCACTCTATTCGATTCTCTTTATTATTATTAAGAGTAGTTTCTTATTATTAAAAGATGTATGGGAAAGTTGCATGCCACATTTAGCATACAAAAAATTGAAAACAAAGAAGAATTCATCGATACGATGAAGATTACTTTTAAAATATGTAAAACAGCGTTACGCTTTAAGGGTTGGAGATCAATTATTTATGTATTATTGGCCCTAATTTCTTCATTTTGCACAGTCACACCGGTAATAACCATACCTACATATATGTATGAGTATTTACCAAGGATGATATATTACTAGTTTTGGCCAATAACTATGGCGAAAAACAACAGTGTGAGTGGAACTTCGGCTGCCACGTCGTAGGGGACTCGCGAGCCGAGCTCTGCACGATCATTTTACATGTATTCACACACTCGTCCAATCAGTCATTGTTCAATAGCAACGAAGCAATATGAGTGGAGAGTGTTGATTTTTTCCATATACTACTAACACAGTTGCACAATTATTTCACATATATTCACACACTCGTCCAATCAGGCGTTGTGCAGACGGCAACAAATTGACATTGTGTTAATTTTTTCGTATATGACTAGCACATTCTAGTTTTTCATAAACAAACCGATTCATTAGCCCGCCATGTCAGCCCATCAACTTATTCAGTCAAATTCGCTGAGAGCCGGCTAACGATCTGATATCGGCCACACCATTAAAAATCTTTTCACCATGAGAATTTACTATTTATCTACTACTTCATCATCAAAATTGTTTATTGTTGAGGACTTTAGTTCATCCGAACCATAAATCACTGTATTAATTTATTTGCTTTCACTCGCTTTACACGCAAGTTTCAGTGGAATTGTTGTACATTCATTCTAACTATAATACGAATTGCGATTTATTCAACTATAATGCAATTGGTCATGTAACCAACGTTTATTGTAAATGAGCTTAGTTTAAAGCTTATATGACATTTGTCCCTTTCTAATATTCTCGTGATTTCAGTCGTAGTAACGTAAACTTTAGTTTCCTCCTGTGAAATAAATTTCAGAAATGCATTTGGACATTTGTCATGGCCTGAAGGAGAAACAAGGGCTACAAAATATCTATAATAATGATCTCTTTCAACTCGACACCGCATCGGCCGAAGGGTACAGTTTGGGCTAGCAAAAATTATCAAGCAATAGATTCCAGAAAATTGTAGATTATACTATTTCGGAAATGGAAATGTGCCGACCGGTGTGCGGCGGCCAAATTTACAGAAGCTACCAATTGGAACGGTTTGCATGATTAATTTTGTGATGAAAACAGTTATATATATTATATATATTGTATATAAAACAATATACAGATGTTGTCAGCTAATTAGAAACGCTCCCTTTTGATAAACGCTTGATGAGCATAATATTAAACTGTTTAAATTTACCGTTATTTTTTCTCTTAAAATCATTTGCATTGCTTTTGTTACTCTATTTACTACCCAATGCGCCTAGTTTTGTAGTTGTGAAATTGAAGTACCGTTAATATTATCCAACGCAGTGCATGGGTTACTTAGTTCAAGGTAAATAAACTGAGACGACTAATTAGAAACAGTTGTTCAATGGAAGCATATTCGGCAAGTTGTGTTATTTTAATAGTAATATAATCGACTTTTTGGTGTGTATATATTTTAAATTGGTTGTTTAAAAGCAACTAAAATATTCGTCTTCAAGATGTGTAATGGGGAAAAGCAGCAGCTGTACACCTGCCCTGCGCAGCTCCATTTTTGACCTTCGTAAAGCTGGAAAGTCGTACAGTGAAATTTCTAAACAAGTCAAATGCCCAAAAAAATGGTTTTTAACGCCTTAAAGCATATCCAACTTTTTAAGACTGTTGACAATGTTCCACGTAAGAAAAGACCCCGGAAAACTTCAGCAGAAATTGACCGCAAGATAGCAATCATCTCCAAAAGAGACCCAATTTCACTGGATCAATATAATTTCGAACTATCCAAGAGGACAATTGCTCGGCGTCTGGTCGAATCTGGACTGCATGGCAGAGCAGCACGCAAGAAGCCCCTTCTAACCAAGATACAAAGGAGACGGCGAGTAGTCTTTGCGAGATCCCATTGGTCATGGACTCAAAATCAATGGAAATATATCGTTTGGAGCGATGAAACCAAGATAAATCGCATAGGCCCAGATGGTAAAAGGTATGTTCGACGGCCAATCAACCAAGAATTCAATCCTCGCTACGTTTCACGGTGGAATGGTGTTGGCCCAATCCATAGGATTGATGGAATTTTAAATAAGGAGAAATATGTCGATATACTAAAAAATGTAATGTTGCCGTGGGTTGAGGAAAATTTGCCTGTTATATGGAAATTTCAACAGGATAATGATCCAAAGCACACGGCAAAGTTGACGAAACAGTTTTTCGACGAAAATTCCATCAATGTTTTGAAATGGCCATCATCCAGTCCGGACTTAAACCCAATAGAGCATCACTGGGGTGACGTTAAAAAAGCCGTGAGTGCCAAAAATATCCCAAATATGGATGTCCTTTTTGCCGAAGTAAAAACGGCATGGCAAGCAATACCTGTGGCGCGCTGTCAGAATCTCATTCCATCAATGCGCAATCGATGTGAGGCAGTGTTGAAGAAAAAGGGTTATGGAACCAAATACTAACATAATCTTTATGTTGATCTGACAATATTTTACTGTTTCTAATTAGTTGCCCTATCCAAATCGTGCATTTCACATGCTTTAAAAATATATATATATATATTTAATAAAGAATTGCGATTAATTTGTTTTCCACTAGTTTTTAAGTTTATCATATGTTTCAATAAAATTCGCAAAAAGTTATGAAAATACGTGTTTAAAAGGAAAATGGAAAATTTATTTTGAAATGAGTGTCGTTTCTAATTAGCTGTCAACAGCTGTATATAGTGCCACGATAAAAAAGTAACTACCGAATTCAAAAAATCTTTTTTTTTTAATTTAGTAGAATAATGACTAATAATGTTTTTTCAACTATTGTTTAGTGTTTTTTTTAGCCCATTTGTTTATAGAAAGTTATTTGTACTAATACGGCCTAAACCTGCTTGAGAAATATAAAATAACTACATGACGATTTCCAATTTTACTCGGTTCTACCTTACCGGAAACAACCCGGATTTTAATTCCAATTTAAGGGAAATGTTTTATGTTGACAGAAGTTCACTAAAAACCAGAGTCTCACTAGACAATGAAAACTATACTAATGACTTGTCTGCAGAAGTAATCGGTCATCTCTCTGAACTTTTTTGATTCTTCGCCACACGAAGCCTTATACGCAAGGAAATCATCAAATAGTTAGGTAGCCTTTCATAGAAAGTCAAAATAAGAGGTTCTTGATAGCTAATAAAGTGTTCACCGGCGATAGTGCAAGACAATGGCATAGATCTTTTAAAACTGAGCACTAAAGATTGCTGCAAGATGACTTATAATAAACAAATGTTATTGGAGATCTCCACTTAACTCAGACGCACTGGGGTGGCTTTATAAGGCGGCCTAACATTAACACAAATATTTTTAGGATATTGCTGCATACTATTTATTTTTTTTTTTATTTATTTATAGCAATTTATACAATAATAAATTACAGTACAAATTTTAATATATAAGCAACACTAGCTACGAGGCTTGCAGTTGTAAAAATGCCAACAACATGCGGTGTTTACCAAGCGGTCCCCCATCCAACTAATAATCGCGCCCTACGCTGCTTAATTTTGGTGATCGAACGAGAGCCGTTGACAATTGTATAAAGAGTTTTCCAATAAAAGGTGTTATTTTGATATTCAAAGAAAAATGCTATTTTTTAATGTAAATGATCGGCTGTTTATTTCATTATAAAGAGGCAGGTTATGCCGTTAATAGTGGAAAATAACATCCGGCAAATGACGACCACGCTTACAGGACAATATCCTTTTCATGAAATTTTCCATAACCGAATTGCAAAGGAGCTGCCCTATGCCTTCGATAGTTTCACGAATTCCATCTTTGAGGTCTTGAATCGACCCAGGGCTGTTGGCGTAGACCTTCTCTTTCACGTGGCTCCAAAGAAAAAAGTCGCAAGGTGTTAAATCACAATATCTCGGTGGCCAACTGTGATCACCTCTTCGAGAGATAACACGGTCCGGAAACTTTTCCCGTAAAAGATCAATAGTTTCGTTGCTTGTGTGGCACGTAGCGCCGTCTTGTTGAAAATAAACGTTGTCCAGATCAATACCATCCATTCCAAAATAATACCTGTTATTGGAAATCTCTTTATTTGGAACTTATAGAGCACTTTTGGCTCCACGCTGCACCCGAAGTTAAAGTATATCTATACTAATATTATAAAGAGGAAAACTTTGTTTGTTTGTAACGAATAGGCTCAAAAACTGCTGGACCGATTTTAAAAATTCTTTCACCATTCGAAAACTACATTATCCACGAGTAACATGGATTACATTTTATTTTGGAAAAAAATAGGGTTCCGTAAGATATTTGGATTTTTCGGACACAAACTGAGAAAAATTTTATATATAAAATAAAGTCAACTTTTTGTGTGTGTTCGCTAACCGGCCGTGTCTTTGCACCGAATTAAACCAAACTTACACACATTATTAAGAAGATATTGAAGATGGTTTCCGTATAGTTCGGATACCTATTGGTGGATAGGGCTCGAGATATAGGTCAAAACGTGGACCCGGGTAACCTTCGGATGTGTATGTACAATATGGATATCAAATTGAAGCTGTTGGTGATTGCTTTAGCACAGAGTATTTTTCATGCCGCTCCGTGACTAGGGTCTCGAGATAGAGACCAAAACGTGGAGCCTAGAATGTGTTTGCACAATATGGATATCAAATTGAAGCTGTTGGTGAATGCCTTAGTACAGAGTATTTTTCATGCCGCTACGTGACTGGGGTCTCGAGATATAGGTCAAAACATGGACCCGGGTAACCTTCGGATGTGTATGTACAATATGGGTATCAAATGAAAGCTGTTGATAAGTGCTTTAAAACGGGGTAATTTTCATACCTATTGATGACTAGGGTCTGGAAATATATGCCAAAACGTGGACCCGCCGTGTCTTTGCCCCGAATTAAACCAAACTTACACACATTGTTAAGGAGGTATTGAAGATGGTTTCCGTATAATTTGGATACCTATTGGTAGATAGGGTCTCGAGATATAGGTCAAAACGTGGACCCGGGTAACCTTCGGATGTGTATGTACAATATGGGTATCAAATGGAAGCTGTTGGTGAATGCTTTAGTTCAGAGTATTTTCATCCGCTCCGTGACTGGGGTCTCGAGATAGAGACCAAAACGTGGACCCTAGAATGTGTTTGTACAATATGGATACCAAATGAAAGCTGTTGATAAGTGCTTTAATACGGGGTAATTTTCATACCTATTGATGACTAGGGTCTCGAAATATATGCCAAAACGTGGACCCGCCGTGTCTTTGCACCGAATTAAACCAAACTTATGCACATTGTTAAGTAAGTATTGAAAATGGGTTTCGTAAAGTTTGGTTGTAATTCGGAGCAGTGGCAACGGGTACAGCGTTCTTTTGAGCCAGCCATAATGTCGCTTACTTTTTTAACGCTTGGGGCGGAACTGAACTGTCAAATTGACAGTGTGTCAATATTTCTTTCTGATTTGGATGCCATAAGGAAAAAACGTAAGTGCAACATGTAAAAATTGTTTGTGAATTTTTTTGGAGTGGATTTTGGAACAGTGAATAATTTCTTACGAAATTTGAAAATTTAATGTGAAATCCGAATGAAATTATGTGTTCGTGGAAAAAACAATTTTTTTCGTTTTTTTTTTTTTTTTTGAAAAATATAAATGGATAATGGTTAAAAAAGCTCCAATGCTTAATAAAACATATAAATTGAAACGAAAAATTCATGGATGATCAGGAAAAAAGACGATTGTTTATTCATATGTGTTGATTTGAAATTTAAAAACAATCTTCTTTTTTCCTGATTTTCAATTTATATTTTATATTTACTCAAAAACAAATAGAAAAACAAAAAATATTGTTTATGCCAAAGCGCTTGAATAAAGAATAAAGAAATAAATAATATGAAAACCATATATTTTCTGTTCTAAACCATATCTATTCTATTTTAGTGTGCCCAGCGAAGGGGGCCGGGTTTGCTAGTTATATATATACATATGTATATGCATATAGTGCATTTCAATCGCCACTTAAACTCTTTTCTTTCTGGCCCGCCTCGTCGAATAAACATACTTTTCAGATTTCAACAGCGTCATTTAATAATGATTTTAAATGAAATTTTAATATTAAATTGACTCTTATGAATTACAATTCAGCAGAGGAATGTGCAACGAAAATTTTTATATTGGCAAAAAATCGTCTACACAAATCTGATTTTTCTGAAAAGTTTTACGCTCATTATACAATTAATATGGCATGTGACTAACTTGCGCTAAAAGCTTTGTCAAGTATCTGACGCAAATTGATGCATTAAACACATCTGTGCATACATGCATATGGTACATATCGCTCATTTACTTCAATTTACTTCATAACTCAAAAAACCAAAATGTCAACAAAAACGGTTTCAAATCTTTCAATTTACTTTGCATCGCTAAGTAAAAGTAAAGATATATTTTCATCTAATGGTATACTGTTAATAGATATCCCGAAGAAATGCTTACACGACATAAAAGAAGAGCTTATGTCAATTTCCGCATATTTATCTAAAAAAATAGTTTTTGGGTTATGACACTATTGAAGTAAATGAACGATAGGTAACACTTGCACATGCATTAGAATGTTCGTATTTAATGATTTCGATAACTAAGCACTTAGAAAGATATGAATACTTAAGGCGGATTGCTAAGATTAAACAGGAACCGGTTCAAGGGGTTGGTAGGTAGCTAAACACAAATATTTAACTCTTCTTAATGTCATCATGTGCAATACACGTATACATATGTATGTATGTATGTATGTACTTGATATTGCGTTCAAGACTTGAATTTGAAAGAGGTTCAACTCAAGAAGAAAATTTTGAATTTTTGTGAGTGGCACAAAATGCATCACATATCTTTAGTTATAAGTTTTGACTATATTTTTTCGAATTAATTTTAATATTAATAACAACAAAAACCACATATATCCAAGTTTCAAACTTTGTGCTACATTTTTTAAATTTCATCCAATTTATGTACATTAACAATTCACACTTTTCATCCATTATTATCATAATATCAAAATTGGTGATGCAGTTTTATAGGCTGTTTAATTCTTGTATGTGCAAGTTTAAAGTCTCTCAAAATTCTCGTTGATTTCTGAAAAAAAAATTCTTGATTCCATCACTTAAAATAATTTTTTATTTAGTAAAAAAGTTATTTAAAAACAAAATTGGATGATTAATTATGCGCCACCTTGTATTTTACAAATGTGAATGCAGCTCTGCATTCTCACTTCATTCGCTAATAACTGTTAATTTTTCCTCCAAAAATCTGAATGCATCTCTGCATTCACACTTCGTTCGCTAACAACCGTAAATTTTTCCTTCATCAATATTATCCGTTAATCCCTTAAATAATGATTTTTTCGTATATTGGAAAAAAATATTTTCTCACTGTTTATATGTATGTATGTTTTGTACATTTTCAGCTGCGCACTGCCTCTGTGGTGCCACAGCGGGAACTACATATTACACATGGCAAAAATGATGCCAAAGTTCGCACCGATGCTATCTCAAAGGAATACCCAATAGTCGATCACTCTTACGATGCGATTGTTGTTGGCGCAGGTGGTGCCGGTTTGCGTGCCGCTTTCGGCTTGGTTGCCGAAGGTTTCAAAACAGCTGTCATCTCCAAGCTATTTCCCACCCGTTCGCACACAATTGCCGCCCAGGGAGGCATTAATGCCGCCCTTGGTAACATGGAGGAAGACGATTGGAAGTGGCACATGTACGACACGATAAAGGGTTCAGATTGGTTGGGCGACCAAGATGCCATACACTACATGACCCGCGAAGCACCAAAGGCTGTCATTGAATTGGAGAACTACGGCATGCCTTTCTCGCGCACACCCGAAGGTAAAATCTATCAACGTGCTTTCGGTGGCCAAAGTTTGAAGTTCGGCAAGGGTGGTCAAGCGCATCGTTGTTGTGCCGTGGCAGATCGTACAGGTCACTCGCTGTTGCACACACTCTACGGTCAGTCGTTGAGTTACGACTGCAATTATTTCGTTGAATATTTCGCCTTGGATTTAATTTTTGAGGATGGCAAATGCAAGGGTGTTTTGGCATTAAATCTGGAAGATGGCACATTACATCGTTTCCGCGCACACAACACCGTTATCGCCACCGGTGGCTATGGACGTGCTTTCTTCTCATGCACCTCAGCGCACACCTGCACTGGTGATGGTAATGCGATGGTCGCACGTCAGGGATTGCCTTTGCAAGACTTGGAATTCGTACAGTTCCACCCAACTGGTATTTATGGTGCAGGCTGTTTAATGACTGAAGGTTGCCGTGGTGAAGGCGGTTATCTGGTCAACTCGAAAGGTGAACGTTTCATGGAACGTTATGCGCCGGTAGCCAAAGATCTCGCCTCACGTGATGTTGTTTCACGCTCAATGACCATTGAAATTATGGAAGGACGTGGTGTGGGTCCCGAAAAAGATCACGTGCACTTGCAATTGCATCATTTGCCTCCAGATCAGTTGGCTCAACGTTTGCCTGGCATCTCCGAAACCGCTATGATCTTTGCTGGTGTAGATGTGACACGTGAACCAATCCCAGTACTCCCTACCGTGCACTACAATATGGGCGGCATCCCAACCAACTACAAAGGCCAAGCATTGACCATCGACGAGAACGGCTGCGATGTAGTGATTTGCGGTTTGTATGCCTGCGGCGAGGCAGCCAGTTCATCGGTGCATGGAGCTAATCGTTTGGGTGCCAATTCCTTGCTGGATTTAGTGGTGTTTGGACGTGCCTGTGCGCTGACAATTGCCGAAGAGAACAAACCCGGCGTGCCAGCACCTAGTTTGAAGGATGTGAGTGGAATAATAATTTGCTTGGAAATATTTATATTTACTAATGCCCACACATTTTTCAGAACGCTGGTGAAATGTCTGTTGCCAATCTGGATAAAATAAAGCACAATGCGGGCAAGATCACTACCGCAGATTTGCGCTTGAAAATGCAAAAGACCATGCAGGGTCATGCCGCTGTATTCCGCGATGGTCCCATACTGCAGAAGGGAGTTGAGAAAATGAAGGATATCTACAAAGAGTTCCAAGATGTTAAGGTCATTGATAAGTAAGTCTGCATCAAGTGGAGAAATAGAGTGTGCAACACAACAATTCTCTTTTTACATATTAGGTCGAATGTATGGAACTCGGACTTGGCTGAGACGCTTGAATTGCAAAATTTATTGTCCAATGCCCAAATGACAATTGTTGCTGCTGAGAACCGCAAGGAGTCACGTGGCGCACATGCGCGTGAGGACTACAAGACACGTATTGATGAATATGTAAGCTACCGGTCGCGCTGCACGTTGAGTGTTCAAAGTGTAATTCCAAAATATTTTTGTTTTTGTATTTCCATAGGACTACAGCAAACCACTTGAAGGTCAACCTAAAGTACCATTGGACCAACACTGGCGCAAGCACACATTGACATGGGTCTGTGGTGATGCTGGAGAGGTTACAATCAAGTACCGTGAAGTCATTGATAAGACATTGGACGACACCGTACAAACTGTGCCACCAGCAATACGCTCCTATTAAAACGCACGATTAGTTTTTGCATGGGACATCAGAACCACCAACACCACGAACTTCTTTGGAGTGACATACATTTGTTATTAAATGTCGGCTTAAGTTATTCCTAAATATTTTACACGCTTTGTGTTCTTTGGATTCGTGAAAGTTCCAAAAGAGCTGAATCTTTACAACTATTTAAAATGATAGAAGCTATTTAAGCAGCGTAGTTAACGCCTTCCCTCTACTTACGAAACTTATAATTTATTAACTAAAACGAGAAGAATATCTTTTGTGCCCTCCAAACTACACTTACACACTCGCAACACTTCTAAAGGTATTTTGCATTGCATACTTAAATATGCAAAGTTGAAAAACAAAAAAAAGTATGTAACTGGTGAACGATAAAGCAACGCGAAATTGCCTTAAAGTAACGCATTCGTATTCGTTCGAAAACTCAGCACTGTCTTAAACGCTTTAAAAACTTCATACTATTCTGCTAGAAGTGGTGTGGTGTGTATTGGTGTATGTTTCCGCTACTTCTAGTAATTTGTTGAAATTTTATTAAATTATACCTAAACATAAATATTTAAAGATAATGAAAGGAGGAAGGAGAAAATTGTATATGAAAGAATAAATGGCGTCGAGTATGGATATTTTTGATTCAGAAAGGAAATCATATTTTATTCAAAATATGAATGGAATTTAAAAGGAAAAAAGGACTAGTTCTGGTTTCATTATTTAAATTACCCTTTTATAGGTAGGTATCAATATATTCTTATAAAATCTCGAAAGTGAAAACTTCTAAATAAACACATATAAATAGCTACGAATCGCTAACACCAAAACAAATATGCTACACAATAATTGTTTACTATTTTGCTTATTCTATCCCTGAAAAATGTGTACATTTTCCGCATTAAATTTTAAATCTTTCAATATGTTCTCTGTCGCTTCACTGAATCCACTGGGCCCACAAATCGCCACAAAAGTAGCATATTCTGGTGTGTTTTTTGTCATCAGCGGGGCGAGCAATTCATTGCAGATGCGTCCACGCAGCCCCGTCCACTCTGCGTCAGCCTCAGAAAGCACGTTCACTAGTTGAAATCTGCAAGCAATAAGGAAAATATTTTATAACGTATTTGTTGCGCAAAGACGCCACCAACTAACCTCTCATCAGTTGCCTGCAGTCGCTCCAGCTCATTGCGACACCAAATGTCCGCTGGAGTTTTATTGAAATACAAAAGACGTAAATAGTCGCTGCAAAGATAAGAAAGTGTGAAATTTTCAATAAAATAAGAGCAGCGTAAAAACTCTGAGTAGGCAACTCGACATAAAATTTCTAATTTTTTCAAGACGCCCGATTCCACCAGACGAAAGTAAATAAGGGTAGGAGAGATTTTCTTGTACGCCGTTGAAGTGTTTCAAACTTTCAAATATCACAAAGTTCAAGGCGCATTCATACTCGCCTAAGATTTTTTTTATTTATTTTATTACTATTGCAATCTAGTTAACAAAACTAATAAGCAATTCATTTTACATATATTTAATTAAATTAAAACATCTCAAGTAAAGACAAAATTTCATGAAAAGAGATCATGCGGTTCGTCCTTTTTAATCATCTCGCGAGGTCATCAGTTACAAGTAGTTTGGCTGCTTCATGATTGATGTGCTGTTGCAGTCTCTCTTTATCTTTATTTGCGAATTTTTTTATGATATCCGTAATGGTGTCTATATTAAGATCCTTATGTAGATTGCTATTACGAATGTACCACGGCGCTCTAACGATGTCGCGTAATACTTTATTTTGGAATCGTTGAATGATGTTTTTGTTGCTTTCACTGGTGCAGCCCCAGAGCTGTATGCCATATGACCATACTGGTTTCAGTATTTGGTTGTATAAAAGTATTTTGTTATAAATAGAGAGTTTAGAATGGCGGCCTAACAGCCAATACATTTTCTTGTATTTAAGAATTAACTCCTCGTGTTTTTTCTTGACATGTGCTTTCCATCTCAGCTTAGCATCTAAGGTCATACCTAGATATTTTGCCGTATTTGCATGCGGTATTGCCGTATTATTGATAAATATTGGTTTATAATTTATATTTCTATTAGTGAAGTCAAGGTGCACAGACTTGGTTTCGTTTAACTTGACACGCCATTTTTTGGTCCAATTTTGAATTGCATTTACCGATGCTTGTAACTTCTGAATTGCTTCTAAGTGTTTTTCATCAGTTGCTAATACTGCAGTATCATCGGCAAATGTTGCAGTTGTTGTATTGCTGCATGTGGGTATATCGTTAGTATACAAGAGATACAAAACTGGTCCGAGTACACTGAATTGCGGGACACCTGCATTAATATCTTTCAGTTCTGAATACACATCTGCTTGCTTTATTCTAAAGTATCTGCTCGTTAAGTAGGATTTTGAAATGTTTGAGTACTGGATTGGTAAAGCTGCTTGAAGTTTATGGATTAGTCCCTCATGCCTAAGATGATATTACTAGAAGAGCTAATTTGTTTTTTGGTGTGGTACCCACAAGGGCTGGGGGCGCCAGATGGCGCGAGCAACACACATACCGTGTGGATCACTCCCTGTGTGTCTTACGGCCTGAGCAGGTCTTAAGATGGCACTGATTGCATCTAAGCGATGTCGAGTTCGTTTGGACCCGTTTTTGGCAAACGCAGTGGTAATAAATCTCGAGTCCAAGGTTCGATGCTGGTCCTGAAGAGAAGTATATGGAGCAGACTTGATGTATAGGTCTGCTCCTGTGACGACAGATGACTGGTAAGATACGGTACACTAGACAGGGCTAGTTTACTAGGGCGGCAGCCCTTGGTCGGGAAAAATCCGAGGCATTCCGGTAACGTAGTACCGGCTGCCATGGGAATGTAATTTGTGTTTTATTTCGTTTTGGTGGTGTGAACTTAAAAATGATCGGTTTTGTTTACATTCTGATTGATGTTTGTGGAAAGTAGGCAGCTGACTTCGATATTCAAATCAGCACCAAGACTTTCAAATTAACAGTTCTAGTAACACCACCATATATGAATTCGCCTTGGCACTAAGGAAGTATTTTTGCAACACGTTCCACAACAGCGTGGCCAGATGTCAGACTGTGTAAGGCTGAAAAAGTATAGAAGATGTTGCAAAGCTCACAGCACAACTATGAGGGCCAGTCTTAAAACTTTTATATGAAACTTGTAACTATATTTTTAAATTACGTATATCGATAGTTTTAAGCAAAAAATATTGAAAACACATTTTCAAAAAAATTATAAAAATTGAAAAAAAGAAACTGGTTGGAACTAATCAACCCGCACCAATTCTAAATATGGTTTAAGCGCTAATGACTGATGAAAATTTTCAGCCACAGCTTCTACACAATGAGTTGTCAAATCTCAAAAGTGTAGGAAAAACAGTTATATTTGTAAAAGTGTGTTGCGCTATACTGTTGCTTCAACAGTTCTTGGGTAAAGTAATATTAAGTTATTACCTACGAATTTTAGTAGAATATTAAAGAATTCCATTAATAATTTACATTAGTTAAAATCAAAAATATTAAAAAGTCGTAGTTAGTCAAAAGTTTCCTGATTTTATCTGGTTCACAGCATGATTGAGAGAATACAGAAAGTGTTCGCGAATTTGACAGAATCAGCTGTTGTTTCATGGGTTACATTATTGTGTTTATAAACAATTACATGTTTAAATAAACTATCTCTTAGTTTCTGGTTACATAAATTGGCTATTTTGAGTCTTTGCACTGAATTTTCTCTCCTCTAAAATTACGTCATGGCAGTAGTGTTTGCATTAGTAGAGAAAAAGGTGTTACGAAATTATGCTCGAAATAAATGTTGCGGAGTAAGGTTAATGACCGTCTGCCAGAATTAGTACCTCTCATTGATAAAATTAAATATATAATTTAATTAAAAATTCGGAAAATTTGTGTATGAAATTCTGGGAAAAATAATGACGGTGGGGAGAATTCAGAAGGTGTGGACAACATCAGACCGTTAACTGGCTCTCAGCGATTTTGAAGGAATCAGCTGATTTGTTGACGTAACAGGGTATGTGACAGCAGTTTGTGTACGACAAAACTGAGATGGTGTTAGTGCTATAAAAAAAATGGATGTGGCCATTACTAACGTTACTTCGTCGTAGATGACACTTCGTTGCTGTCTCAATAACAACTGATTGGAAGAGCGTAAAAATACGCATGAAATTAGCTAACACAATTCTAGTGTCAAATCCCCCAGCTGTGGTTCTGTCACAGTTTTACTTCGGATCACCAAACCTTATAACCTTTCATTCTTTTATTCGTCTTCATACTTAACTAATTTGATTTCTTTTTTGTTTTGGTTTTTAAATTTGAACTACTTACAGGCGGTTTGCATTTCGTTTCAGCAAGTGGTCGATGATATTAAGCATGGGGGTCAAGCCACTGCCAGCTGCGATAAGCGCGATTTGACGATGCGGCAGCAAACGTTGAAGTTGAAAATTTCCGCGTGGCGCTGAGAGTAACAGCATTTGACCGGTTTTCAATTGACGCAAGTGTGTCGAAAGTATGCCATCGTTATAGCTTTTAATAAGGAAATTTAGATTTGTCAGAGCGACTTCGTTGGCAGTGGATGATTGCTGAAAAAATTTATCATCAACGGGCGTGTAGCTGCGGCGTACTAAATTACCTGTAAAAATAAATAAATAAGAAAGTTAGGTACATAATAAAGAGTGTTAGTCGTCGAACACTGAGCGCTCGAACTATTTAGTTAGTTTTTTTTTTCAAAAGCTAACATCTTTAGTTACCATTTATTAGGGCCGCCACTGTTACGTGATAACCAATCGGCAGCACCATCAACGCATCCTGGATCCCTCGCAAACTTAACTCGAATGAATCATTATTAAAATCAACACATTTGGTTACTTCGAACTCATATTGTAGTTTTTCGATTGCATCGGCTGAACCGATTGACGCGGTGTGCGCGCCATACGTCGTCCACAATGCTGCCTCAACTTTTGTAAGCGTTAGCTCAACTTTTCCACTTTCCCTATTCACACACACCGACTTCGGCGGCCATTCCACTTCGTTGTGCAGCTCAAATGCGAAAAGGTGATAAGCCTGATCGATTTGCACATGCAGTTGGAGCGCTGTTGAGTTGTTGCGACGCAAGATCAGCCCGGGATTACAAAGCTGACGTGTATAAATATAGATTGTAATATCTTGACGCTTCTGTATCCAATCAAAACGTGGCACTACTTTGGCGCTGGTGGCAGTAACTGAATTGCTGCTGGGTGGCTTAGTAAAGTTAGCGGCGGGCACAGGAGGTTTCCCTTCAGATATGGAATTCATTTTCACCAGCGTACGCAGTGGACCAATGTAGCATTTGACGAGTAATTGCTGATAGTTCACCCAAGCGTGCACATCATCGAAAAGTTTAGTGGCATCACGACCAACGCCGCGCATCAGTTCATCCACACCTGTGTAAAATAAAAAAAATATGCATACCTCCTTCTTTCAAGTTGAATTCATTTCACTTTGTACTAACCACCCGGATGAAAATCCATATAACGCGTCACATTGTACACTTTGCCACGTATCGCGAGCCAAGCATCTTCTCGCTTATTATGTAACGCCAACTCATCAGTAGTTACCGGCGTTACTCGACCACGGGTTCCCGCTAAATCCACACCTGAGTTGCCAAGTCGTATCCAATCCATAAGCGAGTGACCAGGCTTGAGTGCGCATTTATTGCGCGGGTTACCCGTGGCGGAACCAGAGTTCAGTTTTTGTGGTGCAGTGCTAGCGGGAGCCAACCTTTGATCCGTTGTAATCGTAGTCGGTAGCTGTAAACTGCTCATGGACGACGTATTGTTGGAATCAGACATTTTGTACTATTAAGCTGTAGGGGTGAAACAAATATTGGTCATCGATGATTGGTTTCTTTTATTTTTTGAAGTGAAAACTTCTTTAGAATCGTTGGGAGTGATTTGAGACTCGATGAAACGAAAAAGCGACACTCTTGGCTACGAAGCGTTATATGTTGATATACGTATATGTGTGTGGCTGCGTACTGCTGAGCCACGCTAGTATAGTGAGTATTGTAGTATGTATACTACACTACCTATTACTTGCTTTGGTGTTTAGTTCAAGCGTCATACGTATGTATGTTTGTATGTATGCTAGTACGTATGTGTGCGCGCCTGCGTATTACGAAGCCACGGTGAGCGAGAAGGCATTATGTATACCTATAATACACTACCTAATACTTGCTTAGACCAAGCGTCCTACGAATGTTTGTGTGTATGTTAGTACGTCTGTGTAATATACGCGTTACGACGCTCATAATAGCAACCGCGTGTGCTGTATTGCGTCCGTATTTTTATATTCGTAAATATTTTCATTTTTAAATATTTACCGCAATTATGCCGAAAAATAATGCAGAAAAGTGTCGTGAATATAGACAGAAAAAAAAACAAAAAGAAAATAAAACTAAAAACCAGATTGAGTAATGGAAAAACAGTTTTAATTGTGGCAATTTATATTTCACCGAATCAATCAATAAATAGCATCACGGAATTCATTCACGAAAATTTAATAAAGTATACACCAGAAGTATCGCGGATACTAAGAAAAGATTACGATAATGTTCCAATGATTTTAAGAGGCGATTTTAACGTAAATTTAGCTTTGGACACAGCGGTTCCTTTAATTGACTTTCTCAATACAACATTCAATTTAAAAATGTGTAACAATCGCACTGAATCGACAACACGATCAAAAACAACAATTGACGCAGTATTTCAAGGATATGTTGACAACATCGAAACCAAAGCATTTGTATCATATTTTAGCTATCATAAGCCACTCGTATCATTTGTTCAAATTGAAAACATTGAGGACGAATAATAATAAAATGATAAAATGAAAATAAAATATGAACTTTATAGCAATATTATAATGAACCTATAATTATCCCGCTCCGTTATAGATTTAAATGTTTATATATCACAGCTCCGTTATAGATTTAAATGTTTAAAGTGCTGAAATAGCTGAGGATCGCCTTAAACTTACAATAAATATGAGACCACACATGTAATTAGCCTTTCTTAAACATCATTGCGGTAGGTTCAAATAACGCGCATTTCCGTTTATTATCATTTATTTCAACGTTAATATGGCATCACACTTCCGACGCCAACATATTGGAGCAACACGTTTCAATTGATTGCCAGCTTTGAAATATTTTTCCTTTGTTTAAACGAATTTTTTTACGCAATTTTTTAATATCATTTTACGAAAGCTTTTCTACAAAATAAAGAAATTTCTGGCAACACAGCTCGTACTCAACAACGAATACGTCAATTTTCCACTGTGCTTTCATATGCTCGTTCTTTACAGGAATTTTGTTAGTTCAAAGCTAGTAGTGTATTTAGTTTTTAACGAGTCGTTGCGTTGATGAAATGTGAGTTGAATTGTTTAGCAAATAAAATAAATAATAAATGCTTATGAATGCTGTTGTTTGTATGTGGGAGAGAGCGCTCCTATTGTTAATTATTTTCTGTTTAGTAGTTTATGTGTATGGATATGTATATGCATATGTGCTGAAAAATTAAAAGTGTTTGTAAAGAAGAGTACGGAAAAGGAAGTAGGTGGAAGTGGTAGTAACCGGCGTCAAAAGACTACTACCGGAATATCGAATTATCAGAGAATTCTCTTAATTTATTTACTGAAAATAAGAAACCAAATCGATGAAAAGCAATTTTGTGAAAACCAAAAACGTGAAGAATTGACCAAATATATTAACGATAAATGTAAAATACATACATACATACATATGTTATGCAATGCTTCGGGAAGTATCAGTTATTTTTAATGATTAGCTTGTGTTTTACATCTTTCCCCACCGTTTACATCCATGCATTCACAATACACATTTTCATATTAGTTTGCATAATGACACATCCATATATATGTACACATGCAGTACATTTGTACAAATCATAGCTGCAAAAGCAGTTAACTCTACTAAAGAAAACTTGTTACTGTTTGTCTGCGCAGGCGGCGTCAATGTGTTTCTTATCATGCAAGTGCTTTTAGTGTACAATTAAATATTTGTATAAGAAAATTGTTTCGAGGTGTGTCACACAACTGCCGGGTGGTGTTGGTATAGAATAGTTGGAGGGAAAAGAACAAAAAAACATAAACAAACTTGACCTCAATACGCACTAGCTCGGGAGTGAAACTGACCTTTATACAGGGTGGGCCATGTAAAATTTGCTTTTTGAATCGGCTATAAAAAAAAACGAATGAATATTTTTTCAAACTTTTTTTTTGACGTGATAACGTCTTATAATTCGATTTAACAGGCTGCACGCACGAAAAAATGTGTCGTTACCTTGCTCATTACTGTTCATATGTAGTTACCTTGCTCATATTAGTGTTACCTTGCTCATTACTGTTCATATGTAGTTACCTTGCTCATATGTAGTTACCTTGCTCATATTAGTGTTACCTTGCTCATATGTAGTTACCTTGCTCATATGTAGTTACCTTGCTCATATGTAGTTACCTTGCTCATATGTAGTTACCTTGCTCATATGTAGTTACCTTGCTCATATTAGTGTTACCTTGCTCATATGTAGTTACCTTGCTTATATGTAGTTACCTTGCTCATATGTAGTTACCTTGCTCATATGTAGTTACGTGAGCGTATATATGTATGTATGTATATGCGCAAATGTACATATATAAATTCACGTATTTGTATTTGCATATGCCTTCTTATTGATTATTATTAATTTGATTCACTTGAAGAATTTAAAATAAAACCAAGTTTGTTAATAATACCTGTTGTTTTAATGTTATTATTATTATTTTTTTATTATATCTGAAGGAAAAAATGTATGGTAATATTTACCATATCTATACTAATATTATAAAGAGGAAAACTTTGTTTGTTTGGTTGTAATGAATAGGCTCAAAAACTACTGGACCGATTTTAAAAATTCTTTCACCATTCGAAAGCTACATCACGAGTAACATGGATTATATTTTATTTTGGAAATAGGGCTCGAGATATAGGTCAAAACGTGGACCCGGGTAACCTTCGGATGTGTATGTACAATATGGGTATCAAATGAAAGCTGTTGATAAGTGCTTTAATACGGGGTAATTTTCATACCTATTGATGACTAGGGTCTGGAAATATATGCCAAAACGTGGACCCGCCGTGTCTTTGCACCGAATTAAACCAAACTTACACACATTGTTAAGTAGGTATTGAAGATGATTTCCGTATAGTTTGAATACCTATTGGTAGATAGGGTCTCGAGATATAGGTCAAAACGTTGACCCGGGTAACCTTCGGATGTGTATGTACAATATGGGTATCAAATGGAAGCTGTTGGTGAATGCTTTAGTTCAGAGTATTTCCATCCGCTCCGTGACTAGGGTCTCGAGATAGAGACCAAAACGTGGACCCTAGAATGTGTTTGTACAATATGGATATCAAATGAAAGCTGTTGATAAGTGCTTTAATAGGGGGTAATTTTCTTACCTATTGATGACTAGGGTCTGGAAATATATGCCAAAACGTGGACCCGCCGTGTCTTTGCACCGAATTAAACCAAACTTACACACATTGTTAAGGAGGTATTGAAGATGATTTCCGTATAGTTTGAATACCTATTGGTAGATAGGGTCTCGAGATATAGGTCAAAACGTTGACCCGGGTAACCTTCGGATGTGTATGTACAATATGGGTATCAAATGGAAGCTGTTGGTGAATGCTTTAGTTCAGACTATTTCTATCTGCTCCGTGACTGGGGTCTCGAGATATAGGTCAAAACGTTGACCCGGGTAACCTTCGGATGTGTATGTACAATATGGGTATCAAATGAAAGCTGTTGATAAGTGCTTTAATACGGGGTAATTTTCATACCTATTGATGACTAGGGTCTGGAAATATATGCCAAAACGTGGACCCGCCGTGTCTTTGCACCGAATTAAACCAAACTTACACACATTGTTAAGTAGGTATTGAAGATGATTTCCGTATTGTTTGGGTACATATTGGTAGATATGGTCTCGAGATATAGGTCAAAACGTGGACCCGGGTAACCTTCGGATGTGTATGTACAATATGGGTATCAAATGGAAGCTGTTGGTGAAAGCTTTAGTTCAGAGTATTTCTATCCGTTCCGTGACTAGGGTCTCGAGATAGAGACCAAAACGTGGACCCTAGAATGTGTTTGTACAATATGGATATCAAATGAAAGCTGTTGATAAGTGTTTTAATACGGGGTAATTTTCATACCTATTGATGACTAGGGTCTCGAAATATATGCCAAAACGTGGACCCGCCGTGTCTTTGAACCGAATTAAACCAAACTTACACACATTGTTAAGTAGGTATTGAAGATGATTTCCGTATAGTTTGAATACCTATTGGTAGATAGGGTCTCGAGATATAGGTCAAAACGTTGACCCGGGTAACCTTCGGATGTGTATGTACAATATGGGTATCAAATGGAAGCTGTTGGTGAATGCTTTAGTTCAGACTATTTCTATCTGCTCCGTGACTGGGGTCTCGAGATATAGGTCAAAACGTGGACCCGGGTAACCTTTGGTTGTGTATGTACAATATGGGTATCAAATGAAAGCTGTTGATAAGTGCTTTAATACGGGGTAATTTGTTATGTTATGTTATGTTATGTTATGTTATGTTATGTTATGTTATGTTATGTTATGTTATGTTATGTTATGTTATGTTATGTTATGTTATGTTATGTTATGTTATGTTATGTTATGTTATGTTATGTTATGTTATGTTATGTTATGTTATGTTATGTTATGTTATGTTATGTTATGTTATGTTATGTTATGTTATGTTATGTTATATTATGTTATGTTATGTTATGTTATGTTATGTTATGTTATGTTATGTTATGTTATGTTATGTTGTGTTGTGTTGTGTTGTGTTGTGTTGTGTTGTGTTATGTCATGTTATGTTATGTTATGTTATGTTGTGTTATGTTATGTTATGTTATGTTATGTTAAAGTATATGTTATGTTAATGTTAACTCATTCTCTATATCCATACAAAATATGTATCAAACAAATAAAATTAAAATTTTCTTTTGAAAAATGCAACCATTCAATCAGTATTTTCTTATGACGTTATCACGTTAAACTATCGTCAGTAAACCGACTTTGCAGACAACCTCTTTTTATTTTGAAGATTGAACATTGTCATTTATGAATGAAAAATAATATCGTTCAAATGACTGCCATGACTGGCTTTACAGTAGGCCATTCGATCAACCCAATTTTTAAGCACATTTTCGATTGTTTGGGCTCCAATTTCATGAATGGCAACTTCGATTTCGTGTTTTAAAGCATCAATCGTCTCTGGATGGTTCGCATAGCATTTGTCCTTAACGGCTCCCCACCAAAAATAGTCCAACGGGCTTAAATCACAGCTCCGAGGCGGCCAATTGATATCGGAATTTCGGCTGATTATTCGGTTTTCAAAAACGGTAACCAAAAGTTCGAGTGTAACTTTGGCAGTGTGACAAGTTGCACCGTCCTATTAAAACCAAATGTCGTCCATGTCATCCTCTTCAATTTTTGGAAACAACTCGTTGGGCATGTCACGGTAACGCTCGCCTTTTACTGTAACCGCGGCTCCTCGTTCATTTTCGAAAAAAATGGCATGATGATGCCGCCAGACCAAAAACCGCACCAAACAGTGACTCGTTGTGGATGCATTTGCTTCTCTACAGTAACGTGTGTTTTTTTTGAGCCCCAAATCCGACAATTTTGCTTATAGCCACCGATGTGAAAATGAGCTTCATCAGAAAAGAAGAAGAAGACTCACCACTTTGGAAATAGGTTTTCAATATTTCCCAATTTTGTTCAAGCGTATAGCGTCCCATTACGTAAATGTCAAACCTTAAAGTAAATTATGAACCTATTTGACATGTCATTTGTGTTACCATTCTCAAAAAAATAGGTGGTTCAAAAAGCAAACGCTATATGGCCGACCCTGTATGTTTATATGTACTTACATATGTATGTATAATTACACCGGCACACAAAAAAAAAAAAGTGGGGAGTACTTTTGACTAGACCCATATATCCCTATGTATTTTGACGCGCTGAATCCGAATTCAGTGTCCGTTTTGCCCGTACACCCCCAAAATTTTAAGTAAATAGCGAAAAACCGTGAACCGATTTTCAGCAATTTTTCACGGGTTTTCGCGGTTTTTCGCTATTTAATCAAATCTTTGGGGGTGTACGGGCAAAACAAACACCGGATTCGGATTCAGTGCGTCAAAACACACTGAAATCAGGTATAATACACTCGTACGAAAACTTTTTAACATTTACCAACGTATAAAAAGGCGATTTTCAGCGATTTCTCACGGTTTTTCACGGTTTTCACGGTTTTAGCCTATTTAATCAAAATTTTGGGGGTGTACGGGAAAAACAAACCCCGGATTCGGATTCAGTGCGTCAAAATACACTGAAATCAGGTATAATACACTCATAATAAGAAAAGTTTTTGAAATTGACAAACGTCTATAAATGCGATTTTCAGCGATTTTTCATGGGGTTTCACGGTTTTTCGCTATTTACTTAAAATTTTGGGGGTGTACGGGCAAAACGGACACCGAATTCGGATTCAGCGCGTCAAAATACATAGGGATATATGGGTCTAGTCAAAAGTACTCCCCACTTTTTTTTTTTTGTGTGCCGGTGTTATCGTTAATTACGGTTTATATTTGTTTTCGAAATAAATAAAACAGATATCAGTGAAATAAAGTTTTCTAGCATATGAGAGAAGAAGTCATGCTGAAAAGAATTCAGAATGCGTCCAGCATCAGACCGTTAACCGGCGCTCAGCGAATTTGAAGAAATTAGTTGATTCGCTGACATAACAGGGGATGTGATGGCGGTTTACGACAAAACTGAGATTGAGTTGGTGATTTAAGAAAAACATATAGCTCCTGGTGACGCTCAAGCATGCATGTTCTGCAGCTTATATGTGTGCGTGTCGGGTGCTTGACGCTAATATCTAAAATTTTTTATTTTCATCATGCAAAAGCCGACAACAAGTATGTGTGACACGAAGCAAGTACGAGTGTCACCCGACGCGCACACATATAAGCCTGCTGGACATGCATGCTTGAGCGTCACCAGGGGCTAATAATGCCATCACCACTACTCATGCTACTTTGTTTTCATCTGAGCAACGACTGATTGGACGAGCGTAAGAATACGAACCAATGATGATGGAATACAAGATTGCATACATCGCACAACTTCGCATACATTTTAACCACACATCTGCAGCTTTCATAGATTAAAATAAAAGCGTTCTGTTAGGACGGAAATGGCAGGTGGAGACCAAGAATTTCACTGTAAAAACTGCTGGTTCACCAAATATCCTGCCATTACTGCCTAAATATCGACTGTCATTCCGTAGTGTTCATTTTACCGCGCCGTTTACATACGTGAATAAAGCGATCCGTCTGCTTGATGGCATTTTGAAAATGAAATGTTAAGACGGCAAATCAAAAACAAATTAAAAACAGAAATTAAAACATAAGTTTAACAGATGTTACAACACATTTGGTGGAAGGTGTAGATGTGGGGTAAACTGTCATATAAAAATCAGTTGAATGCATTTTGCAAGTGTCTGATTATACGGAAATTAGAACAACATGAAAAATTAGCACCTGTTGAATTTAGATTTTGCTGAAAGTTTTGTTAAGTGATATTTCCAGTATTGATACCAATACACATATTTTTACAAATATGCATGAAAAGCATATTAGCATATTATGTATATTATATTGTAATAAAAAAAAGAATCAAAGCATATTATACGAGTATTATTAAAAATAAGTAAACAAATAATTGCCGCGTACACTTCTGTTAGGTATTCGGCCAAGTTTGATGTTGTTCCACAAATGGAACGACCTACAATTTTAAGCCTACTCCGAACGGTAAATGGTAGTCACGCACCAATCATACGGCGATACAACGATTTCTATATATATTGTAGTATATATACATACGTACATATATCGTATGTATAAACCTTAAGATTTCTAAAGCTATGAAAAGTTGTAGTGAAATGTATGTATAATCGGACCATTAGTATCCTAGGCATATGCATTTAGTGGACGCAATTTGGATATTAACAGCAAACATTCGTCATATGGCTCATATGCAAGTATAGGAATATACATACATAGGTATATACATACTTATATGACTTCATAAAATAATAGCCCATATGTACACAAGTTTTATATTTTGAAATTTCAACGTAGTAGTTCGCTTTATCAAACTAGATTTTATAATCTCGTATTTGTGCCACAACACACGTGAAGGTTGTCTTTCTTAAACTTCTCTCCCACTTCATTGCCACACAAATGTTCTTTGTATCTAAGTATCGGGGTTTTTTTAAGAACTTCAGAACTTCGAATGATATATAAAACAGAAATATTGTTGGAATTGATTTTTTTTATTATAATTTGGTCGATAATTTCATGATATTGATTTTTCGACTATGATATCCTGCATATGTTCGCCTCGACTATGGACGATCAGTCTAATTTTTTACTACTTTTTCCAATAAATCTGGCCGTATACCGTCAATGGTGGCTTGAACATTCAAATAAATCGATTGTTAAGCGCGCTTATGGGAAGTTGTTGTTGTTGTAGCAGTATACTGTATAGCAAGTCGCGCCGTGTTGTTCGAGGCAAATGTCGATGCTTAGCTGATTAATTTTTGGAAACAAAGTTTCAGTCAGCATGGCTCGATAACGCTCGCCATTCACCGTAACGGCAGCTCTTCCCTCATTCCGAAAGAAATAAGCACCAATGATGCCGCCGGCGCTCTACTAATGTTGCGCACATATTTAGTTTCAAAGTAAATTTCCACAATTGGGAAGCGTTTGTCTGGCGTTAAGCGATGCGTGATGTTGCCAAACCTTATTGAATAGAAATGTTAACACCGTTTGTAATTTTCATTTGTCAAAACATAGTTATCGATATGGACAGTTCTCATGCAGCTAAAAAAACACCCGATATATTGTATTTTATCTTGTGAAAATAAGAAAACGAAACCAAAATAGCTGGTTGGTTTATTGTTTATTAAGGCACACATACATATGTATGTCCGTATGTAAATATGAACATCCCACACGCAACTCTAAAGAAATACGAGTTTTTCATATAGTAGTCACCCGGTGGTAGCAATTCAGTGGAAATTTTCCAGCAACAATATACAAAAATGTCAATAACACTAAAGAAAATGAATCAGCAAAAAATGGCAAAGCAACCACAAAGATTTGGTGCGCAGAGTTAAAAGCTTTACGCAAGGTTCACCTGATATGCAGTTTATTAATGATCACTGGCTTGTTGAGAAATGCACCACCACACAAATGCATATTTATGTTATATCCATACATATGGATGCATGTAATTGTGAGGGACATTCAAAGAAAGCTTTCAGATTAAATTCATGACTTTGGTAATTGACCCATATACTGCATCATACTACAATACATACATAATTATTCATGCATATGTACATATTTATTTTAAATCCAATTTCTGCATACATACATATATACATATGGGCTTATCGATATTTCTACTTCAACTAATTAATATCAGATGGTATCAGCTATTCATACATGCATATGTACTATGTAAATACATACATGCCTAATTTGTCTTTGTATGCATATGCTTTTCTGATTCTGGAATGAGGATTAACTAGCATAGAGCATTAACAGTATGCCACAGTGGCGGCAACAAAATACTGATGTCATCATGAATGTCCACGTCAGCACGATTAATGGCATTA
The DNA here is from genome assembly GCF_027943255.1 of Anastrepha obliqua. NCBI lineage: Eukaryota > Metazoa > Arthropoda > Insecta > Diptera > Tephritidae > Anastrepha > Anastrepha obliqua. The sequence goes on from NC_072895.1 coordinate 114,100,515, forward strand.
ACATTTTTATTAGAAATTCGTGAGCGGGAGGCTAATTTTGTTGATTAGATGAGAAGCATATACTCCTTTATGCAAATACATATGTATGTACATATGTATATGCACACGCTAGTACTAGTGTTAAGCGCGAAAAGTAAACCACCATAAAATTTTTGTAATAAGTAGGGAAATGCATTTGTATGTTTGTAAGTATATACAGCAGTTGCTACTGCGTAGTTCAAGTTGCGTGTGGCAATATGGTTACAAAGTCCAAAATATTACATTTTTTAGTATTTCGATAATTTTACTATATTAGAATATTTTTTCTTTTTTGTGTTTTTTAATTTTCATCAACCGTAGAGCGAATTTTTCTAAAGAGCAGCATTATAAATATTGATTTTCACTCTAACATTTAATTGGCGTGAGATGGTGGTGTCAGACTCTTTTTCATGGCTGAAATACACTTGGAGGTTTGCCGTTATGCCTGCCAAGGGGCAAAAACCACTTAGACTTTATTTCTCCTGAATTGAAACTGCTGGCGAATTAAGCTTTGTAGCCATCAATGTTTACATACTAGCAGCACTACAAAACTATAACGGTATTCAACAGTACTAACCGCGTCATATTGATAGGAAGATTGAGAGATAATATAGATATAGATATACGCATATGTGTATGGCATCACTAGGTATGCACTTCAATCACTCTTTACAATACTTCGCTTACGCTAAATGCATTTATGAAGTCTAAGAGGACTTTCGATTGTAGCCAATAGACGAGCTCTCTCTTTCGCTTCGGCCAAATACTTTTCGAGGTCTTCTCGATAGTTATTAAAGGCAAACGATTCAGCCGACTATATCGCGCAACCATCCAAATGGCCTCACAGTTTATTGAGACTTGTTTGAATATCTCTAAATACCCACAGTTCGTTGTAGGTTAATAAAGTTTTTACAGCTTTTGAGGTTATATCCTCCTAGTAGGTATTTCAGTCACGTTGTGCCGTTGTGTGTTGCCAGTACAATTATTTTATGCTATTCTCCTATTTTTAAGCTCTCTTTTATTGGTGATGTCCCTGGCCAAGAAGGTCTAGGATTGTATTGGTGTAGTTGCCGCAGCCTCTCTATAGTTAATTCATCATCTTCCTCGTTTCCGTGGTCATGAAGACAGAGCCGCTGAATGTAGTTATAAATTCTTAAGCAGTTTAATTTCTCTATGTACTCTAGGACTATTGGAGAGTTTACCTTAAATGATGAGAAAAGCTTAGCTTAAGTTGACGAGATGATCATTAGCGTAGATTTGTTCTAAAATGACAACTTTTTCAATAAATTAAAAGTTGTACATATATTTTGTATTTTTGATACCGCCGAACGCTGTTTTGTGGGACTTGACCGTTTGACCGTGACGGCTATTACTTTTAAAGCTAATAGTCCAATAGCTTTTGTGAAGCTGCAATTCAAAGTCCCGTCAAATTAACCAGCTCAACGTGAATATCGGCGAATCTTATTCGATACCTTTGCTGTTGCTTTCGCATGCAAATTTTTCGTTAAGTTAATCGAGCATAAATATAGATAGCGGGGAAGTGGCGAATAGAAGAGGCCCTATGTTACAATACAATTGATGTTTTTTAACCTTGGAAAAATGGTATTCTCTGGAAGTGGCAACCTACCGATAGAGCTTTCAAATGAATATTAATATCTGAAGATAAAAAAATAAAAAAGTAAAAAAAATTAAATTTTCCACCCTTTTTAAATGCTTGACCAGACCTATTCCAATTATCAGTCAAACATTTTATTACAATATCAGGTAAGTAAAAGGATTTCGTTGTGCGTATGCATCCAAAAAAGTGATAAGATAAAATATGATATTACAAATTAATGGCAAATCGCTATTTTATTGCATATAAATAAATCAATTTTGATGATAATGATATGAAATAATAGGAAAACCATGTCGAATGTCCGCGTGCAAGACTATAGATTATTTTCTTGTAAAATCAGCTGCAAGGCAACAAAATATTTTTTTCCTGGGCAAAACAAACTATCAGGAGCATGTCTGTCATGAAAAAGTTACCCAGCGTTCGGAGGCGGCAAATCGGTATAGAGCCCACAGGTTTACGAAAAAACCCAAAACGCACACCAATACTTGTAGCGAAGTTCGACAAGCAGGCCCATATATATTTTTAATATGTTTTTAAATTTATATATGTATGTAAGTATAAATATATATATAATATATTTTTTTCTTCTTACAGCCATTAGCTCTGGGCATGTGAGTCACCTTAGAAAAGTTAATCTTATCGTAGAACAAAATTCGATCGTAAAAATGATTCGATTATCCACTGTTCAATTGTTTTATGCTGAACATTCAACTCAGAAGATTATTCGATTTTCTTTCAGCGAATAACTGTAGCATCTGTAGCGAATAACTGATTAAATTAGATTATTGTTTATGAAGTATTGCGAATATTACTCAATTATGCGCGCAGGTCGGTTTCAAGTATTGCTATGGGCGCAGGTCGGTTTCAAGTATTGCTATGGGCGCCACATACCAGTAAGAGGAGGAAGCGTGCATTGTTTCGAGGGCATCGATTCAAAGCGAGGCTGTTGTTAAATGATTATTTTGATAGAAATGGCGGCAACGTATTATATCAAATATAAATATATAAGATTGTGTTTCCTAAATGGAAGCATAAGTGTTTAACTATGAACAATATGCTCTGGCACATGAGATGGATTATGCGGTTTGCAGTATCTATGATATTCTCAAAGGCATGCAACTTCAATCTTCCACATATGCAACGTTCAAATTGACACCGTATAATTTAAATTTGTCCACCCAATTACTTCGCCTAGCAACATTTTTTGCCCTTTTCTCAAGTGTTGACTCAAGTCTTCCAGTTTTTTTGCGGCTCAATCCTCCGATAGTGATCGCGGTTGTATACGAGCAGAAATATATCGAACTGTCTACAAAAATATGTGGTTTGTGGTGATTTACGGTTAAAATTGGCAATTCATTAACAACCAAAACAAACCCCAGCTTGAGTAATTTTTATACATACATATGTAACACATGGCCTGAAAAGTCCCGGACCTAACAAAGAAAACACGTTTTTTTGGTTGAATATTAGCTTTATTCATCAACGTAATTTCCATCAAGAACAACAAAATCATTCCAGCGTCGCTCTAACATTTCAATACGACATTTGTAGAACGATTTATCTTTGGGCTCAAAATAGGCCTCAGTTTCAGCGATAACCTCTTCAATCGAGCGAAATTCCTTACCAGAGAGCATATTTTTAGGTTTGCGAACATCCAGTAGTCGCTGAGAGCCTAATCTGGCGAATGCAGTGGATGTGTGAGCAATTCGAAGTTCAATTTATGTAGTTTTGCAATCAGCAACACGTTCTTGCTTTTGGTCAACATTGAGCAAATGCGGCACCCACTTTGAACAGAGTTTTCTTATAGTCAGAAGCTCATACAACATAAAGTCAACGCGTTCTTTTGATATCTTTACGATGTTAGCTAACTCACGCAACTTCACATTTCGATCATTCAAAACGAGTTTGTAGATTGTTTTGATGTTTTCTGGGGTTACCACCTCATTTGGATGTCCACTGCGTTGTGCATAATCGGTGTCTCTGCCACACTCTCTCTCATTTTAAGTCCGCAAACCATCGTTTTATTGTTGTTTCTGATGGATCGGAGTCCCCATAACACTTTTCAAGCCTTTGCTTCACTTGAACGGTTTGCTTTCCCATCAAGAGGCAGTATAAAATTGAAACACAAAATTGTTTTTCACCCATTGTTACACAAGCACAATAACTTTTGATTTAATGAATATAATATCATGAAATTTTAACAGCTGTCTTTTTAAGATTAGTACTAATAACTGAAAAAGGGGTGAATGCAGTAAAACTAGTGCCATTTATGTGTTAGGCCCGGGACTTTTCATCCCATGTGTTATCTCGCTTAAACCGTGAGGGAAATTGTCTTGTATTTAGATGAAAAAAGTAAGGCTACTTACCATAAGCCAGGGCAAGGCATTTAGAGTTCAAATTGCCACAAGAAAAACAAAGTAATATATAATGTAAGTGTCTGTATGATAATTTGCTATAAAAAAGTGTCGAAGTCAATACAAAACTGGATTAAAATGTTTTAGCTATTAGCTAAACAAAAGGTGTATATTAGGCCGGGTCGATTTGTGGGGAGGCAAAAAAATCGCCCATTGCTCTGTGAAAATCATATTCTAGGGATCAAAATAAGAAACTTTGCCGAAGGAACCATACCTCTAAAACGAATTCTGATGTCCCCCAATTTGGGTCGAACTTTTTAGTTTCTTTTCTCATGTAAAGGCCAAAAATGGTGATATTTTGAAATGATTATATGGGGAACCCCCCAGGGGAGTTCCAGGGGGTGTGCCACTAGCATGGGTGGGTCGGCCGTCCAAAGTTAGTGGGGGTCGGTCATACATTGGGACTCGATTGGAGCACTCTAAATGGGTCAAAGTGGGATTTTTCGTTCGACCCAAATTGGGGGACGTCAGAATTCGTTTTAGAGGTATGGTTCCTTCGGCAAAGTTTCTTATTTTGATCCCTAGAATACGATTCTCACAGAGCAATGAGCGATTTTTTCAATCGACCCGCCCTAGTGTATATTGAAATAAAAACTAGTAAAACACCTTCCAAAGAGAAAGAAATGAAAAAATGTCGAAACTGTTTCATTTGTATACTAAATTTTTTCATACTTTAATCACAACCCTTTACCAGATGATTTTTTGATGATTTAAAGCAGTGAACAAATTTCGCTAGAACAAAGTCTCACATAAAGTGACTTGCTATTAAGCGTGTAGTAGCTACAAATAACCTACTTGTATGTGTGTGCATACTGTTATAGTACAGTGTACGACTGATTGTAATATCTACAATATATACATACATATGTATGACACATTTAATTTGCTTTGTTAATGTGCAACTTCACTGCAAAAAAACGCAATTAATTATCATATGGAAGAAATAATTGCATGCCTAGAAAGCCGCGCATTTTATTTTAATTACAGTATACTGCCCAAATACTGTAAGCATGTTGCGCTAACATCGAAAAATTTATTGCACAATTCGAGTTTTGAAAATATTAACAATAATAAATAAAAATCATGAATTAATAAAAAAATAAAATAATAAAAAAACGATAATAATAATAATTAATAAACAAATAAAATAATAAAAATAATGATAGTAATAATAGTAATAATAATTATTGTAATAAACAAATAAAATAATAATAATAATAATCAAAAAAAAATAAAAATCAAGAATTAAAAAAAAAATAAAATAATAAAAGAAACGATAGTAATTAATAAATAATTATAAAATAATAAAAAAATTATAATATTAATTAATAAAAAATAAAATAAAAATAATGATAATAATTAATAAAAAATAAAATAAAAATAATGATAATACTAATAAAAATTAATAAAAAAATAAAATAATGATAATAATAATTAATAAAAAAATGATAATATTACTAAGCTTTTTGCCTATCACAAAACGGCGTATTGACTTATGAGAATGACTTAAGAGAATGATTTCCATAGTTGCTTTCACTAGTTGATTTAAATTTAAAAATTTCGAAGTATTTCCGTAAAAATATGTTTAATATAAAAAAATATAAAAAAAAATATAAAAATAATAAATACCCCATTCAATTTCAAAATGCTTAATTTAATTAATTATAATTAATTAATCTTTACAACCAGCTGATGAATATCTTACTTATAAACTAGTCAACATAGTTCTGACATAATAACATAATTTCCCTGCTGATCACAAACTTTATAATTTTATTACCTTATGTCATAGTTTTTCTAACAGCGGTCACCTCTCGGTAGACAGTGGCAAAACCTCCGAGTGCATTTCGGCTATAAAAAAAACCATCTACCGTTATGAATGTTAAATGTAACGTTACAGAACCTTACAGACTACAGGTATAAAATGAGGACAAGACTTAAAAGTAGTCATACATTTCGCTTTCAATTCAATTGATTTAGTTTAAAGCACGATCGGCATATCTTACAGACTAGAGGTGTATAATTTTGCTTACAACATGCGTAAATGTTAATAACATCTCCCATAAAACGGCAATGTAAACTAACAGTACAGAGCGTTAATGGAAGATTTAAATGCAGATCTTGGAAATGAAAAATCAATATGCATATATATTTTTTGAGACTATATTCGAAAAGTACTCTGGTTAAAGGTGCACGAGAAAGATAATTGACTGTTAGCACAAAGAGATAAAATAAATTTGGAACACGAAGAGCTTTACTAGGTATTTTAAAACTAATCAGCCCGAGAAGTTCAGAACCATCAATGGAATTACTGATTACGTCGTAAATAAGCATAAGAGAGTGAACTATTGTATTATTCTGCTTTCAAGTGTATTTAAACTAATTAAGATACAGCGTGAACTATGAGAGGGAAATGGCTCTTCAAAATTTATTCGGTTGGAGTGCAAACCGAATGAACTTACATTGCACCAATTCTATTCTAGTAGCATATAAATTTTAGATCGAATTCCATATAAAGAGGGATACTCGAGTTTTGAACGAACTAAACAGTTGTAGAGAAGCTTCGTAGTATACGGATCTTTGAAGTCCTTTGTGTAGCGGCGCAAAAATGCTACTTTACTGTAAACCTTAGGAAGGACATAATAAATTTGATTTTTGAACGTAAAACATTTATGGAAGACAACTTCCCACGACAGTCGGTTCCACGTTACCGGAACGACCCGGATTTATATTCGGCCAAGGACTATCACTTCAGCAGCATTCCCCCTATGTATGGGGAATGTTTATCTGCTACAACAACAACAACAACAACATCAACAAAATTATTTACTGAAATAAGTTGGTATTAAAAACAGTATAACACGCAATTATAACACAACAATAATATGATAACACGCAAAAACTAGCAATTAAAGTAGAGGTTTTTACATTACAAACAACTTTTTTTATTTTTAATACATTGAAACTAAATTAAATTATAGAAAAATGAATAAACCTATGGTTTTAAGCTAATTAAAAATATTGACAATATAAAATACTGGAGATCGAAGAGCGCATAGATTCGAAATTGCAGGCACGCTTTGCTAAGAATATAAGATAAATTGGAGACTGTAAGAAAGGAGAGAGAGAGAGAGAGATGTTTATGGAATGAGTGCTTTGCTGTTGCATTTGATCCGACTTGTCGATATTTGGCTTCAAATTACGAGCTTTCTTTCAACATACATGCAAAATATGAGCACCACAGCTTCAGCGAATAGTTTTGTATTCTTCTTTGTTTGTAAACACTTCAGTTTAATTCGCTATAATTTGTTGTGTTGCTGTCTACGAAAATTTAATTGCGAGTATTTATTTACAGTTTTTTTTCTTTCATTTTTCTATGACATAAGGTATTTCTAATGCAAAACAATATTATTCGTCATTGTATAATGCAAATTATTTATGATTATTGATATTATTAGTTATAGTTTATTATTGTTATGTAGTAAAAGGAGTGTGTGAATAAATGAATGAGTGGAAAAATGTATCAGAGATTATGATGAATGCATGGTTTTGTAATAAAGGCACCGGAACTACGAATTGATATTAGAAAAATTGAATCTAGTTTGAGATTTGACTAGAATGTAACACAGGCAAGAAATTGAATCAGAAATCAGCGTTTACTCTTCTAAAGAACTTTGACGTGCTGAATTCAAATTCGGGTTCATAAATGATTTGATAAGCGAGAGTTTTTAACATAAAATTGCAAAACACACGATAGTATCGCAATAAAAGAGCATTTTCGTAAACAAAACCAGCAAACCCATGCAAAGCACAGCATTTTGCTGTGGAATTTTCTGTTCATGTAAAAATTATCCACTAACTTAATTTCCGAGCACTCGCTCGCAAAGAGAAAAATATCAAAAAAAAAGTACATGAACGCAAAACCAGGAACAATTTGCAAGTTTTACGAACAGCTGATTAAAATGTTGGCGGGAGAAATTACGCTAATTAAAAATTAATATTACGCTAATGAAAAGACCGAATATGTTTTTTTCCTGTATAAGTAGAGTGTTGAATATTAAAAAATTTATAAATTTAGAAATTTCTAAGTTCAAGAAAATTTTTAAATTCAAAATTTTTTTAATGCGTAAAAAATCTGTAAAACAAAAAAAATTTGCGATTGCTATTTATGTTACAATAACTTATATCAATAGTAAATGCCCCTCCTTAATTATCAATTGCGATCACCGTAGCCGAATAGGTTAGTGCGTGTCTACCATTCAAATCCCCAAGCATGAAATACCAAATGATGGAAATGGTTTTTTTCTAATAGCGGTCGGCTCCGAGTGTATTTCTGCTATGAAAAAGTTCCTCATAAAAAAATATCTGAATCTGTTCGGAGGTGCCATAAAACAGGAGACCCCTTTATTTATGGAAAAAACAGCAAAACGCACACCACATGTAGGAGGAGGAGCTCGGCCAATCACCCAATAAAGGGTGAAAATGCCAATTATATACCATATACATTTATGTCGAATTGCATATACATACAAGCAAATAATAATGGCTAAATGTATTCCTAATGTCGTTCCAAATACTGTAGTATGTGGTGTATCAAATAATCAATACCAATGGACAGCTATCACGCAGCTAAAGAATGTTCACATTTTCGAAGTTCATATACATTATGTCGGACACACGAATGGTCCTGAGAACTTTGCAGTTTCGGGTAATTATATAAAAAAATGTTTAATGACTGCCTCAATGTGCTGAACGACTTTGGGACCATACCACAAAGGAACATAACAACAATTAAAACGCCCTCCCAAAGTGACTGCAAAGGTAAACGGTTTGTAACCCTCTTTATATGTGTGGGGAATGTTTGTGCCGTTAAAACAACATCAATATAACAACAACAACATAAAAGGTTTAACCGACACTGAACATAATGTTCAAAACAACAACAGGCTAAACGGTTTATGCTTCCAACAGAGGAGGCATAAAACACACTGTTTTAGTTAGATTATTTTAGGTAGGCTCCGTCATTTCAACACCATACACGAGGCACTGCCAAAACACATTATCTATGCTAATGTCGCTCTCGCTAGACGAAGGTTTGTTCATTTAGCTGGCGTGACCCTTAAGCCAATGGAAATATGGCATAGGGAAGTATCGAAGCTTATCGAAATCATCGGCATATAAGATTAGAAGGGTTCACAAAAGAGATCTTAGTGTTTCGCAATAATAATTCATGAAATACCTCGTGTGGTGTGTCATATTGTAAATTAAAATTACTACTAAACTTATAAACTAACAAAAAGGCGGAAATAAAAATTGTAAGTTTAATTTCTTTCACGCTTTATTTCTGATGCTGGTTATAGGTATGTGTGCATATCTACATACATATGTACACTAAAGACAGATGTAAAAAAACAAAACACAGCAGTTGAGTAATTATTGTTATGGTGTGTATTTAGCTAGTACAACAAATCAACAAAAACCAAATATAAAAAATTATAACCTAAAAGGGAAAAAGCGAGACCGGTAAGTTGGAGACTTGCTAAAGCAAATCGCAAGTTTTTATCAGAAATACATAAAATGAATATGCATGAATGTAAGGACGCACTATAAATATAATATATAAAGTAGTTAAGCAAAAGCTTACAACGTTAACTAGTTATAGTAACAAACACACGACCATAAAATTATAACCGACAAAGAAATTGTGCTGAGTAGTCAAAGTCATCAAAATCGACAAACATTTCAATTAGTTTGAAATACCACTTATAGGTAGGCGAGTGATCAGATGAACTCTTTCATGCATTAATACAATAAAGTCCTACAAAAAAGATATCGGAGCACAGCCAAGATCATCTGCGTTCAATGTGCAATAAGCAGCTCTACTTGGTATTCAAGTAATTAGCTCTTTGAAGCCTGCAGATTAAATTAATATGATCTGTATTGAAATTCATGTCGAGCTATAAATATCCAAAATATTATTCCCAATCGGTTAATTCTTTTTTCGAAATTTATTAGTCAGAATAAGTTGCTTTTTTTGATTATAGGCCGAGAAGTATGATTCAAAATTTCAGAATGCTTTAAAGGTTACCTTAGAATTAATTGCTTGACAATTATTCGAGTTAGTGAGTTGTTAGAAGTCCAGCACAGCGGCTTCTGTAAGAGTTGTAAAAAGGGAAGAACCTGAGCGAGAGAGAAAGAGAGTGACAAATTAAATTTTGGTGAAATTGGAGAGTATAACTAACACCTCTTTGAAAACGTTGACTGGACTCTCTCAGTAGAATTATTTAAATATACACAGATATGTACATATGTAGGGGCAAGTTCGAGGGAGTGCTTCTTTCCTGAACATTGCAGTGACTCTTTCAGGCCCCTGGCTGATTGATTTAAAATCAGTCTATGTTACTTATGTAAACTAACCAAAGAAATAGTGAAAGCTGAAAAAATCTAAATTTTTACATGCCTTATTTTAGAATCACATCTAGGCGAATCTTTTGAAAGACCCTTTATACATATGTATGTAAGGGAGAATGGGGAGTTGTGAGACGGGTTTTGTTTTTGGACCCGTATTACTCAAAATCTTAATATTCTGCATATATCAACGATGGAATCTTTAGTCAATGAATACTGGAAGCTATTGGTATGGCCTATTTAACAAAACTACAATTTTCCTTAAAATTAAAATTGTATATAATAATATAAAATATAATACAAAATACAAAAATGTGGGGAGTTGTGAGACACCATGGTTTAAATCAATAAAAATGACTTATTTTAGTTGTTAGTTCTTTATTAAGATGAAAAATAAAACAGAAAAGACAATTGTTATAAAAAAGTGTATTAAAAATGCAATGCCATCAATCTGATGATTCGAGGTGAGAACATGTGTAATAACCAGTTCGTAAATTGGCACACTGTAGGTGCACAGCTCGATCGGATACATTGCAATGAATGGAGTTGTTTCTGCTTAACTTTTTCGGCATTGCACCTTTGCAGATGATGCAAAAATCTTCTTTTTCTTCAAATTCTGATAAACTTGAAATTATTGCTGCTGAAAGATGCGTTAAAACGTCGAAAAAAACGGTGTCTCACAACTCCCCACATTTGTTGTCTTACAACTCCCCAAATCGTTGTTTTTATAAATGGCCGCGTAGTCATAAACACATCGAACGTTCATGCCCAAGTGAATGTGTAAATTCAAAGCTAATAGGACAATTAATAATTTGTATATATTAACATTTGCAATTTGCTTCAACAACTGATCGAATGTATCGGAAAACAAATGATGAAAAAAACTTACCGAGAAATTCCAAAACACAGTAACTGGAGTGACGCGTCGAATGCGTGTAAATATGACCAATGCTAGCTGAAAAGTGAGATCGCATCGAGAAGACTTGTTGACACTTAAAATCGAATGTAACCAAATGAATAATGCCGAAAGGTAACAATGTCTCACAACTCCCTGTGTCTCACAACTCCCCATTTTCCCCTATATGTTACATATATATTTGGCACCTACATTTTTGGGTGTTTGACCGAGTTCTTCCTCCTATTTGTGGTGTGCGTCTCGACTCTTTTCCATAAATAAAGGGATCTACAGTTTTGTGCCGCCTGCGGATGTTTTTTAAGAGGAGCTTTTAATGGCAGAAATATTATATATTCGGAGGTTTGAGATTGCCTGCCGAGGAGCGAATGCTATGAGAAAAAAACTTTTTCTATGTATCATTAGATGCTGCGTGCCTGGGGTTTCGAACCTGTACACTTTCGAATGATAGTCACGCACCAAACATTCGGCTACACCTGTAATATTTGGTAACCTAAACCCCATATAGAATCCCGAATTTTTCATTTTGAATATTTCTTTAGAAAGCAATTTTTCATATTAGCGAAAGCTGCCATGAGAGCTCTTTTTCGCAATTTTTCCCATTTTTTACGTAAACGCAACGTATTTAGTAAGTAAATACTGCTCACTTAGTAGAAGCTACCAAACTAGTTTTTCGCGCTGTGCGCAACAAGTTACTAACTATGCAGTGTAGTTACATACCCACACATGTACTCGTTCACACATATGTATGTGCATGCATGTATGTACATAAGTAGCTTCCCAATCAGTCAAGCGGAATTTTCGGGTTTTCAACCACACAACAACAACAGCCAGCAAAGTGAAGTAGCCAGAAGCCAGCAACCAGCAGGCAACCAGCCGTCTATTGCTTTTGTTTGGGGTTTCATCAACGCTGGCGTCGTTGAATGGCTTTTAAGAATGAGGAAATCTGCCAACAACAAGCTATCAACTTTCGCAACCATTACACTTCCCTGTAGGAAAAACTTGAGTTAGTGAAAAAAAGTCGCTAGTTTAGAACTAGTACGATTTCGGCAAATTGAAGAGCACTTCGTAAGTAGTAACGTCTGACTTTCGAAAGTGATAGAGGCAAAAAAGAAAAGTAAAAGCAAACAATCGTATTGCTTACACATTGCTTACTTGGAAATTAATTTCAGAACCTCGCCACCTCTCTCCAAATCAATTGACAAAAAGTTTCAGTAAAATTCACGAGGAAGTGAACCTACAGATACAGAACCTGCCCAATAAATATATGTATGTATGAGTACGGTGGTTGAGGCAATATTACGGTTACAAAAATTCAGATGCTTTCCGATAGCAGAAAATTGCTGACCACATCAAAACAAACTTGACCTTTTGATCTGTTAAAAACAAATTAAATATGTCATATAATTTACAGGACATGTCTAATAACACAACAAAACAAAAAATGTAAAATCGAATGCACGTTGCTTGCTTTTTGAATACTCCTCGTATATCATGGAAATACAAAAACTACTTAGTAGTCTGTAATAACTTACTCGGAAGTACAAAATAAATAATAATTTCAAAATATCTAAAAAAGGAGCGGGGTTTACTAAATCTCATCCGTCGATTTAAGTACAGTAGATTCTGTTTTTATGCGGTATATACATATGTTCCACAAGAAACAGCATAAAAAAAGCTACCAGTTCTATAGTAAAACTATAGATACGTTTCAAAAGTGCTAAGAACCGCATAAATCTGAAATAATGTAATAAAATCGCATAAAAAAAGGGTACTAGTCCCATATTATAACTATAGATACGTTCCATAGACCGCATGAAACTGAAATAATTAAATAAAATCGCATAAACAAAAAATTGTATTTTTGAAAATTATATCTTTATGTAAGAAATGTCAGAATCGAAAAATAAATTTACATCGTCAGAAATAGAATCAGACAATACCCGCATGTTGCGCATTCGTTTAGGATTTGGCGTAAAATCACTTCCGTCAATTGAGGAAATGTACACGTCTGATCTGGATGGTGATGCAGGCGGTTGCATACTTGTAAGGTTAGCATTTCTAATGTAATCTGTGATGAGTTTTTGCTTAGCTGGTTTAGAATCTTGTTTATATGTACAATTCCCGATAGGTCGACATGCATTTTGTAATTTAAAAAAAAAAAAACCGCACTATTTCAAAACCGCATAAAAACAGAATCTACTGTACTTACTAGTTTTCTACTCTCAAAAGAGTGGTGGAGCGGAGACCAAATGACACTTTCTAGAGCATCGGCGTATAAAATCATTAGTTGTTTGTACAAAAAATAGAGGGAATAGGAACAAGTCTTGGTGCTGAATTCACTAGTAGGAGTACTAACGCAGTTCCCTGCATGGTTTCTCTTAATGCTCATGCACACACACACTCATATGCCTCCCCACAATGTAAGCATTCATGTGCAGCCAACACTTCTGTTGGTTTATCCATATTTTTCTTCGTCTCTTCTATTCAATTCAGTTCATTTTGAGTATTCGCTTTGTACGGTTTGATATTTCTCCTTTATGTATTATTGTCATGTACGTAAATATGTTGTGTTTGTGTATAATTTCTGGAACTTTGAATACTTGTTGTATTACTTATTGTAATCATATTTATTTCGTCTTTATCATACAATTCTTTTGTTGTTTCTTTGTTTGTGTGATGCAGCAGTTTTGTTGTCACAATCCTTTTGTTTGCTTAATATTGCACACGTTCTAGCAACAAATGAAAATACGGTGAATCAGTGATGTGCAACAACAAATATTTATTTATACAATCCCATACCTAGCTTCTATGAGTAAAAACAATAAGTCACCATTTCCAACAACATTTTACTTGTAATCAAAGTCATGTATGGATAACATAGATTATTGCAATTGGACACTTGAAAGTGAATTGCTGCACTCAGTCACAGACATACATACATACATACATATGAATGTATGTATATACAATGTAATGGATTATTAGTGCTTAAATATTGCGCAATGAAGTACATCGATTCACATAGAAGTGGATAGGTATGCTGTTATGAAAGCAACGTAGTAATTAATTAAAGTATTGTAACTTGAGGGGAAATACATACATACATATATACTTATTTATATATGTATGTATGTATGTATACTCATACCCAGTAGAACTTAGGACCATCATTCAAGTGTTCCCTGTAGGCCTCCTATTTTCAAAAGTTAAGAAGCCTAGAGAAGCTACTAAAGACAAGTGGACTAAGCTGAACTTCTGCATAGGTCAAAAAAGAACGTAACTCTCAAAAACGAATTTAAGACTTCTCACGGAAATACTAACACATACTGGACTCGTCTTATAGTCGCCACCTTCCCAAAGCCCGCATAACGATTTCTATAGGAGCTGTACAGATAAGAAAGGAGTAGAGTACGCTCAGCATTTTCTGAATGGTTCTTCTAAAAATGAGCTTTTATTGGGATGTACAGCCGTTGGAAATACTTAAAAACGATACCCAGTTCTCTCGATTCTACTTGTAGACTTTTTTTCAATAAAATCACTTAAATGTTTTGCATATTAGGTTTTATTTTATAAATTTAAAATGTTTTCAATCTGTATCAGTTTTTTTTTTACCTAGGCCCAACTCCTTCTCCTGTTAGTGGTGTGCGTCTTGTTGTTGTTCCACAAATGGAGGAGCCTACAGTTTTGAGCCGACTCGGAACGCCAGATATTTTTTTTTTTTTTTGAGGAGCTTTTTCATGGCAGAAATACACTTGGAGGTTTGTCAGTTTCTGCCGAGGGGCGATCGCTAATAGAAAAAACTCAATCTTTATAAGAAATAATAATCATTTCGTTTAAGGGGGCAGATACCTGTAAACGGCCCTACTTTCCCTGATTTTCATTAAAATTATTTAAATTGAAGAAGTCAACATATTTTTTTCAAAATTGGCATACAGTTTATTTATACATTAAAATAAATATAAAATTTTTTTTTATCATTTTATCATTTAAAATGGCGGATGTACACTCAATTCTTCCAGCAAGGTCGCAGCGGGGCTTCTAAATCGGCGGGCATTGTAGCATCGGCGTCAGTGACCTCAATACAAAAAATCAAATCTTTTTTGTTTATTAATGTCATAATTTCTATATGAATTAAAAACAAATGAAAAAAACGAAATTCGCGGAATAAAATGCTTAAAAAAATGAATTTTGGGGCGATTTTTCCTACTATTTTTGCTTCAAAAAAATTATTTTTTCGAAAATTTTTCGAAATTGTAAATTCACATAGAAAGATGTGTGAAAAATTTGAGGGAGATCGGTCAATAACTTTTCGAGTTATCGTGTACGCCAATTCGAAAAATATAGTTTTGAGAAAAACGCGTCTAAAGTTTGAATACATAAGTATACCTCTCAGAGCGCTCAAAAGAAATACGTAAATTTACGTTCTAAAAATGTTTGACTTATTCTTAAAGGATTATATATATTAACATCTTATGAAAAAAATTTTTTTTTTGAAATTTTACAGGTATCTGTCCCCTTAAATTCAATGAAATAATATTAATAAAAAATCTTTTTCTATCTTCATAAGAAATAGTAAATTATCTCGTTGAAATGTCCGCTTGTCTAATTAGTTTCTCACAACTTCGGTGCATTGAATCAATTAAATTAGCACAAAAAAAGCTTTGGGGACGGCATGCCTGAATTTTTGAAACTACCACCCAAATTCCTCCTTATTCATCGATGTGAGGGACAATCGGAATCGGAATTCTTTTCTTTAGCTCTGCCAAAAGGTCTCCAATTGATCGATAGTTAGTTGATATAGAATTAAAATTATCAAAAGGAATTTTTCCTACTCGAACCTCTTCCGTACTAGTTTCGAGCGATGTTTCGAGTGGCTATCGCGCATAAACTCCCTTCTTAAGAGACATTTACTCTTTGCAGCTTACTTATGCAAAATGCTTTAGTTACCAACAAATGGCATAGTCAACTCTCGTTGCTTTATCATTTGCTGCTAGGGGCAATCGCTATTGGGGAAAAATGTCTATAATTTTATATTTTATGATCTCAATGAGCATCGAGTGTATTTGACAAAGAGAAGTGAAAAGTGTGAAAATTATTAATATTTATAACTTAACAATCACTTTTTTACTTTCAGCACGCAATTGATGCGCCAACTGTTAACGGGAATAGTAAATAAAAGAAGAAAACAAAAACAACACCAACACTACCACCATTAGTTTAGTATCGCGACTCTACTGGAACATTTCTTATTTGATTTTTACTACAGTCCTATTATAGTATTTTTACTACGAATACTAGAAATATAATCATTCTACGTGAAAATCTTAACTACCATAGACGCATCACAATAACATTCCAACACTCTGTAAAGCAGTTGAAATTCTTAGAAATAAATATCCAACTATTGAAAGTACAAAAATTCCATTTTTGAGTAAAAAAAATAAAATAAACTACAAGTTAAAAGAGAAGTTCGACATAACTGAACGCAATGACGGAAACTAATGCATTTAATAGTGAAGAAAAATCGAAGCGGAGTAGACGCCACAGTAGTCGGCGCCATAGTAGTAGCAGCAGTGTTAGCAGCGGCAGAAGACATCGATCGCAGAAACGTTGTTCCATAAGCGCGTTTATAGCACAAGTATTCTTCAATTTCATCAGCAAAATCATACGTCTCGTATTCCAACTCATCTATGGCGTACAGGGTGAAACAATGCCCACCATCACTGACCCCATACTGCTCGAGTCTGCCACAGCACTGGCGCGTAAAATACGCAAACAGGAGGTGAGTTTTAGTGAATTGATTTATGGATGAACAAAATTAATACCGTAATTTGTCTTTACATATAGCTCACTAGCGTGCAAGTAATGGAATCATTTATACGCCGCGTTAAAGATGTGAATCCGAAACTGAATTGTTGTGTGGACAATCGTTTCGACGAAGCACTGCAGGAGGCAGCCGAAGCTGATAAGCTAATCAAATCAGAAACACACACCGAGGCGGAGCTGGAAAAGTTGAAACCATATTTAGGCGTGCCAATATCGACGAAGGATTGCATTGCGGTGAAAGGTGAGAATTATTTTTAATTCTCTTGTATTTGAAAAGCAAACTTGAAAGGCAAACAGAATACAGTTGATCCTCTTTTTCGAGTCGGCTTTTTTCAAACTCCTTGTAAGGTCGAATGGATTATTCGCATTCCGTTGATTCATAGGCAAAATCAAATTATGCTTCATTTTGGCTCCGAGAAGGAAATTCAAAAGCCGATGAGCTAGCCAGGAAAGTTACTACTCTTCAACTGCTCAGTGATAGAAGTACTATTGGGTTACCTATGGCCACGAGCTAATTAGTAATTAAGAGTAACATTATCCAAGAGGCCGGGGGCATGAATGGCTGAAGACACATGTGTAACAGCTAGGTTACTAGGGCCGCAAATAAACAAGAAAAATACAAAGGAACTGCTGAGCCTCTCAAGAGAGGATATCTCAGGCATTCCTTGAGACTAGAAGTTTTCCCCCATGAACATTGTAGAAGTTGTAGAGATGAGGAAGAAACAGTCGAGCACTTCTTTTGCAATTGTCTAACCTTAGCTAAAATCGGAGCAGGTTGGCTAAGTAAACACTTTTTCAATTCTCTTACCGAACTGCCTGGCCTGGGGATGGGACCAATCTTGCGCTTCGTAAGAGCCACAAAATGGTTCCACGAAGGAAAATAAACGAGGTTCCCGTGTCGTACAGTGGTATCACAACGGACCTGTAAGGTTTAAGTGAGTTGGTCGTACAGACCGAATATCACCATAACCTAACCTAACCTAAACCTGGCTCCGAGAAAATTATTCGTAGTTAAGAGCAGGTCTGTAAATGCGTAAATACGAAATCTTTCTAATTTGAGTTCGTAAACGTTCGTTATCCCTTTATTGCCAAAAGTGTCTGCTATATGGATGTTTTTGCATAGTCTATAATTTGTGAATGATAAATCTTATTTTTCAATGCATCCGCACTTTAGGCATAATTGACACTGTAACTCGGCAAATTCCTTCAATCCGTTTTTTTTCTCATAGAGACTCTTTCTATAGGCTGATCTCACAGAAAATTGTCGAGGGTGTTAAATCGGGTGATCTTGGCGGCCAAATTATTGCAGAATATCATGAAATTAATCTTCACGCGAATCTCTCGTTTGAATCTCGAAACTTGATTACCTCATTTGTTGTGTCCGATGCTATGTTCTTGGCTTAGGCCTAACTGCCGTCATCATCATCATCATCGGTTCCTGTTTCTCCCACTGGAGCAAAGGGCCTCAGTAAAACACCTCCTTCTGGTTGTGTTTTTTTGCAAGAAGCCTGACGTTTCAACTTCCTTGTGGACTGTTCTTCTCCAAATATTTTTGATATTTTTTGCCAAAATCGGCTGAATTTTGCACCTCTCGTATAGATCGTCGTTACTTGTGATGTTGTGCCACCAGATCTCCAATATCCTGCGTAAACATCTGTTCACGCCACTTTGAGTTTTGCTTTAAATCCAGTTGCTTGTGAGCCAGGTTTACGATCCATACAAGAATACTGATAGTACATTTAACTTAAAAATCCGTAATTTTTTGTGTACGCTGATGATGCTCGACGACCAAATAGATCGGAGCTGTGCATGCGCGCCGTTCGCTTTATTTGTTCTGGCGTTAACTTCTAGTTTCGCACTATCTTCCGCGGCAATGATACTACCCAAGTAAGTAAAGGTGTCTACGTTCTCAATTTGATCACCACTTAATAGGAACGGGCGGCTACTCATGGACCGAATTTTCATGGCTTTCATGGCGTTTTCTCGTGATTTATGTTTAGTCCTGCTGTCGACGCTAATAGACAAAATTTGTTGTTTTTGCTATTGTTGTAATGGCACGAAACATTTTGAAGTAATGCTGCTGAAGTCACAATTCTTGGGTATATTTAAATCTGGAGTCTGCCTATAATTCATCTATCCTTTGTTCAGCGCACTTATTTTTTCTACCGTCAGGATTTCCATAATAATAGATGACAATTTCAACTGAAAGGCTTAGTAAAGCTGCTACAAGAGCAGTGTCGGCCGAGATCATTTGCTGATAGCAAATCTTCAAGATTATGCGTTTCTTCTTCTTATAAGAAAATGCGATCTGAAATGTTCTAAAATCTGAGTTCCGATTTGTAGTGCCTGAAACCTTTCCACGGTAGACTCTTTGCCAGAAATATATATGCGTTAAAATTTTTATTAAGTTCTAAACGTTATTTTTTGAATTCTTCTCCAGGCCTCCTACAAACTGCCGGTCTGTATGCACGGAAAGATGTGCGTGCCACCGAGGATGCTACTGCCATGGCATTGATGCGCCAAGCGGGCGCCATTCCCTTCGCCCTCACCAACATCTCGGAGATGTGCATGTGGTGGGAGAGCAACAACACGGTACACGGACGCACTCGCAATGCCTACGATTCGAATCGCGTCGTTGGCGGTTCCAGCGGTGGTGAAGGTTGCATGCAATCAGCTGCCGCTTCACCTTTCGGTTTGGGCTCTGATATTGGCGGCTCCATACGCATGCCGGCCTTCTTCAATGGTGTATTCGGTCACAAGCCAAGTAAATTAGTTGTTTCGAATAAGGGACAATTTCCAATGCCCTTCTCCGCTGAACAGAACTCATTTTTGGGCATTGGGCCAATGTCACGTTTTGCCGAGGACTTGAAGCCAATGCTGCGAATTATTGCTGGCGAAAAAGCGCCAGAATTGCGTTTGGACGAGCCAGTGGATTTGCAGAAAGTGCGTTTCTTCTATCAGGAGAGTGACGGTGGCGGCCGTTTGGTGTCGCCGGTGGACGCCGATCTGTTGGCTGCCATGCAACGTACCGTACAACATTTGCGACAGACAGTGAAACCGACATTGGTGGAGAAGGTGCAGTTTGAGCAATTCCGGCAATCGACTATTATTTGGTTTGCCAATATGAAGGATGACTCAGGCTTTACATTCGCACATCAATTGGGCGATCTAAAAGTGGCAATCAACCCTTATGTGGAGTTGGTCAAATGGGTCTTTGGTGCTTCTAAGCACACATTTATCGGACTCATAACCGCAATTATGGATAGGACACAAGTGCAGTATGGCTCGAGCAAATATAAGCATATGGTGAAAAAGCGCGATCAATTACGCGCCGAAATGCAGGAACTACTGGGGGAAGATGGTGTTCTGCTATACCCTACACATCCCACCGTTGCACCATACCACAATGAACCCATCTTCCGGCCCATAAACTTCTCCTACACCGGCATTGTGAACGTATTGGGTTTCCCCGCTACTGCCGTGCCACTGGGACAGCTCGGGAGCGAAGGTGTGCCTCTGGGCTTGCAGGTGATTGCCAACTTTAATAACGATAGGCTGTGCTTGGCAGTTGCCGAAGAATTGGAGCGCGCTTTCGGTGGCTGGGCGCGTCCTGAAGTGAAGGTTTAGCAGTGTCTTGCCCACGTCACAAACTAGGTTGATATCTTTATATGTACTGTAAAGCTGTTATACTACTCGTAATGTTCTTAGAAGAAAAAATGTATGTTTTTATATATATGTAAATGGGCATGTATTGATTGTATACATACAAACGTACATAAGCTCATACTATGTGCGAGTATTTGATAATATTTTTCTAGAGCTGAATTGTACATAAGCTATGTACGGCGATGTGTACGTTTATAATCATCTTTGGAGTATAACTTAAATAACTCAGTTTGATAAGTTGTATGTAATTTAATGCATACATACATGCATACATATATACGTATAACTCTATATACTTATATGCCTATAAATATACTGCAAGTAACTGTTAAGCATTTAAATGCGTGAAGTAGACTAACTTGTTGATATCGTCATAAGTTACCAGTAAACTGTATTTAAATACTATACTCGTATACGTGAATTTGATTGTATTGTATTAAAGTAAATATTTTTATAAAACCAATGTGTGCGCACGCCTGTGTGTATTGTTCACGAAATGAAGTAAATCTATGTTGAATACTTTCTACGTACGTCCGTGTTAATATTTAATAGTGTGGGCAACTGTGTGTGAGTGACACTTCTTCTTCTAGTTGAGTGCCAGAGCCGGCAGACCAATTCGACCCCAACGTTGGCTGACAGCAATTTTCCCTGATTATAAGCTTACCAGCAGCGTCCTTGTTGTTTTTGTTTGATAAACAGTAATAATAACGGCAGTTATATGTGTCTGCACAAAGTGTGTTCAAATAATAATACATTTTTGAAACAATTAGTAAAGTAATTTAAGGGGTTATATACAGTTAGAATTTTCAAAAAAAAAAAAAAATTATTTAAGAATACGCACAGAAAATTTAATTTCGTTCCGGTGAATATTTTCGAAGTTACACGCAAATTTGAAAAGGCGTTTTTCTCAAACCAACAGACCAACTTTACTCGAAAACGGCTAATCCGATTAGTCTCAAATTTTAACACGAGCTTCTTAAATATATTTTTTAGTAATTAATCGAAGATTTTTTCTCACCAATAAATATATTTTTTTATAAAGAATTTAAAGCCGAAATTTTGGTCAAAAATCGGTTTTTTTTTGTTTTTTTAATATACCACCATTTTGTCAAAAAAATTTATTTTGCTTATTCCTTCGATTAATTACTAAATTTAACATTACTTTAACGAAATCTGTTTGGTTTTTTAATTTCAGAGGATCCAGTTCAGAGATATAGTGGTCACCGTAAAACGTCTTTTTTGAGAGGAGCTCCCGGAGAGCAGGTGTAGTTGCTTTCCAAATAAATATTTTTACTAATACTAAGTCTTAAAATACGGTTCAAAAATAAAATGATATGTGTACAAATTTTTATATCAATAAATTTAAGAGGGTCTTCTGGTGTCCAGCGAAAAAAAAATCGATTTTTTTTTGCATAATTTTGTTGTATGTGTATGCGAGAATACGCCACAGAAAGGATTTTTTGAAAATCGCATTTTTTCACATTTTTCTGGGCACCGAAGTGTACCCTCCTCCGGCCGTTTTATCATAAACTTTATCTTTAAACGCGTTTCCCCGAAAATCGTGTTTTTTAAGCATTTTGGTCACACTTTTCATAGTAGTTATACTCCGATTTCAATGGTTTTGGTCTTAAAAGGTTCGGAAAACTTACCGCTAAGTTTCCCCGTGTACGATTTTTGAAATTTTTTTTCATTCCATTTTTATAACCTTTTAAAGTTCAAAAAATGAGCAAAAAAAATTTTTTTTGCAAATTGTTGCATAACTTTTGAAAAAAATTAAAAAAAAAAAATCTGTCACGGGAAAACTTAACCAGGGCAACTCTGAAGACAACGCATATCTAATTTTTGCTTTCTGATTACCCAGGTGGAAAAACCGTGACCAAAATGGAGACCTGTTTCGTTTGGACGTGGACGTCTTCAGCGCCATTTCAAGGTCGCGGGTGTTAATTTTTTTCAAAGTCAAAACCATTTTTTAAAAGCCAAGACATGTACCTTTAAAATAAAAAAAAAATTTTTTTAAATATTCACAGGATTTGTCACAATCAATCCCCAAAAAACCCTTCATTTCAGGGCCTCGAGACCAGAAGACCCCCTTAAAAGTTTTCTCAGAAAAAATTCTAGAAAATTCGCTTTTTTCGGTCTTTTAACTGTATATAATCCCTCAAATAAAGAAGAGCAGCAATGTTGGGGGTACAATTTCTTCAGAATTCAGCAAGGCGCCTTTAAATATGCATTTTATATGTGTAAATGGAACAATTTTCAGTATATAAAGCGTTTTTCAATAGGTGCGCTTCAACTTTTTTCCGATAGGGAGGGCGAACGACGCAATATTTTTTATTTTTTGCTTGTCATTTGTAAACTTCATTAGTATACATTTTATCATGGAACGCTACACACTTGAGCAACGATTGCAAATCGTGCAAATTTTTTATGAAAATTTATAAATTTTCCAAAAAATCATCTTCAGTGATGAAGCTCACTTTTGGCTCAACGGCTTTGTCAACAAGTAAAATATGCGTTACTGGGCAGAAAACAATCCACACGTGATTCATGAGGCACCGTTGCATCCCGAAAAAATCACTCTTTGGTGCGGTTTACATGCCGGCGGCGTAATTGGCCCATATTTTTTCGTTGACGAGAACGATCGCCACGTTACTGTGAATGGAAATCGATACCGCGACATGATAAACGATTATTTTTGGCCGCAATTGAATGGTATGGACTTAGACGACATGTGGTTTCAACAGGACGGAGCCACAAGCCACACAGCACACGCTACAATTGATTTGTTGAAGAGTAAGTTCGATGAGCGCATTATTTCCAGAAATGGACCGGTCGAATGGCCGCCGCGCTCGTGTGATTTAACGCCTCTAGACTATTTTCTTTGGGTTATGTGAAGTCATTGGTCTACAGTAACAAGCCGGCGACGATTTGTGAGCTCAGAGCCAATATTGAACGCGAAATTGCTGGAATTTCGGCCGATTTATGCAAAAGAGTGGTCGAAAATTGGGTTCAACGATTGGACTTCGTAAAACGTGCACGCGGTGGTCATGCAAAAGAAATCGAATTTCATACTTAAATGTATATGTTCAAACTCGATAATAAAAAAAAAAAAATTAGTTAAAAAAGTCAAACCGTTTGTGTTTTATTAAAAAAAAAGTTGAAGCGCTCTTATTGAAAAACGCTTTACTAGCAAACCCGGCCCGCTTCGCTGGGCACACTAAAATAGAATAGATATGGTTTAGAACAGAAGAGATATGGTTTTCATATTATTTATTTCTTTATTCTTTATTCAAGCGCTTTGCCATAAACAATATTTTTTGTTTTTCTATTTGTTTTTGAGTAAATATATAATGTTGTTGGCTTCCCAACACGTGAACAGCCAACGTATAGTTGACCATGGGAGAATACTGGTTCTTCTAAATTCATCCCGCCTATTTCTAAAGTTTGCCCTTGTGATTTATTGATAGTTATTACAAATGCTAAACGAATGGGCAGTTGCAAACGCTTGAATTCAAATGGCAATTCAGGTGGAATCATTGGAATTCTTGGTATTAGAACGTCTTCATTCTTGAATTTGCCAATTAAAATAGTTGCTTGGATAACATTATTCATCAATCGTTTGACTACTTCATTTTGTTCTTGACGTTCTTCTGATGTCGCGTTATTCCGGGAATTTCTCATGCGCCTATTATTATTTGTCGAACGACCAATATGATTACGTTATTGTCTTGGCATTTGTACTGTAATAAACATGATTGTAATTATGGTATTCTGAGATTTTAAAACATGTTTTTTTTCAATTTTGTGGATTATATTCTCGATGCATATGTGTTTAAAAGCCCAAGTCCACATGGTCAGGATTATTTTATTTTGTTGTGATTTTCTTAAATCATCTCTTTTCTTCTGAAAATTGTTGACAATTTGCATGATAAGACTATTAATTTTTTCATCAAAGTTACGCATTTTTCGTGCTCTTCTTTTGCATCCTTTAACAAAGTCTTTTGTTTTTTCACTTGTTTTACCATTTTTTCACTCATGGTGTATCGTAGCTTAGCGCATATGAACCGAAAAAATAAATCCACAAAACATAATTTCATTTGAACATTCGGATTTCACATTAAATTTTCAAATTTCGTAAGAAATTATTCACTGTTCCAAAATCCACTCCAAAAAAATTCACAAAAAATGCTTACACTTTGCACTTACGTCTTCTCCTTATGGCGTCCAAATCAGAAAGAAATATTGACACATTGTAACTCACACTGTCAATTTGACAGTTCAGCTCCGCCCCAAGCGTTAAAAAAGTAAACGACGTTATGGCTGGTTCAAAAGAACGCTGTACGCGTTGCCGGTGCTCCGAATTACAACCAAACTTTACGAAAACCATTTTCAATACTTACTTAACAATGTGTGTAAGTTTGGTTTAATTCGGTGCAAAGACACGGCGGGTCCACGTTTTGGCATATATTTCGAGACTCTAGTCATCAATAGGTATGAAAATTACCCCGTATTAAAGCACTTATCAACAGCTTTCATTTGATACCCATATTGGACAAACACATCCTAGGGTTACCCGGGTCCACGTTTTGGCCTATTTCTCGAGACCCTGCTATCCGATTCTTAAAATTTCAAAACACAAACCTTCTCCACGTATGTCTCTTCAATGTGGCAAAGTTTGGTTAAAATCGGTTGAGCCATTCTCCGTAAAGTTCATCACAACGCGAAAAACGGCTGAATTTTTATATATAGGTATAGATGTACGAGGGTCGTTTGGAAAGTACGTGAAAACATAAAAGGCACTTAGTTGTTTGGGGTAAACCGTTTTTATTTTTCGACATAGTCTCCTCTTTGGCAGGAGGCAAGGCATCGCAAACATGTTTACGGATGGCTCGAAGTTGGACGGAAAATTTGGTGGGGGAGCATTCTGCCAGGAGCTGCCAATCAAATTCAAATTTAGGCTTCCGAACCACTGTAGTGTTTTCCCAGGGGAAGTAGCCGCAATTAAGAAAGCAGTGGATGAATTGCGTACTTCTGTAACTATTGGCTTGGCAACTAAGTAATTGCGGATTTTTTTTAGAAAATATAAGACAATTTTTTCATGGAACTAAATAACTTTATTCTGTCTTGTATTGCCGATTTTGATCAATGACCTTTTGCCATCTTTCAGCCAGCATCATAATCCCTCGTTCATAAAACTTCTGGTTTTTATTAGCAAAAAACTGAATCAGGTACGATTTGACATCATCATCATTATTGAAATTTTTACCATTCAAGGAGTTTTCTAAAGATCGAAACAAAAAGTAATCAGATGGTGCAAGGTCAGGACTATATGGTGGATGTGGCGAAACATCCCAACTTTTGACGAGTGGCCAAAGATGTGTGTAGCCTTGCATTGTCATAATGGAATACAATACTTTTTCGATTTGTCGGGCCGCTTTTCTTCAACTGCATTGTTTAATTTCGTTAGTTGTTCAATGTAGACATCAGAATTGATCGTTCGGTTGGGTGGTAACAGTTCCAAGTAGACAATTCCTTTATGATCTTGTTGAACACCTGCGCAACTACAGCTTGGTTCAGTTGAATAATCTTGATATCTGTCATAGAACTAAAGAGCTAAGTAGTATTCTGATTAATATCATGTCAAAGTTAACATATGACAAACTAGTTCAAATTAAACTAATAAATAAATGGTATGATAGAGAACTTACGGAGCTTAATAAATTAAAATTTGAACTTTCTAAAACGGCTGAAAGAAGTAATGACTGGTGTGAATATCATTTATTAAAACGACACTATAAGAAAATGGTAAAGCTAAAGAAAGCACAATATATGGAAAGCAAAATATCTATGAATTCCTACAACCAAAAACTAATGTGGAAATGTCTCAAAGATACTGTTAATATGACCACCAACACAACTAAAATAAAGAAAGTAGTATTAAATGGCGTGTGGATCGAAGATGAAAATGAGATAGCAAATGAGCTTAATAAATATTTTGTGGAAAGCATCATGACAATTCATAATAGTATCGAAAACATTGTAATGAATGAAGAGCGTGAAGTTTTGGATAGAAACATATTTGAATTTAGGAGGGTCACCACGGATGATAGAATTAAAACTGTTTCGTCATTAAAAAATAAATATGGTGGTAAAAAAATGTTAACGGAAGGTGTAATAAAAGACTCTATGGAGTACTTGGGATATACATATGCCTGCCTAATCAATGAAAGCTTCTCTCAAGGTATTTTCCCGGAGTGCTGGAAAATCTCTGTAGTTATTCCAGTGGAAAAGATTAGAGGAACAACAAAACCAGAAGAACTGCGTCCTATAAACACATTGCAATGTGATGAAAAAATAATTGAAACAATAGCCAAAGACCAACTGCTACAGTATCTTGATGACCATCAAATTATAATACAGGAACAATCTGGGTTTAGATCTAAGCACTCGTGTGAATCGGCAATAAACTTGGTAATTACAGAGTGGAAAGAAAATTTGTCAAAGAAGGAGATCACAATATCAGTTTTTTTAGACTTGAAAAGAGCTTTTGAAACCGTAGACAGAGACAATTTAATAAAGAAGCTACACAATGTTGGCGTACAAAACCAATCTTTAAATTGGTTTGAAAGTTATCTAAGCGGTAGAAGACAAAAAACGGTAATAGGAGATGCTGTCTCTTCAGAAATAGATGTTCCAATAGGATTGCAACAGGGCTCTGTGCTCGCACCAATA
This sequence comes from Anastrepha obliqua, assembly GCF_027943255.1. Lineage (NCBI taxonomy): Eukaryota > Metazoa > Arthropoda > Insecta > Diptera > Tephritidae > Anastrepha > Anastrepha obliqua. The sequence continues at coordinate 114,128,113 of NC_072895.1, forward strand.
TTATTCATAGTATACATCAATGATGTTATTAAATACCTAAAATTTTGTAAAATTCGTCTATTCGCGGATGATGCCTTATTAACTCTGAGTGCTCCAACAATGGAAGAAGCTATATCTAAAGTGCAAACAGATTTAAATATGATATACATATGGCTGTGCCATAACAAACTGAAAATTAACATCGATAAGACAAAATATATGCTGATGACAAGAAGAACAGTGGATCCAGACATTATAACGCTGAATATTGCAAATAATCCCTTGCAAAGAGTTGATAAAATAAAGTATTTGGGAATAATAATTGATGATAAGCTAAAATTCGATGAGCACTTGAAATATACAGAGGCGAAACTAGGTAAAAAGATAGGTATTATGTTCCGCTCATGTAAATTTATCAGCAAGAAATACAAAATTATGGTGTATAGATCAATGATTGAGCCTCACTTCATTTACTGTCCGACAATTCTATTTACGTTCACCGACACTCAAATCTCGAATCTACAAAAGAAACAAAATAAAGCGATGCGTTTTATTTTAAGAAAACGATACGACACGCCAATTCTAGAAATGCTCAGAGAATTGAATTGGCTCAGTGTGAAACAACTAGTGACATACTACACTTTGAAATTCATACATAATATAAAATTAGGCAATCTACCTGGATATCTAAGTAATAGAATGATATACAACAGTGAAATTCACAACTACCAAACAAGGAACAGAAATAATTTTCACGTCCCAATAGCCAGAAATGAATTGGACAGGAGGAGCTTATACTGTAGAGGAGTTAGAGCATATAATGAATTACCTGTACACTTAAAAAACTGTGAGAGTCCAGAAATATTTAAGAAACTTTTATATGAGTATTCTAAGCTTTCCATAGCATTTAGATAGTTAGAAATATATAATTGAAATTTATTGTGCCAATAATACCCATTTTATATACTTGAAGTTTGTTCAGTATATACTTTATATCTTTTAGTAGTTTTAATGTAATTTTGCCAATATTATCTAGGCCTATAAGACCGTAATAAATAAATAAATGATCCCACCAAACTGATAACAAACCCTTCTTTTGATGAATATCAGCTTTAGATGTTGTTTGAGTTGGTTCACCTGGCCTGCCCCACGATCTTTTCCGCTTGATATTGTTGTTAACAACCCATTTTTCATCGCCAGGAAATGGATCATTGTCATTACGTTTCTTTAGCAAATCACAGTTGTTAATGCGTTGCGTTAAATGCGTTGACGAAAATGTTCCTTTTGATTTTCCATTTTTCAACGAACGCCAAAGCAAAACTACGCAACCGATCAAACATCTTTTTTTTACTGATTGACAGCTGAATTGCCAACTATCAAATAACAAAATGTGTTTTACATTTGTACTACGTCTGCAAACCTAAAAATTCAACTGAAGCCATCTATGAGTGAAGTCCGCAATTACTTAGTTGCCAACCAATACAATAAAGAAGGTAAATACCTACTCCAACAGCTAAGCGGCAATTATGTCCTCGGGCTCATTGTTTGTGCGTTCGAAATTAGTCGGGGAATGCCTAACTTCACTCTCAATTGCACCCGAATACTTCGATATTAGGCTCATTTTGGTTCCCAGTCACAGCGCCTCTGCTGGGCTGATGAGTTGGTCAGAGGCCGGACCCTGGAGACGGTTTCATCGCAAAATGAGCGGATTGGGGTTCAATTGAGAACCTGTGGTCTGCTCCTGAAAAGAAGGCTACCGCATCAACTCAGCGAGCGTTGGGCTAGAGCGCAAACGCTCAGTCGCGAAATCCTTTTGGCCACGGGTAGACCGGAGACACTCGTGGGACCTTTTAGAGCTAACCAAGCCGCAGCTCTCGAATATGCTGGGTATCCTTACTGGAAATTGTCCGTTAGGTGTTCATGCGGTGAAGCTTGGGATTGCTTCAAGTCTTTTCGGAAGAAGCTGGCTAGAGGACGAGGTGGAATCATCTCAGCACCTTCTTCTTAGATGCCCTGTTCTCGTCGGGCAAAAATTTAAACATCTGCGGGTATTGCGGGTGTAAATATCATACACCTGATGAAATTCATCAGCAGCTTGAAGCGGTTCATACGAACGTAAGTCGCCGCCGTTGGTCGTCATCATCTAACCCAAAGCCCATTCTTCCTATCTAATTCCTTCCCTTCTCCTTTCCGGTCCCCTCCCCCTGTATGGTATCACAATGGACAAATTTTTGAAGATTTGTCCAAGTGAGCCCCTCGCAAGGCCAGACATTTATCCTAACCTAACCTTATTTTTGGCTTATACGCTTCTTGCAACGCTGCTTTAGTTTGTTCATCCCTTTTGAATAATAGGATTTGCACAAGCCTGAAAAATATCAATTCGTTTATGTCATGCCAGCCATTTCTTCAAAGAGGGGAACAAATAGCAGTCGGAGTGATGCAAAGGGGCCAAGCGAGCCAATCTGGAGAAAAGTGGGGCTATGGAACGAGTTCAAATCCTATTTCCATTAATTTTGCGTCCACAACTACTGAGGTGTGAGCTGTAGTGTTGTCGTGAGGGAAAAGAAGAACCACTCGACTTCTTCGACTCAAACGAATGCCAAAGAAAAAGAAATTTACAACCTGACTGAAACTTAGTGTGTGTACTTCGAAAAGATGCTACTAACTAAACGTAATCTCTAACTAAGGAAATACTGTTTCGAGCAAGTTATATACCACTATTGTCCAAATTTGATTGTTTACAAGGCAGTGCGATTGAGAGCAAATATAAAAATATTACAAGTGAGACAAATTTCAAGCCAAAAGAAAAAACATTCGGGTCGAGATGGTCAAGCGGTTTTGGTCGAGCTTAACAAAGCGCGGCAGTAGCTTCTTCTTCGTGCTGATCTTTCCATTTCAATGGCATAAGCATGCCAGCGAAGCCGTTCAATCTTTGTTCGCTGCAGCAAGGCGTGCATCAAGGCGAATATTCTGTCATCTTTGGGTGTACATCAAGGCAAATTGAACACAGCGACTTCGGAAAGCGCATCCTGGTATTCTATCATGGTGAAAAGATTTTTACAGGTGTACTAGGTAGTAGACCGTTATTCGGCTCTGAGCGAATTTGACAGATGAGCTAACGTCACTTAGGATGTATTTAACAAAATTTAGCTATTTGGTATTTCATCATCCTGGGGTGTACATTACACTGCACTATGTCTATGCCGCCGCAAAGCTCATACCAAGGCGAATTTATTACAGGTGACAGCAAACATATATAAGTAAAACCCTACATGTATTTGTTGTTGCATTTGGTGCAAGCATCATGTCAAAATCAGCAAGCAAATGTAAACATACGAATGTAAACATACCAATACATACAAACAAAGCATATCATTTTGACGTAAGCCATACCTACGGCGAAAAATTCAGCTGGGTGAATGCTGTCACCTTATTAAATCCACCTTGGCTCATACAGCTCGATCGTTTGCAATATTCGCCGTCGCCAACGCGCGCGTTATTTTTGTTCATCGCGAGAGGAATTTACTACTCAATTGCCTACTAAGTCCAATGTCTCATACATTGAGTAAAAATATAATATCAAGTGAAATTTTGATGAAAATTTACAGAAGTTTTATAAATTTCGTACAGAGTTCGAAACTTAGCTTTATATGGTTTTTGTTATAGTATAAACTATGGTTTTATGAAAAAAATAATCGATATTAAAATTTGTCAATATGTGGTGTACACTTCTTTTGACACCGACTGTATGTCTGGCATGTGAAGGTACCCCTCACGACACTAATCACTTATTCATGTGCCCCCCTTAAGTACACTCACCTAACACCCCTCTTAATTTGGACTAATCCCAACGAAATATGTAGCTAATTTTCTGGGTCTACCGTTAGGTGAGATTGACGATGGCGATCGATCTCTTCATCGTTTCCACGACATTCGCTTCTAAGCTGCCGCAACGACCCAGATTCATGTCCCGCCAATCACTGTTAGTCCAGCAGCATTCCCCAAACATTTAAGGGGAACAACAACAACAACGCAGAGTTGTATCACTATAGTTATTTCAGAAAGTTTGGCAAGTTGTTAGAATAGCGCCACTACTGAAGTGTGGGAAACTCGTCAACCAATGGGAGTCCTTTCGCCAGATATCTCTTTGTTGTTATTGTAGCAACAAAAACATTCCCCATTCGTGTACCGGGAGTGCTGCTGGAGTGACAATCCTTGGCCGGGTATAAATCCCCGTCGTTCCGGTAACGTAGAACCGACGTATACTGATACAACAACAATAACATATGAACCCTTCAACAGCTCTTGCCGTATTAATGGCATTATCGGCGTTAAACTGGCAAAATTCAAAATATGAAACCTTGGCATATTTCCAATGCTTCGGATTAGAAAAAATACCTCGCATTTTATCACTGGATGCCATAAGCGATTCACATGGGTGCAGAAGTATTAAAAAGCTATGCGCAAATAAAATATTCAAAAATTGTTGGTATTATGTAGTTTTTATTAAAAATGTTATGTTGCGATATATATAATAAACTTTAAAACTAAATAGATATTAGAAAAAATAGTACAAGTATGGTTAAGGACGAGGAAATGCGATGTGTTCAGAAATACAATATAAGTTTGTATGTACGTGTTTAGTAAACCCAAAGCCTATTGGATAACTGACAAAAAAAACACAATACTTATATATTTCGAGTATGTGTGTGTGTTTGCTGATAAGCATAAATAAATAAACATATGCAATACGCAACTGTTAAAGGAATTAATAGCATCAGGAACTAAGCGGTACTTCATTAAAGTCATTGGAAAAACTAAAGCTAATGGGTCCTAACACTAGGGGGACAAATTGTTTTTGTTTCACATGCCTTTTTTACGTGTATATATATATACTTATTATATTTTAGTTTCGATTCCTGGGTGCTCTGTAAATGAGAATCGCCCAGCATTAATACCTTTTCAAAAGGATATTCGTTTTTTAGTGGAAAAAAAAATTTACACATCTTTAAAAGCTAATAGATTTTCCCCAAAATCATTTAATGTAATAAACTTAGTATTAAACAAACCAAATTTCAAGCGAGCCAAAACTCCAATTTCATTTTGATGTAATTTCAATTTTAACGCAGAAGATATTTATTCCGTATGTCTTATTTTCTATTATCTATCCCTGTGCTTTCCTAAAAAAAAGTAAATTACTTGCGGACATTTTTCGTCATTTTCTTTATTCAATCCCCGGAAAAGCCGCTAACTAACAAATTATCTTTCTTGCGTTCTGCCTGGCGTAAAGCTCTCTGCTGTTTTATCGTCAATAAGCAGTTATTTTTTTATAGGCAGTTATTTTTTAAATTTTTCCTCCTAACGATTGGATCAATTTCAGAAGTTCTGATCGTTTAGCGCTGATCGTATCCTGATGCAGCGGTTCCACACCTTCCACACACTCGTACCGATTAACATAGTCGGCTATATTGTCTGTCATGCATATTACATGTATTCCACAGTCGTATCCATTTGCCTGTTGCAGGCAACGTATTGGTTTCATATGGCATTGGCGACAATTCAACGCATCCTTGATTCGTTGTACGAATTGGTGTGATGCTATTGAATTATTATTGCCCCACGAATCAAAATGGAAGAAAGTCTTTTCCGGTCGTGAAAAAACTAGGAGTGACCAGTGAGTGCCACCTGCTTGGGTGGTTTCGTTATCGTTGAGTGCAAAGAAAATAAATGGTTTTCGTGGCGCCTCCAACTGATTGAGTACAGTTTCCAATTCACCATCGTCCATCAGTTTCATGCATTGTGTTACCTCTGGTGCGACAAACAATAAATCTGGGTTATTTTTGTATTTCAGTTTTTCGAGATATTCGTAGTAGAATGAAAGTATTTGGTCATTCAACCAGTGTGGTCCCTGCAGTAATTGTACATCGCTCATACGCAGGCAAGTCTCGTTAAAGCTGAGCGCGATGGGATCCGCGTGTGAGTAGGAACTCATTTTTACCGTTGTGTCTCCTTCTTCCCGAGCGCTACCGTTGCAGCTGCAATTTTTCTTCCAATTTTTCAATTTTTTCTCTTTCCACACACCGTTGTTGATGCGGAGGAAACGTTACAATATATAGTTGATAACTTTTATCGTAGTCGCAATATGTGGTCGTCGCCAAGGAGTTTCGTAGTGTGTATGTACATATGTATGTAAGGTATATTATCGGAAAGTTATGGTTGATTACATGAAATTTTAATACGAAAGCTTGTTTTCCTAAAGAATTTTTTTGATATTAATGAAATTTTTATAAGTAAGTCAGAATTTACCTTGCGTTATAGTTTGCGCAAAGATGGCGTTTTCTTTTTTAAAATCCGTAAATAATTGAGAAACGAGAAACTTTAAATTCACTTTTACTTTCTTGTCGGCAATCGTTCTTTGCGAATTAATACGCAATACAATAAGCAAAAATGCAATTCTCTCTCTTCTATTTTGTTCTAGGTTTCGCTTTCTGCATCGAAAAAGAATAACAGCGAACTACGGCAAATTTATAGAAGGTGACTTCGCTAGAACAGCGACATTTACATGTAATTTGTTTTTGCAATTTAAAGATTTGATTGTCAAAATTTCAATGAGAATGTAAGCGAACAAGTAAGGCAACAATTAAGAAACCGGGGGCTTCGGCAATCAAATAAGCAAATGGCAAAAAACAAGAAATTAACTGCTATAGCGAAGTCACCTTCTATGAATTCGTTTTACCTGAAATCAACCGAAGCGGCGAATTGACTGATACGAGCATTGCCAGATATGCACTGGCGTCGTCATTTTGAATAATTTTCGCACTTATTGGCGATTGTACTAATGAATGACGATTTGATACCACACTTCGTCATATGCCGACTAGGGTAACCGGATCTCATAGAGGGTGAAAAATGTCGGAATTTTGTTCGTCGTTAACCCGCGCCGCTCGTCGCTCACAGTTCGAAAAAATCCGAATCCAATCCAGTCAAAAACATTGACTGCTTTCTACAATTCTTAACATTATTATGCTAATTTCATTATATGTGTTTTTAATGCAATTTAATTACTAGCACTTTTAATTGCATTTTTTTATAGTTATAATTAATATATTGGCATTTGAAGACAAATTATATATGTATATCTTTCAGGAAACAAGACATTTTATATAAGCCAGGGTGGCAACACTCTATGCGAAAGGAACCAAAACAAAAACGAAGTTGGCGAATGTTCTGCGGTTGCTTCTCGTTAACCGCGAGATAAAAAAAACCGGAGTGAAGGAAAGGAAAGGTATTGAAAAAGTATATTTTCAAGGTAAGAGTGATGGAAACTTACCGGACTTTTTATTTTATTTCCAATATTATTTGAAGTATTTTTGCACTGAATTCCTCAAATATACACACCTCAATTAGTAAATATCACTGCACTTTATAAAAATTTCACAAATGTGGGAAACAAATCTATAACAGCTGTTGTAACGAATTCGCCGCAGAAAAGAGAGACAGCAGAGTTGCACGCCGGTCAGATATTTAACCGTGAGTGAAGTAAGTAAGATTGTTATTAAGGGGTTGGGGTAGTCAGAGGCCCGAAAAAATTATGATTTTCAATAATTTTTTTTTGCTAGTAAATTGCTTTATTTTACAAAAATAAAAACATAGCATTAATACATCATGTTTCGAATTGACTTTAGAATAAATAAAAAAAAAATTAATAATTGTAAAAGTTATCGCTGTTTGTGTGGAGTCCGTTTCTCCAGAAGTCTCTTGCGGTGATCATCACAAGACCTTGGAGATGCATCTAAAATCAATCACACAAGAGAAATTAGTTTTGCTAATAGATAATCTTGTGTCTGGTCGAAGTTTTTGTTTTTGTTTTTTGTTTTCAAAATTAACAATATGGCGGCCTCAGGAAATATTTTTCAGATTTTCGGGAATAAAGCCGACCGCTATCTGTTTAAAAAAATCGAAATTTGTAAAAAAAAACTATTTCGATCAGGCACGAGTTTTTTATGTTTTTCAAAAGCAGTATAAATTTCATTGAAAACTACCAAACGGTTTTTAAGTTACAGTGATCACCAGTTCAAAAAACATAGTTTTGAGAAAAACGCATTTAAAGTTTTACTATCGAGCTCCGCAGCGCCTGAGCGCTCTTTGTTAATTGTTGAATAACTCGTAAAGTATTTGTCGGATTCACTTCAAATTTTCAGATAATATTTTTAAATATAATATTTTAAGAAAGTGCAAACAAAAATTCCCAATTTTTTGAAAATTCTGTTTACCTCTAACGCCTTAAAGAAGAACCAGAAAATAATGCTGATACGGTTATAATTTTCGAAAATAGCCTAGAGAAACGGCGGCGTTAATCGGGATTAATGGCCCAGCAATTCTGATTAAAATTGAGGAGAATTGTGACAGACGGTTGTTATGCGGATTAGTGAACAACTGATTTGTTTATTGGATAGTTTTGTTATTAAAAGATGAAACGGATATAAGCTGCACTAATACGAAAACATAGCTATTTATTAAAAAATCATAAATTGTAATTTCGCGACCTGCTCCGAAACAGTCTTTATTGTCCTTTTCCTTATAAGTTTCATTATTTTTCATTCTCAATAAACATTAACTGTAATTTTTCGACAATTTTACCATCGAAAATTCCCCTAATCGGATTAAATTATAAGAATTAAGTCTAGTTGTCAGTCTGCATTACTTGCATTTAATTACTGAAATAATTCCGAACTAAGTTTTTAATCCCGATTGACGCCACCGTCTGTCTAGACTATTGCACATGGATTCTCTCTCGCATACAAAAATATATTGTATGAGGTCAGTCCATAAGTTCGTGCGTTTTTTAAAGGTGGTTTTAAAATTAATAAAAAAGATGTTTAAAGTATTTATTAATCAATAATATATTTTCCTTCATTATTTACAATGTTTTCCCAACATTAGGCAAATTTTTAATTCCCTGCTCAAAAAAGTGTTTGTCCTTGGAGCCAAAATACGCTTCGATATCCCTTTTTATAGCTTCTTTTGAGGAGTAGTTCTTGTTAGTCATATGGGACTGAAGTCCACGGAAAAGGTGATAATCACAAGGTGCAATATCCGGAGAGTATGGTGGATACGGCATTAGCTCCCATCCGAGCTCGTTCAGTTTGCCTAATGTTTGCCTTGCGGTATGAGGTCCTGAGTTGTCGTGGTGAAACAAAACTTTGCGTCTATTCACTAAAGACGGTCGATTTTTTTTAAGTGCCACATTCAGGTTTGATAGCTATTGTCTGGTTTGGTTCCAGAAGTTCATAATAAACAATACCGGCCATATCTCACCAACTAGACAGGATAATCTTCTTGGGGTGAAGTCCATCTCTCAACCGACCCGGTTCTGGTATTTCATCTTTATCTAACCATTGGCGTTTGCGAACAGGATTATTGTAAAGGACCCATTTTTCATTACCAGTAACGAAACGGTTCAAAAATCTTTCATTTTCAAGCCGTTACTGCAGTTGAGAACACATATTAACTCTCTGCTGAAGGTTAGCGACGGAAAGTCTATGCGGAACCCATTTTCCCAGCTTTGAAACCCTTCCCAACTGAACCAGGTGCCTGTGAACTGTTCCATGCGATGAATTTAACCTCTGAGCTATCAGCTTCCACGAGTTCGAGCAAGCCGTCGGAGTTAAAGACTTCAGGGCGACCAGCGCGCGGGGCATCCTCCACGTCGCAGTTACCACTTCGACATTTTAAAAATCACTTTTGCGAAGTCCTTACACTCGCGATATCCTCTCCGTGAACAGTGTTTATTTCTGCAGCAGCAGGTGTTGCATTTTTACCACTTTTATAAAAAAAATACAAAATACGCGTTCGAAGACTCCATTTTATTTTTTAACAACACGTGCTTCTATCCGCGATTAAAATCACTTGTTGAATGCACAATATATCAAAGAAAATATTAATAGTTGCGTTATATTCCGCGAATAATTTTTGGTATGCAAAAATCGTACAAAAGTGAAATTATGGGTAAAATACGGACGAACTTATGGACTGTCCTGATACTTAATGTCTAGCGTAAAATGAAGCGTAATACGGCAACATTCCTAGAGAAATTAAAATAAGTACAATAACTAAAAGTCTTTTATTTTCGGTATATGAATAGACAGACTAAAATTCGTAGTACGTGCCACGTTTTTTCCTATAAATGGAAAACATTTTATGTTGCCTTCAAATAATTAATGGTTTTATGAGACTTTTTTTAGGGTAGAAATGAAGTCAGTGATTTTCCATTGTTTGTCCAAAGCCAGCCGCTATTATAAATAAACATTTTTATCAGTTTAAGATTGGAATCGATTCCTTCCCTTTTGACTGCTATGCCACACATAGAGACACTTGGTTACAATAGCAACAAAAAATAAGTGACAAATTTCCAAACTCTTTAGAAATAAATGTCCAACAGATACCAGTAAAAAACAAGCTTTTTTGTGTTTAAGGGTTTCTGCTTTTTAAATCAGAAATAGCAATTCAATTACAAATACAAAAATTAACAAACATTTCTTATTTAGAATCTTCCTGCACTAAACCTCTTATCCTTCTAAAAATGTATGATGCAATATTTACTTGATATTTCATTAAATTTGCTTTTCTGATTCGAAAATTATCTGGTTATAAAATGTGTTTTTGCTTAGTATTGCAATGAAATTGTTTAATATTTTGTCTGTCTTTCGCCAAGGGGGTCACACATGGAGTACAAGAGATTTGTTTTTAACGCAAAATATCATTTTTTCATGTTTTGCACTCTAAATCTAATCAAAATGAAAAATGATAGAAAAGTAAATAATACGGCTTCTAAATATATTTCATTATATTAATAAAAAAATTAAATATACTTATGTAAATATGTATTACACTGTACAACAACTGAAACCAACCCTGAAAGTAGAAAACGAAAAATTAATTCGCCTTGTTTTATTCTGTGCTTCTAAATATATTTTATTATATTAATAAAAAATTAAATATACTTATGTAAATATGTATTACACTGTACAACAACTGAAACCAACCCTGAAAGTAGAAAACGAAAAATTAATTCGCCTTGTTTTATTCTGTGCTGACAGCCACATGGACCCAGCGAGAGAAAAAAACAAATCAGCTGATTTACTCACACCACCTTTAATAGATTCGCCTTGCTTTCTAGTAATAAAAAACTTGATGGAATTGTAAAAGTTAGCTTGATTTTTTACGAACTCCTAAAGTGGAAAATTTGATTGAAGTATATGCGTGAATGTCTGAAATGAAAGATTAAGTCATATTCAGCAAAATTCAATTTAGTGGGCCGTAAAAAAAGTTCGAGCTCCATCCATCGGGTGTTTTATTATATATGTATGTATATAATTGGCGCTTACACCCTTTTTTTGGGTGTTTGGCCGAGGTCCTCCTCCTATTTGTGGCGTGCGCCTACTGTTTTAAGCCAACCCCGAACGGCAGATATTTTTTATAAGGAGCTTTTTCATATAAACGAGTGTTTTATTACTGGATATTTTTAGAAAATATTAACGAACGGCAGATATTTTTTATAAGGAGCTTTTTCTTATAAACGAGTGTTTTATTACTGGATATTTTTAGAAAATTTAACGTAGTTGGGGGTGGTTTTAGCTGCATATACATATGTGCATATGTAGAAATGTATGCATGTACAAATGAACACGCAGCTCTCATTACACATCTAACCTCGGCCTCTTGTCACGTAGCATGACTTAATCCAGTCTATGCGTCTTGCATACATATTTACTTAGAATTGTAAATGTACAAATGAACTATTAATTTCATGCCTTAGAAATTTTGTGTATTTGTTTTTACATGTTCTTCAGCACAGCACTATACATATACATATGTACATACATGCTCACGCATTAAATGATAGACTCTGAAAATCGACTCAGCGTTATCAGTGAAATATGTATGTATTTCATTTGTTTTATTTCAAGTTATTTAAATTTTTTATGCTTTTGCGTTTTTTCGCCGGCTGCAATAAACATCGTGAAAAAACAACAACTGTCTGCCAATTTTATGACGAGTTCACCATTGAGCGTGTTTTGTTTTAATATCTCTGCTTTAATATTTTTCACCAGGTTCATTTAACCTAATAGGTTCGGTGACAGTACTTTGTTTCTATTTGGAAGTTGTTTTCTGAAATCTGTTAATACAAATGTACATAGACTTCATTATTACATTGTGTTACACACATATACATACATATGTTTATTAAACGAGTAGCCGTAACGTTCTCTCTCTCATTTGAAATCTTACTTTACTTTCGCTTGAACAGTGCAACTCTGATTTGAACCCACACGCATTTTCAAATGAATTGAAAGTGCGTTTATTTTCTCTTAACTTTCATCATCTATAGTATTATTTTAAAACATGGCGCTTATTCTGACTAAACTACAATATGTACAGATATGAAATATATATCAAAAGAAAGGTTTTAATGAGCATATTTCCGGAAAATTATAAAAATAAAATTGGTTAATTTGTTCCTGAAATATTTGCGTGTTATATGCTTAAGTTCTTACATATTACATCTGAATAAAAATATACACTTTTCTAATCGTCATAACTTTTAATATATAAAAGTGTCACATATGCTATTTACTTTCCGTGGGAAAAAAGCCCACCCGATTTTCGGGGGTCACATACTAGTTAACTATTATTATTAAGATAAAATTTGCCTATAAAAGTTCTTTGGAGTAGTTAATTGAGAGAAATTTACAAGGTGCAGACACCAAGTAGCGAGCGCAATGCAATGTACAGTTTTATTTGTAAAGTACTTGTATGAACAATGTAACTGTAAATAGGTAACTGTTGTTATTATCAATATCAAGTATTTATAGACTTGTGTGCAACGTGATCTTCGCCACATTCCTTATGGCTACTAAAATAGAAAAGCGCCATTAGTAGACTACATCAAAATAAGTGAACATAGTTTTCTTCTTATTTTAATTTCAAAGTGCAAAATAAAAGTAATCAACTCTATACTCCACAGATAAGGAGTCATGGCTTGGGTGCTTGCTACATACATACATACACATGCATGCATATGATTTCTATTACATATAAATCTTATAAGTAGATTATACAGCTCATCTTATTGGTAGTGCTCTCCATAAGCTTCTATTTAATAAGAGCACTAATAGCATCGCTACTGACAATCGCCCCTACTCAGACGGTGTTTATCGCCTTTAAATATGTATATATGTAGGTACTATTTGCGTCATCGCCATAGCCGATCAACGAATTAAAACACACGATCAGTGTACTTATAAATCGAAGCCGCATCCTGCCAATAAAATCAGTTCAGTTTGGAACACCTCAATAGTTGAACGCATTCTTTCTGTTTTCATACGAATTTCTTGCAAGTGCATACAAATGTATGACCGGTCATTTGTCAAATTTGTTACATTAGCCGCCAAAGTGCTTATTTGCTTGTAGTAAAGCATTGTGATTAAATTAAAGCACATAAATAAGTGCATTTCAGTGTTGAATTCAAGTTAAAAAAAAAAAAAAAAAGTTATCCCTCAGCGGAACAAGGCTATACTATTTTGTTATTGTATTGAACTAAAAACGCTTGAATGGTGGTAATAAGAAGCGCCGAATATCCAAACCAGCTGTCAAATTTACAAAGAGAGCGAAATTGCTTACAAGACTTATTAAAAAGTGACTTTACAGTTCAAAACGATTTGAATTTTGGTGATAAGCGCATTATTTGTGATCTGCTACTAAAAACTTGTGAAGGTATGTGTAAACTTATTTTTGAGTTGATAAGTGGAAAAATAAATTTGTGAAATTAAGGCAAACAATTTTTTTGTTTGTTTGTGTACTCGTATAAGTGAAGGGGGAAAAATTTTGTTAAAAGTAATAAAACGAACAATATTTTTACCAACAAATAAAGTTATATTAAAAAACAAGAAGCAAATTTGCAGAATTAATCCAATACAAATCGGAATGAAATCTAGATCGAAAACAAAAAAAAAACAAAGCGGGTATAATGTGCCCCTGCTAAAATTTCATATCTGTTTTGAAAATATTTTGAATTTAACACACAGATTCATGCAAATAATAATTTGGCTTGTTATTGTTGTTGTAATGCTTCTAAAAAAGTTTCCAGATACTCTCACGGGGCAAAACGGCGTGTTTTTAAGAATTTCGTTTAACAATACAGATTGTGTTGAGGCAATCTCCTATTGAAAATACCACATTGAAGCAATATTTTTCTAATTTTTCTTTGCAAAATATTGCACATTGCGCAAGTGATAGTGAATCTCGGTACTTTTCGGTCTAACTCATCTGAAAAACAATGAAAATGCACTTGTTGAGGCAAATATTTCGCGAGTTAGTCCTACTCAATTTTTCGTAGCTCCTAGAAGCCAGAAAACTGGATTTCGCTTCATAATTATTAAAAAATAAATATGCTTCATATATACCTGGTAATTTGTATGAAAAAGTACTGTGCAAAATTTTAAAACGTTTGGTAGAGTAGATTTATTTAGTTAACGCGAACACCGACTTCTAAAATAAGAAGTTTCAGAAAAACTTTTTACATTCGAGCAGGTATAGAAACACAGCCTGAGTTACGCTCGAAAACTCATAACTTGTTAAATTTTGAACTGAATGACTTGAAACGACGACAGTCGGTTCTATGTCCGCGAAACAACCCGAATTTACTATATACATACATACATATCCGGCCAAGGACTGTCGCTCCAGCAGCACTCCCCGTACATGCATGGTGAATGTTTTTGCTGCTACAACAACAGCAGCAACAAAAGCTACACAATATTCATTAGATTTTATAATTTATTTAAAAAAATTAAAAAAAGTTGTAATACCTGTAAAAATACTTGTAATAATAATCAACTCACACTCTAAACTACTGGAAAAACGATTTTAGGAGTTTACATGTGTTTATAGGAAGTCTTGTTTACTTAACAGCCTTGATAAAACAAAAATCCCATGATGGTAATGCGAAATATTTTTTAAGTTTTTTGCCAATTAACAATTACCAGTTTGTCACATCTGCAATGCATAAAGTGAATACTATTGTTAATAGCTAATAATAAATTAATATTAATATAACCTGGGAAATTATGCTAGAGAGGTTTGATATGCTAAACCTATTATAAATCGTATGAAATAAAGCAGCGTTAAGCAAATATGGCTGGCATTTAAGCTTGAAGATGAAATAGAGAACTACCAAATACGAAGGCTTAATCTTTTTACAGTCCTCATTGATTCTTATGTAGTTTGTAGTATGTATTACTTATATATTTAGCAATTTTTAAATTTATATGTTTATGTTAACCCCTCTTACTTTTTCAAGTTTATCAATTGCGGGGCTTCACCCAAGTGACCCCTACTTTTAAATTTAGATTTTTAGCCTTTTATGCGATTAATATAATATTTAATTTATTGTAGCAATATGATTTCCTAGTTAGTGAGATAGAAATTGATTTATTTTGACAAACCATTGTTTGGTGAAAGTTCTTTACTGAGTGATGAATTTGTTCTTTCTAAAATTCTATTGCTGTTGTTGTAGCAGCCTAAACATTCCCCATACATACGGGGAGTGCTGCTGGAGTGACGGTCCTTGGCCGGATATACATAAATCCGAGTCGTTTCGGTAACGTAGAACCGACTGGCGTGTTCTAAAATTCTATTCCGGTCACACGCTTCCAGACATGCTGGAGTTCAAAATAAAATTCTGATTAGAATATGTAGCTGCACTCTAACAACCAACTATCCACTATACTCAAGTATATCGTGATCTTCTCTTTAATGAAATTAAACCAATCTATTTTTCTTTGTTACATAACAACAACAATTTACATTTTGACTCTCACTATTAGTTTTTAAGCTCATATTTGCTAACTAAGTAGTAAGAATTATGTAACCTTGGTAATAAAGCTACCTTCGAAAAGGACATATTGTTATTATATAAAGTACCTACATAGAAGAAGAAGAACCTAGAGGAAGAATTCAGTTATTGAAGAAGCTATGCAGCTTCGAGATATTCCACGTACGTTCAAGGTAGAGAGCACGTATAAATGTGCTTATTATGTTTTGTGTTTTACTATCAGCATTTTGCCCCTGCCATGTGGGAGTTCCATGGATAAACGTTTTCAAGACTTAGTTGAGCCTCCGGTATACAGGATGTGACTGCTTTTCCTAGGTTAGTTACGCTTTTATCCCAATCGCATTTCTTTGGTTACTTCGGCAGATGGCGGTAGTTATTTTCTATTAGCTTGATATGAGTAGAAAACAGCGCTTATTTCTTGAAAATGATACGCAGAGGATGCCAAGGGCGACGGGCATTTCTTTGGATAAAATATGCACATACAAACACTTGTTGCCACATAATTAAGTCACTCCAACTTTTTACAATATTCCCAATATTTGTATAGTGAAATATTTTTTAACATCTTTTTTCTTAATTGCATTGCTAAGTAGATAAATCTTATAAATCCAAGTTCTAAATTTTGTTCAAAATTAACACAAATTTCAAAAATTATTATCAAAATTTTCAACTTTTATGCAACTTCTGAGCATTCAGCATTATAGCCCATTCCATTTTAGCAATTTTTATTTTTATTTCTTTTTCTCATACGGTATTGAGCCTTTTCGGCCATATAAAACACTTCTGAACATGCGATTTCTGTATAAGTAAATATAGCATTTGCATATGCACTTATTTATTTTTTCAATTTTAAAAATGAGTTCAATAGCTTCTTTTCGAAGATAATTATTCGTTAAGACTGTCAAAGACCTTGTAGACTATGTAATTTAATCTTGCATTATTTTGATCTTTCTCATTTCCACTTACAGACTGCACAAAAATGGCCGCTTTGCCGCAAGGAGCATTTGCCGCATGTAAATTGCGGGAATTACGTGATAGAGATTTATTGGTTGCTCGCTTGAAGAGTCATACCGAGAGAGGGGAAGCCAAAAATATTAATACCAATAAGAAATGTGAGTTGAAAGCTTTTATGTGATCACACATACATGCATGCATAGGCACGAAAACCATGGAATTGATTTTTTATTCACATACAGTGACTGAATATACGCCGGCCAAGTATAATGATAAGTTGATGAATTCAATTTGGGGCTTTTACAATCGTTACTCCCCTCACAACATAAAAGGCAACGAGTACGAATCTACGCAGAAGGACTATATTATGCAACAGCAGTAAGTATAAATTGATTTTTGAAATTTTTGTTATTTTTAAGGAATAAATTGAAGGTTAGCCTACAGAAATTAGGCAAAACTAAGCAACTAGAGAAAAAAGAGTGCTATGAACAAAATTTTTTAATATAAATTATTTAGTTCAAATTAAATGCTCTAAGCTTCATTTATTTGCATTTTGAAAACTATAAGTTTTTATTTTTTAATCTGAGTAAAAATATTTATAAAAAAAGCCAAAAAAGCCTTTAAAGCCATTTTTTAATTAGTTTTGAGTGAAGTAAGATTTCCACATTTCATTTTTAACTAATTTTTAAATATAAATTACTAGCGACCCGCACCGTCTTCGCACGGGTGCACAGCCGATACTAAATATATCTCTATTAGAACTAACTAAAGGACCGCCCGCAAAGCGCTAACTAAGTCTTGCTCCCGGCAAAAGTGTTCACTTCTGCCTGCAGTGCCGCAGTGCAACCTGTTGTTTTAGGATACATAACTAAATTATTGTAGAGCTTCTCTATAAACAACATTTGACGTTAAATTATTTTCAGCTAACAAAATATACTGATGGTCGGGAGCCCCGACCCCATGCGTAAAACATTCTTTTCGTAAATCAATTCCTACTAATTTGAATGTTTGGCCTTGTGATTTGTTTATCGTTAGTGCGAAAGAAATTTTTACTGGAAATTGGAGCCTTTTGAAAGGTATTGGCAAATCAGTAGGGATCATGGGTATTCTTGGTATATGAGCTAATTCACCAGCTGCAGGGCCGGTGATAATCTTCGCTACTATTAAATTATCTTTTAGCTCCTTGATAAGAAGTCTCGTACCATTGCACATGTTGGGGGGGCTCAAATTTCTGAGAAGCATTATCGGCGTGCCAACTTTTAACGATAGTTCATGAGGTGGTAGCCCAGCGGGGTTCAGGGAATTTAAAAATTCCTGGGGGTAGTGCACTGCGTCCTCGATGTTAGTGACGGTGTCTATGGATTTATAGCACTTAACTTCACCCGGTACTTTCTGCATAATTAAATTGTTTATTTCGTTGACTGTTTCATTCCTGGGAGAAACTATTGCTCTACCACACAGCCAACGAAAATCATTTTGATCTAAGTTTTCGATGTCAGGATATATAGCATCTATCAGACTATCTAAATTATGGACTATTTGGCCTAGAGACTCATCCAAAGTAACCGCATAATCGGTGCCCAAATTTAAAGATGGAAAAATTCCTTCTCCAAGTTTCAGAAGCTGTTGTGGAAAGTTACTATGCATATTTCCATGTAGATGAGCTCTCATATTGGTGCGCAAATTCAAATGTTGTACAGATGTCCAAAGGTGAGATGATTTTAAACATGCTTTCATAATATCTGCTCGCGTACCTCTGTTGACGACTAGAAGCGTTTGTCGGAAATCTCCAGCAAATACAAAAGTGATACCACCCATGACATTAGCAGAGCTTCGGAGGTCTCTTAAAGTACGGTCCACGGTCTCCACATGAGCTCTATGACTCATGGTGCATTCATCCCATATTACCAACGACGCGTCTTGCAGCAACTTACCAAGAGACCCATTTTTCCGAATAGAGCATGTAGACCGTTGATCTAAAGATACGGATAGCGGGAGTTTAAACGTAGAGTGAGCAGTTTTTCCTTCGTTCAAGAGAGTTGCAGCAATTCCTGACGAAGCAACTGCAATCGCTATCTTCCCTGATTGCCGTATCTTAGCAAGTATCAAATTTGCGAGAAAAGTCTTTCCAGTGCCTCCTGGTGCGTCCAAAAAAAATAATCTCCCCATGTTATTGATCACGCTGTCCACAATAGTATCATAAGCATGTCTTTGATCCGGTACTAATTTGGGCACATTGTCATTAACAAACGCTGTTAGATCATTTCTGCTATACTGTTGTACCATTGTGTCAATAGTATTATTCTGGGTACGAACGGGAGAAGGTAATCCAAAATCACTTAAATTTTTGTCGTTTAATTCTATAAGTTTGTTTTCAATTTCAATTAATCCTTCATTATAAACTTCAGTGAAGGGTAAAGTGTTATCCTGATTCTGTTGTCTGATCCGATATCTAATATCTTCACAGAACTGATCTTTGAAAGTATCCCATAACTTCAATGGTTCCGATGGTTGACAAAATAAAAGTATGACTACAAACAACTCCCTTAGTTTTTTTGGACACTGTGACAACGAAGCTTCGCTTAAAGTATTTCCCCAATGGTCATCGTTTTCAAGTAAACCTCGGTCACGGCATGCTGCTTGATACGTCTCTTTGACAATACCATTTACAGTTTTAAGGTATGCAAATGAGGTCGGACCGCGTACGTGGTGCAGTAGAATCCTAAGATAAAAACACTCTGATTGGGATGGATGTATCCCGTAGACTCTACCTAAAGCGGCATCTTTTTTTATCCCCGGATGTCCAACTACATCTTCACCACGCCTCCTTCTAGTGAATTTATTATTTGCCCATGTATAGTATTGCGGGACTTCATGATACAGAAGCGTTTTCGCAAATTCATCTTCATTACAGAGAGAAAAAAATGCCAGTAATGTGGTATTGCGTGGGTTTTGGACAATTCGATGAGCTGTCCCTGGTGTAAAATACACCCTTTGACCGTTCTCTAGATGAACGGCCAAATGCACTACAGTAAGATGCCGCTCGTGAATAGGAAATTCAAATAAGCGCCAGACAGCTTCAGATGTGCTTATGTACCTTCCATTTAAATAGTTTTCGACCTCATCGTGTGGGTTTCTAAGGCTAAAAGTTGCCTGATCCGAACCTTTATTTATATATTTACATATATATTTAATCGCTTGGACAGTGTGGCAATACTCCACGTTTATATGAGCATTAAAAGTCTTACATAGTAGCGGGGAGTATGGAACAATCCACCTATTATCTATCGTCACCATGTTGCCCCTGAGTTGTAACGTAGTGCTCCGGCCGCCATTTTCTGTATCGCGCCTACGATAAACTGGATACCCATCCTCTCCGGTCTGGGTGTCGTTAATGAAACGCCGAGGGTATTTTTTTGTGCAGACACCGTTCTTCATGCATGGTGCAGCTAAATTATGTTCTCCGCAGGGTCCATGTACCATATTTTTAGTTATAATGTCGTGTAGTACCGGATCAATTTGTTGATCGGGTAGCTCCGCAACTATGACACTGTCGATCTCATCTGGTTGTATTTTAGTTTCTAGCCAGAACAGCAAATGACAATGAGGTAAACCGCGCTTCTGCCACTCTACACTTGCCATATAACATTTTACTTTACCGAATATCTGTTCTTTGACAAATAATTTGATGAATTTCTTCATTTTTAAATGAAACACACGTGAAATTATGTCATGACGGTCGAAAGGTCGTTGTCCTGGTAGCAGCTCTGCTTTAATTTCAGGCCATTCGGGGTTGCATGTAAAAGTGACAAATAAGTCAGGTCTACCATAATTTCGGACGTACGTCATCGCGTCCTGCGTTTTCTCGTGCATGAAACGCGGAGAACCCGTAAATGATGATGGCAATATGACATGTTGACCGATATTTGATGGGTCAACATTTGCGTCTTGATTTAAGGCATCTCTGAGATGGATGTAGTCATCAGCCGTCAGTCTTTGTTGATTCCGCGAAATATAATTTAATCTTTCCGATATCATTTTCGCCATCATGTCAACACAATATTGACTAAATAAGTCTCTGTAATAATGTAACGGATTAAAAGAGTTAGTTCTAAACATTAATCTAAATGCATAAAATTGCATACACGACACAGTTTTATTACGCGCAGAACCCTGCTGAGGAATAGTCAAATAATAACCGTCTTCACCTGTCACAAACATTACAGGATACTGTAGTGGATCATAGGACCGATGTAGCTCAGAAACTCTTTTGAGCTGTCCGTCTCTACCGTGTAAGACTATATCTCTGGGACCTTTGTCTTCATCGACCAAGAGAACGGCTACCTCGTTTACAGTAGGAGCATTGTATCTGCCTCTGTGTGCTGTCTGTGGAGTGCGATCAGAATGAATAATTAGCTTTAAATTATGTAATGAGTTAAGTTCTAAGTTTTGTTTAAAACTTCGTATATACACGTTATGATTATTCAAAGTGGTCTGTAATTCGCGAATTAAATCCATTTTTAAGGTTGGTGCGATGCTTGATCGCAATGATAACTGGTCTGCATCCGAAATAAAATATATTTGCAGGAACTGTGGGTTTTGGCCTGATGATGGTAAAAGGCTACCAATGAGATGATACACCTGTCCTTCAATTTTAAAAGTGGGCATAAAATTTCCTTCCCTGATTTCTTTTGCGCCAAACGAAGTCATTTGAAAAATACTATTGTATTTACGTATGTTTGTTAAAAAATGACCAGATAATGGATGGTTATTAGTTAAAAGATTTTTTATTGGTTGTGGCGGCTCCTGAAGGTTAGGAAGACACACTTTACCTGAAGCACAACACATACCATTAGGTTCGTCCTCCCATTTCTTGGCAGAGCAGTTAGAGCAGATCTTATTCATGACTCCGATTTGGACGGACGCTTGTTGTGAATAATCAAGCTGCGGATCATATCTGAAAGCCAGTCTGTTCCTGTTAGCTAAAATTCGATTGCGCACTCTATTTGTGGACAACTGCTGCCTCTCTGCTTGAGCTCTAAGTCGCTGCAAACGCTCGACACTCGACTCTCTTTCGCGCAACTGAGAGGTCCTTATATTTTGTTCATGAAGACGTTGGGAACGCTCCAGCCTCGACTCTCGTGCACGTAACTCAGAGGTCCTTACATTTTGTTCATGAAGACGTTGGGAACGCTCCAGCCTCGACTCTCGTGCACGTAACTCAGAGGTTCTCTGATTTTGTTCAGCAAGGCGTTGTGAACGTTCAGGTGAAGATTCTCCTATACGACGTATTTTTGCTGCTCGTGCTCGAGAACTATGTTTAGAAAGTTGAGACCTGGCTCCCCTAGGCATTTTCAAATGTTTAAGAAAATGGATATAGCGTGTAATATTCTAGCTCTGAAAAAAACTGTTGTTTAGCCCTGAAAAGAACTGTTGGTTAGCCCTGAAAAGAACTGTTTGTTAGCCCTGAAAATAACTATTGTATAGTTTATCGTGTGTAGACAACTGTTCACTGCGCGAGTGCCGAGTGCTCTGAGAAGAACATTTGCGTAGGTGTAGTTTTAAGAACAAAATCTAAAAAAAATCTCATGAAAATTATTAGACTTCGCGCACGACCGTTGCGTAGTGCTGTGCGTGTAATTGCTGTCGGGTTCTTCCCGCTAAGTGGGCGCCGCTAAAATTGCGCGCACGTGTTCGCTGTAACACGTGTTGTGTGGGAAAAACAATTGTCGTTGTGCGGGTAGCGAAGATCGCTATAATTGTGCGTGCCTGATCGGCGTAACTGAGTGTGCGAAAGACTATTGTTAAACTGCGCGTGTAATTGTCGGCGGATTCTTCCCGTTAAGTGGGCGCCGGTATAATTGCGCGGAACCGTTCGGTGTAACACGTGTTGCGTGGGAAAAACAATTATCGTTGTGCGGGTAGCGAGGAACGCTATAATTGCGCGTGCTTGTTCCGCGTAATTTCTATTGTGGGAAAAACAATTATCGTTGTGCGGGCAATTACCGGTGGGTTTATCGCGTGTAGACAACTGTTCACTGTGCGAGTGCCGAGTGTTCTGAGAAGAACTTTTGCGTAGGTGTAGTTTTAAGAACAAAATCTAAAAAAAATCTCATGAAAATTATTAGACTTCGCGCACGACCGCTGCATAGGGAGCCGGCCTCGACACTCGACTCTCGTAGGCGTACCTGAGAGTTTCTCTGATTTTGTTCAGCAAGGCGTTGTGAATGTTCAGGTGAAGATTCTCCTATACGACGTATTTTTGCTGCTCGTGCTTGAGAACTATGTTTAGAAAGTTGAGACCTGGTTCTCTTAGGCATTTTCAAATGTTTAAGAAAATGTTAATAGCGTGTAATATTCTAGCTCTGAAAAGAACTGTTGTTTAGCCCTGAAAAGAACTGTTGGTTAGCCCTGAAAAGAACTGTTTGTTAGCCCTGAAAATAACTATTGTATAGCTATGAGAAGGACTGTTGTTTAGCTCTGAGAAGAACTTTTGCGTAGGTGTAGTTTTAAGAACAAAATCTAAAAAAAATCTCATGAAAATTATTAGACTTCGCGCACGACCGCTGCGTAGGGAGCCGATCTCGCGTCTGAGCCGCGCGGGTACCTTACTCATAGATCTAAACACCCCTCTCCCGCACGCGCACCACTGGCCATGGTGACGCCCACTTCGCAATGGGCCGTGCAGCAGAAATCGTAATATTTTAATTTCACCACAACTTCAAAACCAAACGTCCAATTTTAATCATTCAAAGACCAAATATTATCAACATAAACTGTACTTATTGATGAAATAATTTCTTTTGATAAGTATTAATAGCATGAGTAAAATAAACGCGCTTAAATGTAGTCCAAAAAAAATTCAAGATTTTTAAATAAAAATGTGGTTCTTGTGCCTCACTCGACATAGATAGGTATAGTGTGTCACGGACTTTTTTGTAGATATTTATAAGATCTACAATTAATTATAACGTTTTATGGTTCTATCTTTTGTAGTTTAGGCAGCGTACGCAAAATAAGAAACTTCTTTGGTTGATTTTTTCCAGTTTGTATCCGAAAAATTCAAATATCTTACGGAACCCTATTTTTTCCAAAATAAAATATAGTCTGTGTTACTCGTGGATAATGTAGCTTTCGAATTGTTAAAGAATTTTTAAAATCGGCCCAGTAGTTTTTGAGCCTATTCATTACAACCAAACAAACAAAGTTTTCCTCTTTATAATATTAGTGTAGAAGTGTAGATACACGTCCGAAGGTTACCCGGGTCCACATTTTGACCTATATCTCGAGACCCTATCTACCAATAGGTATCCAAACAATACGGAAATCATCTTCAATACCTACTTAACAATGTGTGTAAGTTTTGTTTAATTCGGTGCAAAGACACGGCGGGTCCACGTTTTGGCATATATTTCCAGACCCTAGTCATCAATAGGTATGAAAATTACCCCGTATTAAAGCACTTATCAACAGCTTTCATTTGATACCCATATTGTACATACACAACCAAAGGTTACCCGGGTCCACGTTTTGACCTATATCTCGAGACCCCAGTCACGGAGCGGCATGAAAAATACTCTGTACTAAAGCATTCACCAACAGCTTCAATTTGATATCCATATTGTACAAAGACATTCTAGGGTCCACGTTTTGGTCTCTATCTCGAGACCCTAGTCACGGAGCGGCATGAAAAATACTCTGAACTAAAGCATTCACCAACAGCTTCCATTTGATACCCATATTGTACATACACATCCGAAGGTTACTCGGGTCCACGTTTTGACCTATATCTCGAGACCCTATCTACCAATAGGTATCCAAACTATACGGAAACCATCTTCAATACCTCCTTAACAATGTGGGTAAGTTTGGTTTAATTCGGTGCAAAGACACGGCGGGTCCACGTTTTGGCATATATTTCCAGACCCTAGTCATCATTAGGTATGAAAATTAGCCCGTATTAAAGCACTTATCAACAGCTTTCATTTGATACCCATATTGTACATACACAACCAAAGGTTACCCGGGTCCACGTTTTGACCTATATCTCGAGACCCCAGTCACGGAGCGGCATAAAAAATACTCTGTACTAAAGCATTCACCAACAGCTTTCATTTGATACCCATATTGTACATACACGTCCGAAGGTTACCCGGGTCCACGTTTTGACCTATATCTCGAGCCCTATTTCCAAAATAAAATAGAATCCATGTTACTCGTGGATAATGTAGCTTTCGTATGGTGAAAGAATTTTTAAAATCGGTCCAGTAGTTTTTGAGCCTATTCGTAACAAACAAACAAACAAAGTTTTCCTCTTTATAATATTAGTATAGATAAAGAAAACAAAATCTTAAAATTTTTCGATTTATTAATTATTTAAAGCTAGTAATTATAAATATTTCTTAAAGTTTGTCATCAAATAATTAAAAAATAATGATATTTACTTTCCTTTTTGGTAAAAGTGGCAATTTACTCTTTTAATATTTAATAAAGTTAAAACAAAAAATGAAAAGTTTTCATATTTTTTATGGGAGTTAATTAGGTATTTCTTTTAATAAGATTTAAAAAAAATATTCCAAATTCTCAACTTTTTTTGGAATTTGATTGCTACTTTCCGGGCCAACCTAATCATTGACGGGAACTTTTAAATAGTTAGTCTGAAATTCTAAAACTAGAAATTAAAGAAAACGGAAGTAATTTTAGATTTCGCATCTTTTGAAAATAAATTCTGAAACCATTGCACGGATTAAAATAGAAGTCAACGGTATAGGTGCAGCTGAGTCAGTTTATACGATAGTCAAAATATTTAATTTAAGATAGAAGGGTGTTTTTTTAGCTGCATAAGAGCTATCGATATCGATAACTATCGTTTGACAGCTGAGAATAAATGTGCTAGCGGAATTCATAGAGCACTGGGGGCATCATTGGTGCATTTTTCTTTAGAAATGAGGAAGGAGATGCCTTTGCAATGAAGGGCGAGCGCTATCGAGCTATGCTGACTGAATTTTCGTTTTCAAAAGTGAATCAGTTAAACATCGACGGCATTTGGCGCGACTTCCCATACAGCACTCTCAACAATCGATTTATTACAACATTCAAGCTAACCATTGACGCCATACGGCCAGATTTATTGGAAAAAGTAGTCAAAAATTAGGTTGATCGAATGGACCAAGTACCTCGTAGACGCGGCGGTCATAAGCCGGATATCATATTAAAAAAATCAATGGCATGAAATTATCTACGAGATTATAATAAAAAAATAATGCTAAGATTATTTCTGTTTTCCTTTATTATTATAAATTCTCAAGCGCCTAAAAAAACACCTGATACAAGCTGCCGCAAATTAATCACCCTATTGGAAGATTTATAATTTTTGCAAATGGCGTCGTACGGCAATCATATTTGATACTTGTGAAATAAACAGTTGCAGTATACAAACAAACAAGCAATGGAGCGCGTAAAGGTCAAAATAAAAATTTCCATCACTCAAAATAATTTGTTTTATTTAGTAAAAAGTTATTCAAAAACAAAAATCTTAGAAAATGTTCGTTATTATTGTAAATATTCATAGAAACCTTCGTAGCAATATAAAGTTTTAAGTTTCTCCATTTTTTTGTTTTCTGGGGAAAAATATTTTATGTGCGCAATGTTACTGTTATTCATAATACTATTTTAGTTGTTGTACGTAAATTCCTTTCATCTAATATTGTCTTATATATCTCTTTCAGCATTGCTGTTGCTTCCTATGCCATTGCTGAAGAGTTAGCAATGGGCCTCCGCTCCGGCAAGGAGTGGGACTTACGTGAGAAGTGAAGGCAATTTATACAGTTATTGTACAACAACTTACGAAATTTTTTATATATGCTGAAATATACACGTTTATTATTTTATATTTATGAATATTCAATTATTCAATGGCAAAAAAATTAATAAAATTAATAACAAATGCATTTATAAAGAAATAAAATAAAAATGAAAAAATATGGCATCATTAAAAATCTGTTTATTATTGCACGTGTAAGTAATAAATAAATTTTATAGTAAATACTATAAATAAAATATACTAAATATAAAGGACAAATTGAATGAAATAGGAAGCAGCAAATCACTTTATATACACTTTAATTCAAATAACACGACTCATAAGTAGGCACCATATATTTGATATTTATAAAAGCATCTTCGCCGCCATGCAATTCCAGTACTTGCAAAGTCTCATCGATGAGATCGCCGAGATTCATATTGGTGCGCTGGCCATAGTCAATTTCATCCCCACAGTTAACTGTTAAGAGGTGGAAAAAAGCTCATAAATATATTGTACGTATATATATGTATATATTTTTTACAAGCGCATATGCATATACATATTATATATTATTTTTTTGTTCTATTTACTATAATTCTCTCTCTCACACTCGCACAAGTTTTGATTGGCCACTAACACATTTTCGAAACGCTCTTAAATACCATATCACTAAATCATATTCCAAATTACGGCACTCGCGAATTTAGGAATCGATGCATCGGTTTATACTCTCATAAGGGAAATGTTTTTATGTGTAATTTTGTTCTTTTGATCTGTCGGTTCGGGCGACACCAAAAATCTTCACCAATTACACAGGCCTGCGAAATTTAACTTTTTTTCAGTTTCTAGAATGGCTGTACTTGTTTCTTGTAGTTTTTTATGCGCTGAAAACGAATCTGACCTTCAAAATGCTCCATCACGTCAGGATTTTTGGTAAATGAAGCCTAAAAGGTCAAAAAATGGCCATTTTTGATAATTTTTTTTGGGATAGAAAAATTTTTTTTTTCAATTTTCGACGAAAAGGTCGCATAGTACAACTCTTTAGCTTTAAAACCCATTTTTTTAAATTATTGTACGATTTTTTAAAAAAAAGTTATGACATTTTGAAATTAACAGTTTCAGTTACGCCAATAGACGTTATACCCAACGTATACGTAACTGAAACTGTTAATTTCAAAATGTCATAACTTTTTTTTAAAAAATCGTATAATAATTTTAAAACATGGGTTTTAAAGCTAAAGAGTTGTACTATGCGACCTTTTCGTCGAAAATTGAAAAAAAAAAAATTTCTATCCCAAAAAAAATTATCAAAAATGGCTAAAATGGCCATTTTTTGACCTTTTAGACTTCATTTACCAAAAATCCTGACGTGATGGAGCATTTTGAAGGTCAGATTCGTTTTCAGCGCATAAAAAACTACAAGAAACAAGTACAGCCATTCTAGAAACTCACCCTCGCAGGACTGTGTTATCTGTACCAAATTCAGCCAGTTATTCGCCCCGAGAGAGGCAAGACATTCGAAACTTTGTGGGCTATTTGAGACGAAAGCAAATGGTTTTTTCTGGCGTCTTACATATGAGGACAACCAATTTCCAACTAAATACGCCATTGAGTGGAATTTTCCGTCAGGTGGAAAGGAGGTACATATTTCGACTCATGCAATATATGTACATGTCAACCTATAGGATGTTATAAGTAACACATAAATGTACCATGGATGTCCATTATTTTCCTTAAGATGTCTTTCGTGCAAAAGGCCGGACAAAAATACATTTTTGGTTATATGTGAGATGCAATTTCATAATTTATAAAATCATGCCTGGTAAGGTCAAAAGCAATGAGTATACCAAGATTTGTGAAGGTTGATGCAGAGATATGCATATTTGCCGTTAGTAGGCAGTGACAGTGGAGTGACGCCTAGATGTCAGTAGTGAATAATTCCTAGACGGTACCTTTTATTTATCTCATCTTTGACTTTTGTGAAGTAGACAGATATACAATTTTACACGTTAGAACAACGTGTTAAAAATATTTAAACTTATTATGAAATCGGTGAATCTTTAAGAGCAACGTATTGCGAAATTCGTAAGTTTTTTAGTGGAAATATTTGTTCGAATCAGCCGACAATTCAAAGGCTAGTGAAAAAATTTCAGGAAACTGGTTCTGTCGAGGATAGAAAAAGAACTGACAGTCCATTCTGTTGAAAATATTGCTGCTGTAGCGGAGAGCATTGCTGAACAACTTTCAACATTGATATCTTGACGTTCTCAACAATTGGGCGTTCATGAACTGTTTGGCATATATAATTTTTCATATATAATTATTAAAAGCTGTATTTTAAATAAAAAACAGTGAATAATGAAAGCATCTAAATTTGTACATGTTTTATTTACAAACAACATCTAGGCGCGTCTTTTGAGGACCCTTTGTATGGCATGCTCCGAAATTTATGGATTACTTATCATTTTACACCAGTGATAATTCGACTATTTCTAACTAAAACTTATTTATTACCGATGTTATTTGTATGGGCGCAAAAGCGAAATTGCAGAGCAAAGTTGTGAGAGTAACTTAGGCTGCCAAGTTAACGGCAGAACGGTAGCTGAATTCTATCTCATCATTTCACACGCATTCACACACTTGTCCAATTAGTATCAAGAGAGTATTATACTCCAAAATAAAAATAAAAAAGAGGTTGTCTGTAAAGTCGGTTTACTGACGATAGTTTAACGTGACAACGTCATAAGAAAATATTGATGGAATGGTTGCAATTTTCAAAACAAAATTTTAATTTTATTTGTTTGATAGATATTTTGTATGGATATAGAGGAGGAGGTAAAAGGAATTGCAATGGAATAGGTCAAGTTACATTTACACAAAGGTGCAAAATGACGAAACATTTATCAAATTCATGAAAGATATCTTCAATTTTGATTGTGCTTCCAACGTTAATAAGTCAACAACACTAAGAGGCACCATCATCGATTTGCCTTTTTCAAGACACTACACTCGAAACACTCCCTTTCATTTCCTACTTTTTCTATCATCGTCCTATTCTCAACAGAGAAATGGTTCATTACCATGCACACAGGAAGAAGGCATATGCAAATACAAGTATGTGAATTTATATATGTACATATGCGCATATACATACATATATATGCTCACTCAAGTAGGACAGAGCCAGATGTCGAACGTTGCCGAACGCGGGGGCCGATTGTGCTCTTTGTCGTTCGTTCCGCGCTCTCGCTTGCAGTTCAAGCACATTAGCTTACATTTGCTTGCGTACGGAATAGATTCGTATATTTGATATGTCCATATGACTTGTATGCATCTTTACATATAGATTTGTTCTTTTTGAAAATTGCGCGAAATTGTATATGTATATGCATGTGTATATACATATATTAGTATACAACATATCTTATAAGGTATATGGTAAATATTACCATACATTTTTTCCGTCATATATAATAAAAAAATTAATAATAATAACATTAAAACAACAGGTATTATTAACAAACTTGGTTTTATTTTAAATTCTTCAAGTAAATCAAATTAATAATAATCAACAAGTACGTGAATTTATATATGTACATATGCGCATATACATATATATATACGCTCACTTAAGTAGGAGAGAGCAAGTTGTCGAACGTTGCCGTTCGTTTGCTTTGTGGGTAAGACTCCGTCAGAAAATATGAGATTTGCAAGTGGTCTTTCGATTTCTTTGAAACTTTGGGAAATATTAGTTCTAGGTAAGATACATTCGAGCCTAAAAGGATTTTGAAAAATTTTCAAAATTGAGTCATCTACGCCATGTTGAAAATCGGGACCGTGTTTTTTTCAAAAATCAATATTTCTTGAACCGTTGGATGGATTTCAATGCAATTTACAGACAATATAGAAACAAATAAGTAGTTTAAATTAGTATTATGTTAAAAAAAAAATTTCGAAATTTTGACCAAAAAAAAGTAAAAAAAAATTTTTGAATCAATTTTTAGCTGATTTGGCCAGTTTTTTAGATTTTCTGTTATACACGTAACGATTCCTTATGATTTAACCTTTATTTTGAAAAAAAAAAAAATTTTATGGTGTCTATAATAGTTCTCGAGATATTGCGATTTTAGTGGAAGCGCGCACCGTGAAGTTCGCGGTTACGCAGCGCGGGAGTAGAAAAACGCGCACAGACCTGCAGCAGTCTGCTCCAGTCACTTCATACAGGAACACATAACGCAGCGCGAACCGTGCGTGCGCGCTTCCACTAAAATCGCAATATCTCGAGAACTATTATAGACACCATAAATTTTTTTTTTTCAAAATAACGGTTAAATCATAAGGAATCGTTACGTGTATAACAGAAAATCTAAAAAACTGGCCAAATCAACTAAAAATTGATTCAAAAAATTTTTTTGACTTTTTTTTGGTCAAAATTTCGAAATTTTTTTTTTAACATAATACTAATTTAAACTACTTATTTGTTTCTATATTGTCTGTAAATTGCATTGAAATCCATCCAACGGTTCAAGAAATATTGATTTTTGAAAAAAACACGGTCCCGATTTTCAACATGGCGTAGATGACTCAATTTTGAAAATTTTTCAAAATCCTTTTAGGCTCGAATGTATCTTACCTAGAACTAATATTTCCCAAAGTTTCAAAGAAATCGAAAGACCACTTGCAAATCTCATATTTTCTGACGGAGTCTTACCCTTGTTCGTTCCGCGCTTTCGCTTGCAGTTCATTCAAGGTAACGGCAATGAGCAAGGTAACGACAAATGAGCAAGGTAACGACACATTTTTTCGTGCGTGCAGCCGGCTAAATCGAATTATAAGACGTTATCACGTCAAAAGATTTGGATGAGTACGCAGAGATGACTACCAGCTCTTCTTTTGCAAAAAAATCGATATCTATTAGCAGTAGCTCATTCAAGGAAAATATGTCTTTACTTTAAATTAGACCGGCATAATAAAAAGAAAACTTTAAAGAAGTTTTTCGCAATTTTTATAATATTTATTGAGTTATGACACCTTACAGTAAATGTATTATATATTCTCCGACGCCATTTGGGTAAGAAAAAAATTAGGAAATTCGCTCTACCTATTACTGGAAGCTGTTTTGTTTTGTATAATATTTTTGAAAATTACCGTTATATGCTAAGTGGACGCGGTTAGTTTTCGCTTTTACGAATTTTCAATATTATATTAATATTATAAATATGAGCCATTGAGTAAGCACTGGAAATTCGCATACAGAATAATTTCTATTCGAGATTGTGACTCAATAATTTCACTCCACTTATCGTGTACAGACAGACGAGCAGCACATTTTGTTATACATATCGTTCTCAAATCCATTGGACTGTTACTAGCAACTGTTTTGTGAACAAAATCGTAATAACCCTGTGCACTTGTGTGATCACGTACAAAAACAAAGTTTAACGTCATTTCAATTAGTTGAGGACCACTTGGTATTCTGAAGCCTTTGATCGGCGGGATCTGCATTAGTTGATAAGACAGGTTCAGTAAGTCATCTCGCGTACCATATTGCTATAATATAGTTTTTTATTCGCCTATCCCCTTAGTTACTGGTTGTGCACTTATTTACTGCATTATTGGCACAAGGTTACTCTACATATAGGCGTACTTACATATACATACTTATGTATAGGTAAAGGCATAATATGTATCACACAAATGCATGTGTCCGGGCGTAAATTGTATTATCTGCAACTGTATTAGAAATATATTGTTGTTTTCATAATATTAACCATAATACAGTTAGACTGATGCCCTTTGCTGATATTGTTGCAGAAAAAAACAAAAAGGGGTTAATTGACAGACGATAATGCATTTGAATATGCTTAGAGATGATAATATTCATATTTTTCAATAAAACACTATAGATTTTTATAAACAAGTAAGTGAAGCGAATTATATAGTTTTTTTGAACCATATATATGTATTTTCCTACCGTTTTTATTATAATAAACAAACTTTATTTTAAATTGAAATTAACACCCCTGAGTTTTATTTACTTTAGCCAAATTCTCAGGTGGGATAGGTTTGAAAATATTTCTAAATACAATATTTTTCAACCAATTTACATAGCCGCACCTAACGAAATTGCTATAAAAATATTAGCTGCTTTCGATTTCATTTTGCGAAAGTGTAATTGTTTTTTGCGCACTTCTGCACCTGCGCTTACAGACAAAAAACAAAACAAACAGCGCACATCGACAATTGTTTACAATCCGTGAAAAAATTTGGTATCACTGTGCAACAAATATCACATCAATTTTATTGGCGTAAATTACGAACTGAAAAATGCAAGGGGTAAGAAAAATTGTTAATTAATAGCAAAATTTGTATTGATACATGTAACTTAATTGTTTTAATATTGAAAATATTAAAACGAGACACTCTACAAAATGATATCTTGCGACTTGAATGTCAAACAAAGCTAAAAAATAAAAAAAATTTAATAAACAAATAATAATAATTGCATTAGTAAGACTAATACTACTAATTATAATAATAGTTATGAAAAAAACAATAAAATGATAATAATTGAAATCATAATAGTTATAAAAACATTAATACTAATAATCGTTTTGTTTAAAAAGCTCAATTTTTCTCAACTCTTGATTTAAAAGCGCGCAATCGCCAAAGAATATAAAACAGCCTCAGCTAGTGTTTTCGTAAAAGTGACGCAATAATATGTTACCATTCAGAAATCTGTATTCCATTTCAAAATTGTTTTTTAAATTAGAATATCGAAATTGTTTATTTCAATATTTTTACTCATTTTCTGTGACGCTTTATTGTTTTTTTTTTTAGATTAGATTTTAAATCGTTTCTTTTACTCACCATTTTTCACTTTGTAAGCATTGAACATTGGCAGTAGCTGTCGATAAAATGGCACCAAGGCAGGCCCCACCATATCGGACGACATTACAAGCTGCTGTATTATCCTTAAAGTGGTGCACATAACCTCTAAATTACGTGTACTAAGGGCGTCTAAAAAAATAAGAAATAATGACACAAAATTAATTTATTATTATTTGTCAAAGCTAATAGTTTTTCTAAGGCGCTAAAACAACAAAACAAATTTGTTTCACCCATTAAACGCCTGCTTGCGGTAGCCTATATTTGGGCGCACGCGATCACACTTAACCATTCGCACACATTTTCCAATACTTACTTACTTACTTTTAAGTGGTAATATTAATTGCGGTACAACAGGATGAATTTTATCGCCACCAGCAACCAATAAATCGGAAACACCTTGACGAGCGTACGTCTTGTA
Organism: Anastrepha obliqua; assembly: GCF_027943255.1. NCBI lineage: Eukaryota > Metazoa > Arthropoda > Insecta > Diptera > Tephritidae > Anastrepha > Anastrepha obliqua. Next base: position 114,162,055 of record NC_072895.1, read on the forward strand.
GGGGTGTTGTGTCTCCGAGAGACCATCGAAGAAGAGAGGCAAGTAGAGGCTGTAGTCGAGTTTGTCAATATCCACCTGCAAAAAAAAGGCCAAAACAACAAAAACTAACTAAGTAAATGGTTTAAAAATAACTGTCTAAATACTATCCATATACACGAACATATACAATAATAGCAATAGCAAATGGTACACGTTCGTGCTGCATGCCAAGCACGCCTTTGCACGCAACAAAAAATGGAAGAATGCAAGCAAATATTCAATTCAATTTCAATTACTCGCAACACTCGCCCATCTGCTCCTGCGAGTGTGTACCCTTTAACTGCGAAAAATAGGTTTTTTTCTGCATGTGCGTATGTAGTGCATTATGCATTTGTATATGTAGTACGCCCACATGAGCAATAAATTCGCAGTAAGAATTATTATTTTTTTTATACTTTTATGTAAATGTGACAACACTGTCGTGCTAAGTTATTATACTCTTTTATTTAGTCGCCTATGTGTGTGTGTGTTCATCTAAAAGGTTGATTACTGGCATTTGCATTTGTTACAATAAATTATGCATCAATCAAAATGGGGCGATGGCGGTGATGCATTACGTTTGCAACGGAAATTAAATTCAAAATAAAATAGTTACCTCGTTATTTGCTGTACTTTTATAAATAACTGCTTGTCAAATACACACACACACACGTGTATGTGCCATTTTTTAAGAAGTAGTGGTAAAAAACTAGTTCCAAATTTTGTTAAAATTTTTGGCCACTTTTTTCCTTTGTTCTGAAGCTATGTATTTGTAAGAAATAAAAAAATTCGCGCTGGCGATTTTGAAATATGAGGCTTTGTTTAAGCCCAGATGGTTATTTGCACTTTATGAACACAAAGGCGCTAATTTTTGAATTTTCTGCCTCTCTATCTCTCTTCGGCGCTGTTAAGCTGATTTATACGGCGCTTTCATTCGCAGATAAGCTATTTTTGATCCCGTAATTATGACTCAGTTTGGTTCACATTCAGGATATTCCATAGGCTCCAAACGTGATAAGAAATTTCAAACTAATGAATTCGAAAGCTGGCGCTGTAACTGAAATAAATACTGATTTATAGAATAAAGGTGGGTAAAATGGAGTACGGCAGGGGCACAAATTGCCAGTTTCTTTTAACTTCCAAAAGTTAACTCTTCCGTTATTTGCGCTTAAATTCTTCGTTTATTTGCGAAAGTTGTACCGGTTCAAAGTATTATACAAATCTATAAATAATTTTATTTATATTTTTAACTCCTTTGAAAAGCGAGATAAACCATAGAAAATTTCTCTTAAGAAATCTGGGATTATAAAATAATCCTAGGTTATAACCATACTTTTTAAAATACAACCGTGTGTTTTCTGTATTATCGATAATTATTTTTACGAATGTTAAGAGAAACGACAAAGTAAAAACTAAATAATATGGACTCCGGCAAAGAAAAGAGGTTTGGAGGCATAATTCTAATAAAATTTTTGTTAGATATTATTAATTAAGCATTCATATTACAGAAAAAAAACTGTGTCCATAGACGCTTTGGCCTGTTATTGCTTATTAAAAAATGTAATATCGAATTTCGCCTGCGTATTGCTGCCATCTGCCAACTGTTTATTATTAGCAGCCAATTGCGCAATTAAATTAACTACTCCTTCTCCTTGGCTTTTCTTCATTTCGTTAATAATAAATAAACAAACCAAATATTCCACCAAATCAATTTCTATGTAGAGAACCAGCACTGGCAGCTGATTGTTAATTTTATAGGTACATACATATCTACCATGATTCAATTATTAAAGGTTTGCTCAATAGTGACATTCGAATGGTACAAATAGAAGTTTAGGAAATTATTTCACTTAATCCAAAATTTTATTTTGTGAATTAATTTTTTAATTTAAAACGGACCGCGAAGTTGCCAAGTTTTGCCAATATGAAGCTATTTTGTTAAAAATAAATAAATAATTCGCACGTACAATTAAGTTAGGTGTTGCCGAGATCCTTCTCCTCTCTCCACAAATAGAAGGACCTATAGTTTCAAGCCAATTCCGGTAGATGGTTTTTTATGAGAAGCTGTCTGATGCTGGTACTGTGCTTTGCTAAGCCTCCACTGGATACTTCATCCATCCATGGGAAGGTGGGCTCGTTGGAAACAAGTGCCGTCAATCCCAACTTTTTTATAATGAGGTCTGAAATGTTATCGATCGCGACGAGACTATCCAATTATTTTCCCTGTCGTAACACTTTGGGAAATGCTAGGTCTTTGCTAAACATGACTTCCGTCTAAATCATAACATCATAAGAAGAAAAGCTTTGTAAATTCTCCATTCATCCATCTCGGATTGCGTCATTTACTCTATTATGTTCTGACTTAAGCGGTATATACCTATTTCAAGTCATACTACCATAGTCCTGAACATACCGATGAAAACTCTTATCGAGTGGTTGTCTGCTTACGAGCCCATTTTGGAAATGAAATGTTTTTTCTACAAATTTTACATTTCCTCCACTTTTACTCAAAATTTCTAGAGCTAGCAACCCAGTGTCTTGCTAAAGGAGCCGATTTGTCAAGAGAGAAGGAGAAAGCTGCTTACTGAGCAAACCTTTTATCATTGAATTATGGGTATCTGCCATATTTGAACGGGTAGATTAATTTTGTGGATTTATTGGTGATAACTGCATATGTGAACGTACTTTTACACTCTTTTCGGATGTTTGGCCGAAACTTATTTGTGGAGTGCGCCTTGACGTTGCTCCTTTATTTCGCAAAACTAATCGATGTTACAGAGTTCCACATTAAAAGTTGTTCTTATGGTAAACGAATATTTTCAACAGTCTTTTTAAATATGAATTGAGAAATCAAGCTCGAAAATGCAGATAATCTACCATTTGTAAACTCTCGCACTCAATATTCGAGAATTGTTAAAAATATTATACATATATGCATAATTTAAAATTAACCAATAGGAAATTGAAATGCAAAATAATTGTTGGTAAATCAAGGATTTTAGATATTTTTGCTATACAGTAGGTTCTGTTTTTATGCGGTAGATACGTTCCGCAAGAAACAGCATAAAAAAAAAACAGCATAAAAAAAGCTACCAGTTCTATAGTAAAACTATAGATACGTTTCAAAAGTGCTAAGAACCGCATAAATCTGAAAAAATGTAATAAAATCGCATAAAAAAGGGCACTAGTCCCATATTATAACTATAGATACGTTCCATAGACCGCATGAATCTGAAATAATTAAATAAAATCGCATAAACAAAATATTGTATTTTTGAAAATTATATCTTTATTTAAGAAACGTCAGAATCGAAAAATAAATTTAAGTCAGAAATAAAATCAGACAATACCCACATGTTGCGCGCTCGTTTAGGATTTGGCGTAAAATCACTTTCGTCACTTGAGGAAATGTACACGTCTGATCTAGACAGTTACGCAGGCGGTTCCATACTTGTAGGGTTAGCATTTCTGATGTAATCTGTGATGAGTTTTTGCTTAGCTGGCTTAGAATCTTGTTTATATGTACAATTCCCGATAGGTCGACATGCATTTTGTAATTTAAAAAAAAAAAACCGCACTATTTCAAAACCGCATAAAAAAAAGCCGCATAAAAACAGAACCTACTGTATTACCGTTTTTAGAAAATTTTAATTTTATTTCATGCTCTGTCAAAAAACTGCACATACATATATATAATACCTTATTTGTAGGCTTGAACAGTGGTTCGAATTGAGCGCTCAGTTGGTGAGGATATTTATTCATTTGCAAGGAATAAATAATATTAATTAGATAAGTACTTGTTGTTATTAGTCATTAAATAGTTTTAGTTTTTAAATGTTAGATAATCAAGTGTGTAACTAAAATCCATTATTTCTCTAGCAGGGCAATTGGACCACCACTAGTCCATACTACTCGCACAAACAATTCTTGTATTTCTGCATTTGTTCGCATCTCTTTAGCTGATGCATACATATTACCCTCCAACTTCCGATTAAAGTATTATATATTTTGTGTTTGAAGTTACCATATATTTTAGCAAAAAAAAATTATAATAATAATCAGCATGAAATTTGGAGACCTTTTATGTTTTTACGATAGAAAAAGTTGGGTAATCCATCATAGCACTAGTTACGTCGTTAAGTTAAAAAAGTACCGTTAAAACGAAAACAAACAAAAAATTACTTTTGTGTTGCTCGTTCATGTTCGTATAAGAGAATTCGCAGTGATTTTTGTGACTTCGCAGTAACTTTAACTAATAAATATTTGCTCTGCCCTTTTTTTAATTCTTGAACCAGGAAGCAGCAAGAACTTTTAATGAATACTAAAATTATTCAGTTTAGCTGAAAGGCAGGATTGTACTAATACCATAAAAACTGACCTAATCTAATCTTAAACCCCTTTTCATAATTCAGACTCACCGTCCAACCAATTTTATCCCCTCCACACAAATATTCCATCTTAATTGGCAGATCTCCTCGATCGAAATACATACGAAATGTTGTTGTAGAGCGTTTGTGGCCACCACTACCAAGTGGACTACGTCCCCGCAAGTCCAATTCCAATGTAGAAATTGCTTTCTTTTTGCTACTTTTTAGAGCTGAAATGTATGTATATGTACATGCAAGTATATACAAGCATACAAAAATACATATGAGTAGTTAATTTTTCTTGAGTAATTATTAACATTTAAATTCGGTACACACTTTTCATATTCACTTTGCCGCGTGCGCTAGCCGGCGCCGCTGGTTCCTCTATCGGCCCATGCACAACGACGGTATTTTTTTGTCGTGATTGCACTGAAAATGGTGGCACACAACGCGTTCGTTGCAAAGGGCAATTTACGAAAGGGTGCGTCGTTGGTGGATTTGCGGATTTGGAACGTTGCTTTGATGATTGGTCATGAACGGAACATTCGTGTAATTTGGTGATATGTGCGCGCGCCGTATGAGACATAGTTTTATATCGCTCTCAACTGTATTCAACTAAATTATTTAAAAACTATTTTTTATTTATGAAATTTGTATCTACTTTGGAAGTCTAATGGCGTACTTCCATCACTTTGAAGAGTAAACAATAAACTGAAGTTATAGTAATCGCAACTTTTATACTACCAAATCTAAGGAATTTTCTAACGCGACATTTACATATTGTTATGGCAAGTTAGTATGCGTCGGAATGGGCGTAGCGAGTGGTTGGGTGGTAATCAAAACAAAACGTTGCTAGGTTCAAATTCAATAGGATAACCAATAACAACAAATTTGATATGCTCACATAGAAAAGCGTGCAGTTTTGTTTTTTATTTCCATAGGTAATTGCTGTTGTGGCGGTAGTCGAGTAGAATTTATTGAATAAAAGATCTAACGAAGTGGTTTATAATTCGGTTTATTATCTTAAATTTGTTGAACCAATGATGTTAAAGTCTTGGAGAAAAGGAAACGTTTATGCGGTTGAAGTCAATAACTGCTTTGAATCAATTTACTTTACTAATCACCAAGTTTCGTTTAATTATAGTTTATAAAAAAAAACGACCAATAAAAATATAAATAAACTGACCGGTGCGCAGTTCAAATTTTATTTTAATTAAATCTAACGATATTTTCATGCCGCTCAAAATCTGAAAAATATCAAAAATTGATAGTTGCCACCTCAACACTAGATTTAGTGCTTTTTGAAAATTACAGTGCCCTTTTTGTGTTTTTTTTCTGAACTCAAATGCAATGTATGTACATTAAATTCTCCTAGATAGTTGAAAACTGGAAATATTTAAAATTTGGCGTGGGTGGAGAAATATTAATCTAATACAATGGGATAATACTGCTCCTACTTCAGAATTTTGAATTCAAGAAAAGACGTTTAAATACCCGGCTGATATTAATCCATTGGAAAGTATGGCAAATTTGGCAATTCGACTTTTGTCATTACTATACTCAAAAATATATAGTGAGTGCGTTTTCAGCGCAATGAATACTTAAAACAAATTCGTAATCATTTGTGCCATCTTTCTGTAAAGGCAATACTACACATAAAAAACGGATTAAGAAAAGAAATTTGTTGTTGCTGAATTAAATGATGAATTCTATATTTATTTTTACTTTTGCTGGGTACAGACAATTGTGAAAATAAGTACTCTTTGATTAAAAAAAAAATTGGTGTTCTTGTTATCGTAAAAGCATAACCACTCCCCATTAATGTTTGAGGAATGTAGCTGGAGTGACAATTATTGGCCCGACTGTCGTAGTAAATTAGTTAAATCAGTAGTAGTAAATTAATTAAAAAATTAAATAAAAAGTTGGCAGCACCACAAAAATCATACAAACGATGGCATCATTGTCATACCGTCAGCATCTGCTTTACCAATGCACCGCCATTTTTTCGGAGTTTCGCCGCTCGCTGCTCGCTGCTCGTTCACAATTCCTCTTTCATTCGCGGAACGACAACGAAATCAATTTCACGTTCATAAATCTGTGTGTGAAAAAACGTTAAAAGCTTGTTAATTTATACACAAAATTGATGAAAAATATTTTAAAAAGCTAGTACAATTGTTATATTTAACATTTTCAATGGAAAAATATACAAAGTTTTAAAGTTATTGCGAAAAGAACGCATTGAAAAAATTGTGCGGTGTAATTGGTGTGACTTCTCGCCTCTGAAGTCTTTCTATCAGCACCACCACTAGGCATTCGACGAGTAGAATAGTAGCAGTCGCTGCAGCAGCGGAGCGAGAAATTTTGGCATTCGCGCCGTTTCTCGTTTTGTGCGACCGCGAGTGACCGCATTTTTGTTCATTTTGATTTTGACTCATTTTACATTTTCGGGTAAAAAACTCTTGCTTGAACATTGAAGAGCGCGTTTAAGAAAATTAGTGAATTTTGAAAAAAATAAAATTGTATAATTGGCTTGAAAGTGAAAATAAGCGAACTGTGCACATTTTGGTACAATTACCAACATGGATGCCGCCAGATTGGATAAAATGAAGGTGGTAGACCTTCGAAAAGAGCTAGAAACTCGTGGTCTTGATACCAAAGGTGTTAAAGCTGTATTGGTGGAGCGGTTGCGAGCATTTCTAGAAGGTGGAAGTGATGGCTCAGGTAAGCAATAGTTTTAGGTTATAAAAAAAAGAATAAAATAAATAGTATGAAAAATAAGGTGTATGTTTTAAGGACTAAATATTTATTTATATATGTTTCATATGGCTTCATTTTTCATATTAATTATTTCCAGGTGGCGCTCCGGGCACACCTGGTACTCCGGGGCGAAGAAGTCGACGAACCCGTTCAATGACACGTTCGCCATCTCCTTCCCCGGTAAAGGTTGCAGCAACCGAGCCTACACTCGAAACCCTAGCTGAAGAGGAAGGAAATGCCGACCCTGAAGAAGAAGAAGCTCTTGGCGAAGAAAATGCCGGGGATGCTGTCGTAGAACCAGCGGCTGGAAGTGAAGAAGAGGATGAAGAGAAAGAAGATGAGGAGGAGCATATGGAAGCTGAATCCAATCAACAGATAGAAGAGAATGGTGAAGAACAGGAAGAGGACGTGGAAGATGAAGATAAAAGAGAGGAATTAGAAAATCAGCAAGAGGAAGAGGAAGAACCTAACAAAGAAGCAGTTGAGCGTCCGGAAAAAAATGACGAAGAGAAAATGGTAGTCGATGAAAATAAAAATGAGAAGGGTGAAATTGAATCGAAGGATTTAAATGAGACTGTTGAAAGTAAAGCAGACTCAATCAGACGTAAGCGCTCTCCTTCACGATCACATTCCAAAGAGCGTCAGGGTCGTTCTCATTCCCGTTCGCGTTCACGGTCACGGTCGCATTCACGCTCAAGATCACGATCGCGGTCACGCAGTCGTTCCCGTTCAAAATCACGATCTCGCACTCCAAAACGTCGCAGTGGCGCTGGTAGCCACGGTACGCCGTCAAAAGCAGAAGAGGCCACAAATCCTGAAGATGAGCCCACCATCGAGGACAAGCAGTTTGGCTTGAGTTGGTGTAAGTTATACTTCGTAATATACGAGTACACATTCAAATTTAATATAATACTCTGCTTTAAATTTTTTTCAGTTGATTCCGATTTACACTTACGCATCGATCCAGTAACATTCACATCGGCGAAACCTATGTCACATGAAGTGTATTCATTGATTTGGTCCGGAGCACGTACCAACTACGGGGTTCGCGAAGGCAAGGTATGTTTTGAAGTGCGATTGGCAGAGGAAACCCAATTAGGACGTTCACATCAATTCCGGGATGAACCACATGTGCGAGGTTTTCGTGTTGGATTCTCTTTGCCAGGCACAACTTTATTGCTAGGTGAAGCAGAAAATTCATTTGCCTATTGCGAGTCTGGCCGCAAAGCAACTAACTCAGAATTTACTGAGTTTTCCAAACCATATCAGCTAGATGATGTAATTGGCTGTTACTTGGATTTAGATAACACCCCATGCAACATAAAGTACACGTTAAATGGAGAAGATCTCGGTGTGGCCTTTGAGTTTGATAAGAATATTTTAGGTGAAAGTGGTGCTCTATTCCCGCATATTGTAACAAAGGGCTATGAGTACCATGTAAATTTCGCTGATAATGAGAATTTACTAGCCAACGTGGAGCGTCCGAAACGTATGCGGCGCAAACCAAAAAAAGAAAAACCTGTCGAACAAGAGAAAGAAAAGGAAGAAGAGAAGGAGAAAGAAAAAGAAAAAGAGGAAAAGCCTGAGGATGAAAATAGTAAGGTGACTGAAGAAGGTGCTGAATTGGCTGAGGAAGAAAAAGAAGTTTCGAACGCGAAGACTACTGAAGATGATGATGTGGAAATGAAAGAAACCGGGGATGGCAAAGAAATATCGCATAGTGAGGAGAAGAGCAGCGATAAGGCGGAAGGTAAGACCTGTTTTAATGAATAAAATAAGGGTAAAGAGTTCGCAAATTCATTTGAAAAAAGATAAAAATGTTGGTTGTGACAATAACACAGACGAAATGGGGGATGACTGAATATTGTCTAATGATACCTTGAGTATAAACATTTCATCTTTTCTCTGATACTTGGGTCTTTATGGGGTTAGAAAAAACGTATTTCGTTTTTATGGTGTCCACCGTTGCCGTTATTTTAATTTATTTACGCTCAACATCTGAAATGTCGTTAACTTCTTCTTCTTCTTAATTGGCGCGATAACCGCTTACGCGATTTTGGCCGAGTTTAACAAAGCGCGCCAGTCGTTTCTTTCTCGTGCTAACCGGCGCCAATTGGACACACCAAGTGAAGCCAAGTCCTTCTCCACCTGATCTTTCCAACGCAGAGGAGGCCTTCCTCTTCCTCTGCTACCACCAGCTGGTACCGCATCGAATACTTTCAAAGCCGGAGCGTTTGTATCCATTCGGACGACATGACCCAGCCAACGTAGCCGCTGGATCTTTATTCGCTGCGCTATGTCTATGTCGTCGTAAAGCTCATACAGCTCATCGTTCCATCGTCTGCGATATTCGCCGTTGCCAACGTGCAAAGGTCCAAAAATCTTACGCAGAATCTTTCTCTCGAACACTCCAAGCGTCGCTTCATCGGATGTTGACATCGTCCAAGCTTCTGCGCCATACGTCAGGACGGGCATGATGAGAGTCTTGTAGAGTGTTAGTTTTGTTCGTCGAGAGAGGACTTTACTGCTCAATTGCCTACTTAGTCCAAAGTAGCACTTGTTGGCAAGAGAGATTCTACGTTGGATTTCAAGGCTGACATTGTTATCGGTGTTAATGCTGGTTCCTAAATAAACGAAGTCCTTTACAACCTCGAACTTATAACTGTCTACAGTGACGTGGGTGCCGATACGCGAGTGCGCCGACTGTTTGTTTGAAGACAGGAGGTACTTCGTTTTGTCCTCGTTCACCACCAAACCCATTCGCTTTGCCTCTTTATCCAGTTTGGAGAAGGCAGAACTAACAGCGCGGTTGTTAAGGCCGATGATATCGATATCATCGGCATACGCCAACAATTGTACGCTCTTATAAAATATTGTGCCTGAGCGATTAAGTTCTGCGGCTCGTACGATGCTCTCCAACATCAGGTTAAAGAAGTCACACGACAGCGAGTCACCCTGTCTGAAACCTCGTTTGGTATCAAACGGCTCGGAGAGGTCCTTCCCAATTCTGACGGCGCTGCTGGTGTTGAGCAACGTCATCTTACATAGCCGTATTAGTTTTGCGGGGATACCAAATTCAGACATCGCGGCATACAGGTAACTCCTTTCCGTACTGTCGAATGCAGCTTTGAAGTCGACGAAAAGGTGGTGTGTGTCGATTCTCCTTTCATGGGTCTTTTCCAAGATTTGGCGTATTGAGAATATTTGGTCGATGGTAGACTTTCCAGGTCTGAAGCCACACTGATAAGGTCCAATCAGTTGGTTGACGGTGGGCTTCAGCCTTTCACACAATACGCTCGCTAGAACCTTATAGGCGATATTTAGAAGACTAATCCCGCGGTAATTGGCACAAATTGCAGGGTCGCCCTTCTTATGGATTGGGCAGAGCACACTTAAATTCCAATCGGCAGGCATGCTTTCATCCGACCATATTTTGCATAGGAGCTGATGCATGCACCTTACCAGCTCCTCGCCGCCATGTTTGAATAGCTCAGCCGGCAGTCCGTCGGCGCCCGCGGCTTTGTTGTTCTGTAGCCGTGATATTGCTATTCTCACCTCGTCATGGTCGGGTAACGGAACTACAATTCCGTCGTCATCGATTGGGGTATCGGGATCTTCACATTCTCTACGACATGCGCAGCTGTCACTGTTTAACAGGTTCGAGAAGTGTTCCCTCCATAATTTAAGATTGCTCTGTACGTCAGTCACCAGATCGCCGTCTTTGTTCTTACAGAAAAACGCCCCGGTCTTAAAACCTTCTGTAAGCCGCCGAACTTTCTGGTAGAATTTTCGGGCGTTGTTCCTGTTGGCCAGCATCTCAAGCTCCTCGCACTCACGTATTTCGGCCTCTCGTTTCTTCTGTCGGATAATACGTCTCTCTTCCTTTTTCAGCTCTCTGTAGCGATCCCACATGGCTCGCGTTGCGCCCGATCGCAGCGTAGCTCTATAGGCGGCATCCTTTCTTTCTGCGGCAGCATGACATTCCTCGTCGTACCAATTGTTTTTTCGGGCTCGCCGGAATCCGATTTCTTCTTCGGCGGCGGTACGTAGGGAACGAGAAATGTTGCTCCATTGCTCGTGCATGCCGGTTTGTTGGGAAGTACTCTCTGAGAGCAGGAGTGAGAGTCGAGTGGCGAATCTTCTGGCTGTCTGTTGTGATTGCAGCTTTTCGATGTCGAACATTCTTTGCGTAGGTAGATGTACGTTTTTTGCTGCACAGAGGCGTGTGCGCAGCTTGGCTGCAACAAGGTAATGATCCGAGTCGATGTTGGGTCCTCGGATCGTGCGTACATCTAATACACTAGAAGCGTGTCTTCCATCTATCACAACATGATCGATCTGGTTTCGCGTTTTTCGATCAGGGGACAGCCAGGTAGCTTGGTGGATTTTTTTATGCTGGAATCTGGTGCTGCAGACTACCATGTTTCGGGCCCCGGCGAAGTCGATCAGCCTCTGTCCGTTACCGGATGTTTCGTTGTGCAGGCTGAATTTTCCGACTGTGGGACCAAAAATTCCTTCCTTGCCCACCCTGGCGTTGAAGTCGCCAATCACGATTTTTATGTCGTGGCGGGGGCAGTGCTCATACGAACGCTCCAAGCGCTCATAGAAGGAATCTTTGGTCGCATCGTCCTTCTCTTCCGTCGGGGCGTGGGCGCAAATTAGCGATATGTTAAAAAAACGTGCTTTGATGCGGATTATTGCGAGACGCTCGTCCACCGGAGTGAACGACAGTACTTGGCGACGAAGTCTCTCTCCCACAACAAATCCGACACCGAATTTGCGCTCCTTTACATGGCAGCTGTAGTAGACGTCGCAAGGTCCTATGGTTTTCTTGCCTTGCCCCGTCCATCGCATCTCTTGGATGGCAGTGATGTCAGCCTTTGCTCTTACGAGGACATCAACCAGCCGGGCAGAGGCACCTTCCCCATTAAGGGACCGGACATTCCAGGTGCATGCCCTCAAATCGTATTCCTTATTTCGTTTGCAGGGGTCGTCATCAGTGTTGGAAGTTCTCATCCGAGGCTTTGTTGCTGTTTTCATTGGGGGGGATTTTTAAGTGGCGGGTCCCAAACCCAGCGCACAACCAACTATGCTGGGATGCTTCGCCTTCTCACGTTAGCTCACTCCCGAACGGGTGTTCGAAAGCTAACCAGAGGATACGTGGGCTAATCCCGGACGTTGTGAGCTGCTTGAACCATATGTAGAAGAATCGTCCTGGCCACTCCCAAGTGAATGGCGATCAGTAACTTTCCCCACTTGCGTGGACTTCTACACATGGAACCATCCTCCCATCGTTAACTATTTCCTTAAAATTGTTGAATATTTTTCCGTGCATTATACAGTGGTGGCCTTATAATTAGAAACGAGATAGCAGCATTTGATTTTACTAATACAATTTTAAAATTTATTTCGCCACATAATTTTTTTTTATTAGAAATAATACAAAAACAAGTAGTCTTTCAGTTTAACATAAAAAATGTTCACCATTACTACAATCCTAAAAAAAAAACATAAACTTAGTACTAAACACAAATTCATCTTGGTCAAATAATTAGAAACGACAAGGAAAACTTAAAAATATCTTCAAAAAGTTCAACAAAATTAGCATAATTTTAATATTTTGTGGGATAACCCTTATTTTTTATAACATTTTGCAGTCTTCTCGGCGAGCTTTGTATTAAATTTTGGCATCTTTCAACAGATATGCTCTCCCAGCTTCGCTGCACCAATTGAAACAATTCATTATTATTTCTCGGACTTTTGTCCTTGAGATCGCGTTTCACAATTGCCCATAAGTTCTCAATTGGGTTGAGATCAGGACTTTACGGTGGCCAGTCCAAAACATCAATATTTTGATCCAAAAGCCAACGCTTTACTAACCGTGATGTGTGCTTTGGATCATTGTCATGCTGGAAAATGTAGTGAACCGGCATGTTCTCAAAGGAATATGGTTCCATTACATTTTCCAGAATGCTTTTATATTAATGTTGGTCCATGATTCCGTCAATGCGCACAATTGGGCCCACGCCACGCCAAGAAAATCCTCCCCAGACCATAATAGATCCGCCATCATGTTTCACTGTTTTCACAGTATATCTGGGGTCCAAACCTTTGCCTGGAGGACGCCTCACATATGTATGTTTTTCCATCAGATTGGAATAAATTGAATTTCGATTCGTCACTCCAGAGAACTCTATTCTAGAATCTTGAATCTTTTTTTAGCATTTCCTTAGCAAATCGTAACCGCTTCATAATATTTTTTTTTTTGACACATGCTGTTTTTTTTGTGCGATGCACCCACGTAGTCCCGCCTCTTGTAAGCGCCTTCTTATGGTCCGAGCGGAGACTTCTACGTTTAATTAAAAGGGTTGCTCTTGTTGGTCCTACAAATATGCCTATCATCCGCTGGAGTTGTTTTTCGAGGTCTAGGCTACCTGGCTGGGGTTTCAAAGTTCCTCGTTTTTTTGTACAAATGAATTGCTCCGAATACCATTTTTTTGGAGCAGCCAAACCTTTGTGCGATAGCCGACATTGAAATTTTTTCCTTTTTTTAACACTGTACAATTAGCTCCCTCAATTTTGGGGAGAATGAGTTTTTCTTACCCATTCTAACAATTGAGATGAACTAAAATTAGAAAAGCTAATCTATGGATTTTTTCAGTATACTTACTTTAACACTAACTCCAAGATAAATATAGAAAACTTAAGAAAAAACTGCGCGTTTCTAATTTTGTGGCCAGCCAAGAAACACAATCAGAGAAACAATGTGATTTTTTTCAGGAATCAACCATCAAATATCAACGTGTTTTTCTAACTACAATGTTCATCGCCTATTCTAAGAATAACGGTGCTCATAATGCACAGTGCACGTCTTCCAAAAATATGCACAGTGATTTTATTTTTCTTAGCACATCGTTTCTAATTATAAGGCCACCACTGTATATAATAATAATAAAATCGGGGTTGTTTACATATTTTTTGATCGCATTACGTCGATTTTAAGATATACAAATAAGGCGTTTGTTTAAGTGAAAAAATATCTTTTTCCAGACCCTAAACCTACCGATGAACAACAAGAATCTAAATCTGAAGAAAAAGTCGAAGAAAATGGTGTCGCCGCTGCAAAAGCAGATGAAGAAAAGCCTATTGAGGCAACAGACATCGTTAAAGAGAGCAAGAAAAAAGATGGCGAAGAAGGGGAAGAAGGACCCACGCCGAGCAAACGCAAAAGACTTGATGATGGGAAAGATAAGCGTCGTGACTCCTCCGAAGATGATGAGTATGAGGAAGTCATTCCAGAACCACGTGATCCCGTCTCATTGTTGCCCGACTATGAACTTATCGCATTAATACCAGAAGAAAAATATGTACCTGGTCCACAACGACCGAACAGTCGAAAGGAATGTGAAGTTATTCTTTTGGTTGGTCTACCCGGAGCAGGCAAAACTCACTGGGCATTGCAACACGTTAAGGATAATTTGGAGAAACGATATCATGTAATTGGTGCAGATGCATTAATTGCAAAAATGACTGTGAGTGAATTGAAGTGTAATTATTTAAAATGTATAAGTTTAATTTTGTTGTGATTTTATGCATTTCAGATTGACGGTGAACCGCGTAAATCCGTGCATAAGGGTCGTTGGGAACGTGTTTACGAGTTATGCTTGAATAATTTGTCTCAACTAGAGGAAATTGCAACGAAGCGACGTCGCAATTTCATACTTGATCAGGTAATTCGGTACTATTCGACTGTGATTAGGTTCAGGATTTAAAAGTATAACAGGATTTTGGAACAGGTTAAGGCATACAGTGACAATTGAAAAAATAGGTGAAATTGATGAAAGTGTAACTAAAGATTTTTAATCAACCTAATGGAAATGTCAGAGTAAAACTAATTACAATTTAGAGTATTATGCGGGCACTAGGCAAATATTTTTGTGTGCGAAGAAGAATGTGTGTGTATATGTATGTGTGTGTACTACGTGGCTTTTTCCTCAGATAAATACACATTTAAACTACTTAATGATGTTTTTGTAGCAGCAAAAACATTTACCATACATGTACGGAGAGTGCTGCTGGAGTGACAGCCCTTTGCCGGATATATAATAAATCGGGGTAGTTTCGTTAACGTAGAACTGTTGGGGGAACGAGCCTCTTATTGATGTAACAGCATGTTTGTCTTTGGGAATTCTACTGGATAATCTTAGAAAGCAAAAAAACAAAGGAACGACAACTATATATTAGGGGAAGTAAAAAGTTCTGAATGTTTTCCGCCAAATGTCTTTATTTGTCGCCACATATCACGATGTATGCTCAGCATACTATACGCCGATTTAAACGTGACACATTTCCAAAACTTTCTTCGATAATTTGTGTATCGTGAAGCTAGTTGAGCCTTACAACAATACAAAATCAATCTACAAAAGTATCACTTAGGCCAATGTGAAAGGTGAAGTTGGGCGCTGTTCATATACCTAATACGGTATTGAATGCATCAGCAAAGCGGTGATTTTAATGACTCGGTGCTGGTAGGTCAATCTTCGAAAATATGTATAAAATTCATGGAAATCGCCAAGCCGGACCGGCAAGTTTGCACTTATTCCATTGCCCAGGAATTGAAGATTAAGCGGAAAACTATTTGGAACTATTTTAATTTATTCGTCGAAATGAAGCGAAAAACTCTTAGAACTTTTTACTCTACCTAGTATAATACATAGTATCACAAGATGTAGATGGTCATGAGAGATGCCTATTTGCCAAAATTGATGATAGACGAAGCTTTGAATTTAAACGTTATACTATATATGAAGAATTTCCACTCCTGTGAAAAACTGAAGCCGATAAAGACTTGCCGAAGCATAAACATCGCTCTGGAACTTACAGATATAAAATACTAGCAAATCGCATGAAATCCTAATCAAAAATTGTTGGAAGCACAATAATTTATAAGTTTTCAAATTTATGACAAATAATTTGAAAATCCTACTACGTATAAAAAACATGCCACATGACCACGTATAAACATATATATGTACATATATCACACATATTTTTTTTCTTTGTTTTCTACGGCCTCATAGTAATAAGTTGTATATTCTTACTTTAGCTAAGCAATTGATGGAAAAGCTATGAAAAGCTAGATTAAATTCGAAAACTCCATCAGGGATTAACAACTCGGCTTGGTACGGCTACAATAATGCCGCATTCTCTCAGTCCAACCTAGCTCCATTCTAGGTTTATTGAGGGAACTGGGTTTGACTGGGAACTATGGTGAGTGGAAGGCACTCAAAAGATCTGACAGTCGAAGTGCACACCTCCCTCTTTTTCATTTCACTTAGTTTAGAACCACTAAAAATTTATGAATTTATCCACGTCCGTAATTTTCTTTGTCCGTATATTAATTTAGTCACAAACACAAATCAATTCCTAATTTTTGGCAGCTGCGCAGTCATATAAATTCCATATACCCATAGCATATCGCATGTAGTTTAAATTATAGCCTCTTATTTTCAACGTCACTGTATGTCTTAAAGCAGTTACATAAGTAAAAAAAAAACGAAAATTAAAGTTGCAGAGAGTGTTTGTTGAGCCATTTAAGTTCTCGCTAAAGACTATTTCACCACCTAAGTAGGTTTAAATTGTTTACAGCATTTTTTTCTATTAAATTTTATTTAATTTATTGATTCCCTATTTTCTTAATAGTTTCCACATAATAAACACAATAATTTTTTTTTTTTTTTATACTAAGTAAACGACACAAATTCCTTTGCCCCATAAAATTATGAGTGCGTCCTGAAAGCGCCTTCATGAACACACTTTTCAAATTTTATAAAAGTACATATTTGTATATTTTTTTTTTGTTTTTTTTTTAATTCATTTAATTTCGGATTTTAAAAAAGTCTAAAACTATAAAGCCCAACTGCCTTTGGACTATTGCACCAAGTGCATGTGTACTTTGGCGGCACCATGTCAAATCAAGGTGAGTCTTAGAAATGTAAGTGGCTCAAATCACTATTATGTATGTATATACCGTTCACGTGAGTATAATTGAGTTGCAGCACCGCGGCATTATTAGCAGCAATAGCAGCACAAATGGCGGCAGCTAAATCAATGTAGTGAAGCAAATAGAATTATTTATTTGCCTGTGTTGGCGGAGGAGCGTGCGGCAAGGATGCCTGTAAGTACATAGAAGCCAGCAACATTTTTGCAATATACTACTACTGGTGGCGTACTCGCTTATACTCGTATTATTATAAACTTTCCAAATATCTTTTGTCTAAGCAGTCCACTACATACGTACATATGTACATACATCCTAAATGAATGGCGTAAATTTTTTATGTTCAACAAAGAACATGAAAAGCATTGAAATAATATAATATTACATGGTTATTTGCTGCGCATATACATAAACATTTATTATATTGGTGAAAATGAGAACAAGGTATGTTTGTAGTATTAAGTTATATATCACTATCGGTTTGGGTTTATTTCCATACTTAAACAAAAAAGAGAGAAAGAGAGAGAGAGAGAGAGAGAAACGGTTGCCGTTAAATTTGAATTGTAACAAAGATGTGTGAGGAAAAGTATACAGTTAAATCAGAGATGTTAAGGCAATGTTAAATGTTAAAGCAGAATGTTAGAAATAAAATGCGCCAATCAACACTCGCAACAACTCGAGCAACAAATATGAAAAGTTTGTAACTTCTACCTACTACTATTACTACTACTACTACCAACTGCTTCAAGTAGAAGCAAAAAATAAACAAAAACATGATAAATCAAAAACTCAATTTCTACAAAACAACTACTACTACTACAACAACTTGTCATCAACATCTTCATCCACATGTGATCATGATTTTGTAGACAAATGCTTATGCATCCGCACAACGGCGCAAAATGAAAGGTTTCGGCGACTTCAAACGCATTGCAGTTGTTTGTATACCAGGTGAAGATGAATTGAAAAGGCGCAACACTGAGAAAACTGAAAAGGGCAATGCTAATACAATTAGAGAATCAACATTAAATAATTTACGAGGTAATTATCACAAACAAAACAAAAAAAAAAATTAAAAACGTAAGCACGCAAAAATCGATAAAGAAAAACTGGTCCAAAAATTTTGCATATTTTAGAATAGTACTACAACTAAAATTGCAAAAAAAAAAAAAAATGCGAAAAGTGTTTGTCTCTTATTTTTTTATTAAATTAGGTTTACAAATTACACTTTCTTCCTTTTTTAATTTACTATTTTTTCGTATACATATGCATATGAACAAGTACATATGTACATATGTATAAAGCAGCGGCGCATTTTTTGTGCACATCTGCTATTGTTATTACTTATCAGCGTAGGTGCAGACATATTTAAATTTTTTTATTTTGACTTACTGTATTTTATTTGATTATTCTATTATCACATATATTTAATTAATTTAATTTGCAGGTTTAAAACACAGTACTATGATGCTTTGTACTTTATAAATATGTATATGTACATGTAAATATTTTATTTCCAGTGCTCCCCTAGTACTAAACTGGTGTATTTCTAATGAATTTGAAATTATGACTATATCGTGTCGTGCTCCCTCTATTTTCTATGTAAACATGCCTTATTTTTCAACTTAGTATTTGACAGTAAAATTTTATCTACTGAAATATGGCAACATAGGTATATATCTTGTAAACTAACCTGTACCCGAGCCCGCTTTTACGAGCAAGGTGATTGTTGTTACAACAGCAGGAAATGTTGTTTTTTGTAGCAGCATAAACATTTCCAATATATACGGGGAATGGTGCTGAAGTGACAGTCCTTGGCCGGATGTAAACCCGGGTCGTTCCGGTTACGAAGAAATATAAAGCCCAACTGAACAGCAGAAATATTTTGAAATGCTGCTTGAGTGATAATCTTTGAACGGATATAAATCCGGGTCATTTGGGTAACGAAAAACCAAAAATCCTAAGTAGGGCGATTGTTTATTTTTAAACACAGAAGAGGTTTGATATTCTCCAAATTGCATTAATTAGTTTTAAAAAAGGTTGTGCATAATTGCATTTTAAAGGAGTTGAAGACTTCCTTAGTTTTCAAATAAAAACACTACTCTCTCCGAATATAAATTTTGGCCTTATGGTAATGCAGAGTCGACATGTCGACCAATCTGTGCCTTAAAAATTATCACTGTTGCGGTTCCCAAATACCCAAAACATCCTTGATTTATAGTATATTTTATTTAAAACGATATTCACCGAAAGGCATTCAATACCTTCTTAAATTTTTTTTCCTTGAATGCCTTAATTGTTGTTGTAGCATCATAAACATTACCCATATATATATGGAGAATGCGGCAGAGGTAACAGTCCTTGGCCGGATATAAGTCCGGTCGTTCCGGTTACGTAGAACCGACTGTTGTGTGAACGTGAAGGCTATAGTTCCTGGCTGCAGTTGGAGGGTTATGAGTTTATTAAACCTCCCAGTAAGAATTTCGCATGGCGCAGCCACATAGTTTGGTGCCAGCAAACCTGCCTTAGCCCTAGCACTTCACTCCTAAGCTTCTCCTTGATGGTGTGTTGTCCCATAGCAAGGAAGGGCTCGGGTCCCATGAAAGGCGATGCCGCAACCCCTTTGACGTGGGACCAAACTTTGTTCATATTTAAATTCGAGTCGTTCCCTCATCATGGGTCTGACTGACTTCGACCTACTCTTGTTAAAACTTCGAAGCGAACGACTAATTTTTTTGAATCCTTCGCGCTATCTATTCCTTAAAAGCGGGTTTCTGCCCCTAAATTGTACTGTATAACTTTTCAGATCCTTAAAAAATTTTTAAAATTTGTCTTATGAAGAAGAACAAAACTTGACTACTCTCAGGCTGCACGATTTATTGTCCAGTTCCATATATCATGCAATTTTCTAGATTACCTTTCTGTGGCTTTTTTTAGCTGGAAAATGCTAAACTGGCTGTTATTTGCAATATTCATTTCACTTTTATTTCGCAAAATTTATCGTATAACACCGCGATTTCTTTTCCACGATTGGTTCGAAATCGAACTAAAGCACATAAAAAATCACTCACAAAATTTGAACTATTTTATTGCCCAATTTCCATTTCGATTTTCAGAGTAACTCCCTAGCGAATGTTAAACTTTTATGTAAGTGATCTGTTTTAAAGGCAATGGAGTTTTTGTTTTTTTGTCTTGCAATTTTCCAATAATACTGATCGCACACGGCATCCAGTTCAAGTGAGGAGAGTATTGCAATATTTCATCGCAAACTTTAATGTTTCAATGTTGTGAAATCATCCGATGGATTCGATCTGGTTAATTTCCAATTGCTCTTGGGATAAGTGTTTTTAATTCTGAATTGGATCAACCTAAAGGTGTTTCAACGCAACTAAGTATTTTGAATGGCAATCACAATGACAATGACAAAAATACATGGAGATGAAGTGAAGTGAGTGCTAACAGCGCGCTGCCAAGCGGAAATCGAAGGCATTTGGATACCAACGGAAGAACGAGAATTTCCAATACCTTTCAAACAGATCACTATATAAAGTGTTATATTTTTTTCCAATGCTCTCTCGAATCAAAGTAGTTTCTCTGTCGTCGCTTCAAAAATCATCTTGCTTTCCAAATTATTCCTCTTCATGGTTCCTCTGAGCTTCCCTCACCTACTATTTAATCTGGTAAACTCATTTTACCGAACACAATTCAGTTATTTGTTTAAGGACTCCTTTCAAACAGTGTTTCACACACTGTAGTTTTTCTAATTTTCTTGCTGTAGCAAAACACAAAAATATTTATTTGGTTATTTAAGTCAAACTCAATAATTTTTATTCCTTGAAAATTTGCTTACAGCCAACTTTACTCTGCCTTCAACTGATCTGGATTGGTTCGACGAGGTAATCTACACTGACCTCAGTGGCGATGAGGCTAAGGCCGAGGTGAAGCGTTACAACGAGAAGGGTAAGAAGGCGTTAGATGAAAGCCAGCCGAATAAGCGAAATCGACGCGATCACTATCAGCGCGGCGATGATCGTCGGCATCGTGATGGTGGTGGCGGCGGCGGTGGCGGTGGACGACGTGATTTTCGTCGTTGGAATGATCGCCGCGGCGGCGGTGGTGGTGGTCACTCAGGTGGTGGCGGCAATCGCTGGGGCGGTGGTGGTGGTGGCGGTGGCGGTGGCTACCGTGCTGGTTGGCGTGATGACCGTGCCTATGGTGGCGGTGGCGGCGGTGGTAGTGGTGGTCGTGGCTATGATAATCGCAACAACCGATATAGCAATGGTCCACAAAATTGGGTCCAAAACAATCGCGGTGGTAATCGCTATGATGATCGCTACAATCGCTCAGGCGGCGGTGGTGGTGGTGGCCGCTACGACTCGGGTGGCGGCGGTGGACGCTACAGTTCGTATGGTGGTGGTAGCAGTGGAGGTGGTGGCGGCGCCGGTCGTGACTATCGTGATCGGGATCACCGCGAACGCAATGCAGGTGGTGGCGGTGGCGGCGGCGGTGGTCGACGTGACAACTATCGCTCGGGTGGTGATAGCCAGCGGGATTTTCGGCCTGGCCACCGCGACAATCGTACAGAAGATAGTCGCGGTGGCTATGAGCGCTCGGGTGCGGCTGGAGGCGCGGCAACAAAGTACGGCAGTAATACCAACAATGTCGGCAGTAATAGCAGTGCCCAGGGCCATGGTGGCAGTTATCATGGGCAGGGGCATGGACACCACGGTCAGTACAATAGTAGCAAATCAGCGACAACGGGAACGGGAGGTAATAAGGTGAGTGCAAGGGCTTTGACATATAAATATATTTATTGCCACTGATTGGCCTTAAAATTTTTTAATTGTACATTGCCATTTTTAGGGTTCATCACAAAGTGGCGGTAAATGGACCTCTTATGGGCAGCAACAGTCACAGCAACAACACCACCAGCAGCAACATCAGATGGCCAGTGGGGGGAATTGGCAACAACAAGCGTCACACCATCAACAGTACCAACAGCAGCAGCAACAACCCGCCGCCGCGCAGCAACAGTACTGGGGTTACGGGGACATGCAAGGTGAGCAGAAGGTATATTGATTTTTTATTTGTTTATTAATATTTAAAATGCATGCGCCACAGGCTATGGCAACGCTCAACAACAACAGCAGTGGGCAAATGCTGATCCTAACCAACAGCAGGAGTGGCTAGCTTGGTGGCAGGTATTACATATTACCCAAAGTACTTTTCAATGAAATTTTGTTTCGAAAAACTTCTTGTTTGCTTATTTTTGCAGCAAAATCAGCAGCAACCACAAGCAGCGGCAGGGGCTGGCAGTACCAGTGATGCGAACCAATACTGGTCGCAATACTCCTATCAGACAGCGCCAACGGGCAATGGAAGTGGTGGTGGTGGTGGCGGTGGCAGTGAGGCTGCTTCGAAAAAGTGAACAACTTTTCAATATACGCAGTGACATAGTACAATTTGAATATACAGAAAAACAAGTTAAATGAGAACACATTTTATTAAAGTACACATGGCTACAACAATGAAACCCCGTTATACAATCACATTATTCACAAGCGCATACACATGCACACATACAAAATGTATGAGCGTTCAATGTAACGCTGCGACACTTTAAAACAATTGTATAAAAAGAAGATACAGTACTAATTTGAAGGATTGATTATAAGCTGGCACATGACAAACATCCAATCATACAAATTTGCGGATACATTTTTATTACTTACTGCACTAAGCCGCAAGAGACTTCTTTACACGAAACTCTTAACCAGCCATAAAAAAGTCATACATTCTAAACATGAAAAAATGCATTCAATAGAAAAATATATACAAATGTGTGTATATCCCTCCGCCTAACTACTTACTACGACAACATTTAATGCACCACCAACTTCCCGGAATTTTTTTGTATACTTAAGGTTAAGCAAATTAGCATATAGAAAGTATGAGTAACATCATGTTTTAGTTGCTTTCTTTTATATAATTACTGCTATTACAACTATTACTTCTTCTTTCTTTAATTATTATATGGTTTTGTTCATTTTTGTCGTATTTCTTTTTTTTACTTAAAAAGAAAAGTTTTGTTTTTCCATTTTTTTAAGAATCTTGAACGTTTTCTCTGTGAAATATGATAGCGTTCATATTTGCCTTTAATTGCTTTTTGTTACATAATACAAACAACTTGTTGTACTGAACAGTTGTACTAATTGTATTCTATTTTTTAAATAATTATTTCAATTGAAATGTTTGCAACAAACTTCATATATTAAACAAATAGCTGAAGCAATAGTACACTTGAAGAAAGTAAATATTGCGTAAATCAAAGAATAATTGAAAATTCAATAAATCGTAAGAATTGCTAAGTACATGCCGTAAGTGGTAAAGAAAAACAATAGAAATGTGTTTATTCTCTGTGTGTGGTGTTGATGGGAGGGCATTGCTAAAATGGTTTGAGAGTTTGACATGGAAAAATTAAAAACTAAAGTCCGCCGGTAAAAGGATAACGGGCTTGGCGTTTGACCGAGATCCTCCTCCAATTTGTGAAGGCGTATTGGTTTTATTCCACTAATTGTGCGCTGTAATTAATTTCTTCACTAAGCAAGAAAAAACAATTTACAAGTGGCAAAGTCTATTAGAGAATAATTCGGCGACGATCCACACACTTGTTGGCTGGCCGATTCAGCTGCCAACCTCTGGCATGGTTGGAAAAGTCAACAAACTTTTTATGGAAAATAGATGCACGATTGAAAAGGAAGCAAGCCGCAGAGTGATTGGAATATCATATACGGTAGGCTTTGAAGCTCCGCGCTATGCTCAAATGGGTAGTTCTAAGTTCAGCGCAAAGAATGTTCACTTGAATTTCTATCTGTGAACCAGAATGGATATAACTGTTAGTGAAAACGAAAATTGGATTCATCAGTATGAATTGACATCTAAAGGGGTTCTACGTTACCGGAACGACCTGATTTATATCCGGTCAAGGGCTGTTACTCCAGCAGCATTCCCCGTGCATGCTTAGGGAATGTTTATACTGGTAAAACACAAGGAACCCATATGGGACACCCTATGGCATGAAAACCACTCATGAAATTCAATACTTTCATAATCAATAATTTGGCGATTCAAAAGGCATCTCAATGGTAGCTTGTGTTGAGAAGAAGGTGTCGCTATTACGAGCGGGTACTATGCTATGTGCAGTTTAAGGAAATCTATAAGATGCCAGTAAGAAAAATAGAAGGAGAAAATAAGCTCAAGGCAAGATGCTTCTCTTGCGTCACGAGACGTCCGTTCATGAGAAGTATCTGGCTGTTCATCCCGTGTATACGCTAACCTTTCCTCCTACATACATACATACATACATGTATTTTTCAAGTGCTACATATCTTCATACATACATACATAGATGCATGTGTATTGTAGACTTTGTCTAAAACAACTTATTTCGACTTAGCGTTTTGCCACTACAAAATAATAAATTAGCTGTGTTCATGTAAAAATTATTCAGTAACTTAATTTCCGAGAATTCACTCTCAAATAGAAAAATATCAAAAAAAGTGAATGAACCTAAACCAGTAACAATTTGCTAGTTTTACGAACTGCTGATTAAATTGTTGGCGGGAAAAATCACAAAAATTTAAAAAAATTTCAGTTGAGCGTCCACCAAACACAAAAGATATCTTCAATGCTTCCGATTTGTATTTCGGAAACTGCAGCAACGTTGGCTGAAGCCTAGAGGCAGAAGTACATACCTCTATATCATCCCATTCCTTTTTAATATATGACTTCAAATGAACTTTATACATATTTTTTTAAATATAAACATACATTCCCCATATTAATCACTATTTATATTTAAATTTAGAACTTCGACCCAATTGGAAAATTTTTATTCGCGTTTATTTTTACGTTGCGATCAGCTGTTTTTTTCATTTGCAAATTCTTACAAGTAAAAGTCTATCCAGCAAAAACTTGCAACTTCTCCTCAAAATAAAATGGAATTTTGCTTTCTCATTTTCCCCTACTTTGTAAGGGTTTTGGATACATGAACACCAAAACTTGATAGTTTGCAACAATTGTTACAAATTATTTGCTTCATGAACAGACCAATTATTAGGTTTTAAGTCATTATTTAAATTAAAAAGGGGTTGTCTGTAAAGTCGGTTTACTGACGATAGTTAAACGTGACAACGTCATAAGAAAATATTGATGGAATGGTTGCAATTTTCAAAACAAAATTTTAATTTTATTTGTTTGATAGATATTTTGTATGGATATAGAGGAGGAGGTAAAAGGAATTGCAATGGAATAGGTCAAGTTACATTTACACAAACGTGAAAATTGACGAAACATTTATCAAATTCATGAAAGATATCTTCAATTTCGATTGTGCATCAGACGTTAATAAGTCAACAACACTAAGAGGCACCATCATCGATTTGCCTTTTTCAAGACACTTTACACTCGAAACACTCCCTTTCATTTCCTACTTTTTCTATCATCGTCCTATTCTTAACAGAGAAATGGTTCATTACCATGCACACAGGAAGAAGGCATATGCAAATACAAGTATGTGAATTTATATACCTACATATGCGCATATCAAACATGTTAAATTCCAATTAGAATTAGCAATTGATGCAATTGGTTTATATTCTCTAATTCATCAAACAATTAGAATGAGTTCAACTAATTCCCATTAGATAATTGAAATTTTTATTCCAATGGTAAAACTAATTGCAATTAGTTGCCATTAGCAAAAAAAATTGGTTTACCTTTACAATTAGAAATCTAATTGACTTCTGCTAATGCAATTAGATATTTAATTAGCTCGAATTAGAATTAACTAATTGAATATCTAATTGCATTAGCAGAAGTCAATTAGATTTCTAATTGTAAAGGTAAACCAATTTTTTTTGCCAATGGCAACTAATTGCAATTAGTTTTACCATTGGAATAAAAATTTGAATTATCTAATGGGAATTAGTTGAACTAATTCTAATTGTTTAATGAATTAGAGAATTTCACAAAAGAAGGCTAATTAGCAATCATTAGCATTATCTAATCATTATTTAACATCTATGGCGCATATACATACATATATACGCTCACTTAAGTAGGAGAGAGCAAGTTGTCGAACGTTGCCGTTCGTTTGCTTTGTTTGCTTTGTCGTTCGTTCCGCGCTTTCGCTTGCAGTTCATTCAAGGTAACACTAATGAGCAAGGTAACG
The DNA here is from genome assembly GCF_027943255.1 of Anastrepha obliqua. Taxonomy (NCBI): domain Eukaryota; kingdom Metazoa; phylum Arthropoda; class Insecta; order Diptera; family Tephritidae; genus Anastrepha; species Anastrepha obliqua. The sequence goes on from NC_072895.1 coordinate 114,188,429, forward strand.
ACAAATGAGCAACGTAACGACACATTTTTTCGTGCGTGCAGCCGGCTAAATCGAATTATAAGACGTTATCCCGTCAAAAACAAAATTTTAAATATATGAATTCCGTATGTTTGTATTTTTGAATAAATTAGGATTCATTGCAATGAAAAGCTAGCAAAATCTGCTAAAGCCACTAATGCTGTTTTGTCAAAAGTGCACAGACACATGTGTATATGTATGTATGCGTATTGCTATATTAATACTAAATAACACTTTGTTGAAGTGCATTGATAATTTGCGATCGCTGAGTGACGATAGCGGAGGCTATGGATGACTGTGTGACTAATGCATGTTCGAAGTAAGTTTTAGATAATTTGATTGAAAAGAAGTGCATTCTGAGTTAGTACCTGCAGTTATTGCAAATCAATTAATTTCGTTCTTTTGTAGTAAAAAAAAAATATGTCTACTGTTACTAAAAATGACCAACACTCAGTGGTGCCCACATGGGTGCAAGCGAAACTCTTCGAGAGTGTGCTCAAGAAGGAAGTGGACGATTACAAGCAAATAAAAGAGTTCAAAGTTTCCCCAGCTTGTGCGCCGGGCGAGAATTACTCAACAGTAATGTTGAGAATTGAAATAACCGTAGAAAAGCAGGGTATGCATACACCTACACACACATAAATTTAGCTTCAGAATTGTGTTTATTTCGAGTATACAAACTTTAATTTTAACCCCATGCAGACGGCGCATCGAAGGCGTTGTCTTTTATGCTTAAAGTGCCCCATAATCATGAGTTCATGAAGGAAATGCGTAAAAAGTTTAATGTATTTGAAGTTGAAGATTTCATGTATCGTCAAGTTATGCCAGAATTGGAGCAACTGTATATCGATAATGGGCTCGCTGTGAAATTCAGTCCCAGAAGTTATCAATTGCCAACAAACCACGATTACATAATGTTGGAGGATTTGCGTGTGCGTAATTTCAAAAATGTTAATCGTCTTGCGGGCCTCGATAGGGTGCATGTAAAAGCAGTTCTGTTAACATTGGCGCAATATCATGCGGCCAGCGCTAAGCGTATTGCTTGTCAAGGAAATTATCCGAGCAAATACATCAGCGGTTTCTTGACCGAATTGCATCGTCCTATGTTGGAAGGTATATACAGGGATACATGTGCAGTGTGGTTGGAGTGCGTCGCTGAATATAAGGGTCACGAGACTTATATAGAAGATGTGGTATGTATGGTGAGATTTAATTAATTGTGAAGTGATTTGATAAGGAATATTTGAATTGAGTGACTTGAAAAGAAAGGTATCACTTTTGCTTCAGAAAAAAGAAAGATGTTAAGGAGAGATAAAAGGCGAAGTTAAATGGGTTTTGAAAAATGGTTGTGCATTATTTAATTGGAAACGCTCATTTCAGGTCGCTTTTGAACTTTTTAATTATTTATATAAAAATGTGATTTCTAATTGGATCTAAACAGTTATACTTTAAATTTGGGTCCATTTGCCAAGATGGGAACAGTTTAATAATTAACATAAAGATAAGCTTTAAGTACCTAAATTCCAGATGAAAACTGTTCTATAGTAAAAAACATTGAGAAAAGAAAAGGCCTATGCCAACATGTCAACAAAAACAGTTGTATTAGGTAGGAACAGTGGTATACTTATTCCCCTATTTCCCCCCTTGGATCCGCCCCTGATAAATTGCAGATGAAAACTGTTCAATAGTAAAAAAAAAATTGAGAAAAGCTGCAGTTTATGCCAACATGTCGGCAAAAAAGAAGTATTAGGTGGGTGCAGTGGTATACTCACTGCCAAATTGTTGCAACAGCATGATAATTGTTCAATTTAGCTCCAAACAGTTATGCTTTCAATTTTGGGCACATTTGCCAGGGTGGGAACAGTTTAGTTATTTACGTAAAGATGTGTTAGAGGCTTTGAGTACATGAATTCCAGAAAAAAACCATTTTATATTTTAAGAAAAGCAACAGTCTACGCCAACATGTCGGCAAAAAGGCAGTATTAGGTGGGAACAGTGGTATACTCACTGTCAAATTGCTGTACCAGCATGATAATTGTTTAATTTAGCTCCAAACAGTTATGTTTTCAATTTTGAACACATTTGCCAGGATGGGAACAGTTAAGTTATTTACATAAAGATGTGAAATAAGCTTTGAGTACATAAATTCCAGATGAAAAAGTGGTATTAGATGGGAACAGTTGTATAATTTATGTTAAAATGTTGCACTAGAGTGAAAATTCTTTAATTTAGCTACAAAAAATTATATTTTCGAATTTGAACACATTAAGCAAGGTGAGAGCAGCTTGCTTTTGCTATATTACATGAACAATAAATCAAAGTCACTTTGCGCGCTTGTACTCCAGATGGGAACATTTTAATAGTTAAAGAATATGTAGTGGAAATTAAAAGCGGCTACAACAAACTAAGTAGCGTGGAAACAGTTAAAGTGCTGCAAACAATAAAGACGTTGAAGAGACATTTACTTGTCTTAGAACAATAACATTTGGTTTAAACTGTTCAATTGCATGAATTCAGTTGCATTAAAAAAGGAATAGTAATAATTTTTAGGTAAATTTTTTTAATACAATTATTATAGAGTGCATGATCAGTTTCTCTCCACAGATGTTTTGAGTTATTTAACTGATTTGAAAAATACATATGGCTAACAAAAAAAAAACTATACAGTTTTGCCTTGAGATTAGTTTATTTAACGAGGTATGATTTGACATTAAAAGACTTTATTTCATTCGGTTCAGCAAATATTTACTAATCATTAACGAGTGTTGATGTCATCATTATTTGTTGGCCGGACAAGGAAACTGTTCTCAGATAAATATTGCTGACCTTCTATGATATAAATATGTGGGAATAGTTGTACTTCAAAAGAAATGCCGCACTTTTGAGAAAGATACTTCTAATTTCATGCCATAGATCAGGTTTTTTTATTTAGGAAGTATTTATTAAAATTAAATGAATAATTGGCGCGTACACTTCTGTTAGAAGTTTGGCCGATAAAAATAAGCTAATTATTCCCTTTAACTTAAAAACGCACTTAAAATATTTTTGCATGTAAAAGTATATTTAATATCGTAGGCCTCAGCAGAGAAGCAGTTTGATTTGCTCTATTTTTATATTTAAATTTTAATTCTGGCCCAACGCCAACAGAATTTAACAGATAGAATAGGCACCTTCATCATTTCAGGGGATTCAATTATTAGTCATTTATATGCATATACAAGGCGACAAAAAAATTAATCATCGAATTTTGAATAACTTTTTTACTAAATACAAAAATGAGTTTGAGTGATGTAAATATTTATTCTGACTTGGCTGTTTGTATACTGCAACTGTCTAGTTCACAAGTGTCAAATATGATTGACATATGACGCCATTTGCGAAAATTATAACTCTTCAGGTAGGGTGATTAATTTTGCGCCAAATTGTATATGTAAATCTTCTAAGCATTTCCTGCGACGGAAAAGAAGCATTTTAAACTAATCACGTCCTTGCCGCCTTTCTTAGAAAAATTATCACAATGTTGTCGTCGGTGAGTTTTTCAAACTAACTAATGTCGATGACAGCGAGTTTAACGTGCTAAATCATGGGGACTGCTGCATCACTAATATTATGTTTCAATATGACGAGGCGGGCAAACTATGTGAAACCTATTTGGTGGACAATCAACTTCCACTATATGGCACACCAGCTTTTGATCTAATCTATTTTATATTCTCTTCGGCGCAAAAAGAAATTAAAATACAATACTTCGATGATTTTATTAAATTTTATCATGACAAATTAATTGAACATTTGAAGTTATTGAAGTACCCAAAAACGCTGCCAACTCTGAAGGAGATACATATGGCGCTGATAAAGTACGGCGGTTGTGTAGGTAAGAGCGGCATCAAATTACTTTTTTCTGTGAATATTTTTTTTTTTTACTTACCTATTACCGTTGAATTTTCAGGTTATACTTCCGTAGTCAACGTAATGGGTGCTGTCTTATTGCCGCCCAGCGATGATGCACACTATTCGAAATTCGTGGCTGCTGGAGATGAAGCTCACCGCTTTAGAAAGCTAATGTACTTGAATGAAAAATTTCGAAAAAATGCAGAAGAATTGCTGCCTTGGCTGCACAATCGTGGCGCTTTGGAGTTGAACTGATCAGAAAAGCAATCAAAGTTATGAAAATAAGGAATATTGACACTTTTTCTGGTTTGGTTTCTTTAATATCATAACAAAATAATTTTCTGTACACAATGAAACAATTAAAAAATCTTGATAATTAAATTTGTAAATATTAAGGGGACTAAAAATACAGTATTCTTTCAAAATGCATTAAGATTATAAATATATGTATGTATTAAAAAAAAACCTTTTCTTTAATAAAAATTAGAATTTGCTTGCAAAAGTAAGACAAAACCGTTAAAAAGTTTATAAATTTATTTTGTATTAAATCGGTTGCTGATTCTCCAAATAAAACACCCTCAAACACCGGTTTAGTTATAGAGATACAGTTTACGCTAAACTTACGCCCCTCAATTGTCATCTAACACTTGCCGATATGCTATGAAAATACAATTATTTTTAAGTGCATATGTATGTACATACATACATATATAATTTGTTTTGCTACAACAGTAACAGCGATGATTCATCACGAGCGCAGATAAGCCATTTACAAAAGGAAAGGAACTGTGGAATTTTCAAGCGAAATTTTTAAACACGAATTGCTTTGTACTTATCTTTACCTCTCGTTAGACATAAGAAAAGCTTATCAATTTTATTTGTTTCCTCTTATTTATTATTATTATCTTATTACTTCATTATTATAAAAACGTTTACCATTTATTTCGTGTTGATTATGTGATATATACACATATTTTATGCAATTTATATTTTAATAAAGCGCTAACGCTGCAGTTACTTTCAAATCAAAGCCATTTGATTCCATAAACATAATGTGTTGTATACGCAGCTAAAGATATGTTGAATAAGATTTTTTGTTTTACATTCCGTTTAATTCGAATGCCGAAATTTTCAAATTTCGTAATTCATTTTATTAAAACATTTTGCACAATCTATAAATTTTTAAAGAGACTATAAAATCCATTATACAACGGGGAATGCTTAAAAGAAAAAAGTTGAACAGGAACTCAGTACAAAATTTTAGGTATCTATGTGTATGTATGTATCGATTAAACTATAATTTTACTCATTTACAGCAAAATATACTTAAAAAACTAGAATATGCGTGAGTTAAATATATAATGTATGCGTCTATTACGTAAATATAAATTTTATTAACAAAAAATTTACTATATTCGCTTAGCATAATTAGCTGTTCATCCATATTAACGCTCCTTGCCGTCGCTCACTTTTTACCTAGCAATTTGTACATTTCCTTATTTTGCTTATTCATTTTCAGATCAACATCTTCGACCTTATAATTCATGTTGTCCAGCAATTCGTTTTGCGATTCGATTTCACCACCCAAATCAGTAGCCAGGCATTTCAAGCGCGACAAATTATCGCACATTTCCTCTAAATTTGCTTCCAATTGCGTTTCGAACGGATTATTGCGCCGCTGTGCTTGTACCTGTTCTCGTTGTTTATATGCAGTGGAATCATCGCGAATGCGACTGATTGGATGATTGTCGTAGCGTTCCGTAGGAGACATAACTCTTGGTGATATGCTATTATTGGCGGCATTTTCTTGCGAATGTTGTTGTTGCGTCGACTGAGCATCACAACCCTGCTCGCTAGGTGAACGTGACGGTGGCACGTCTCGATTACCAGATAAATAATTCTTTAGTCCACCAAATACGCTTTTTAACCCATTTAAATGACGTTGACTGAAGCGTAATGTTGAATTGATTTCGTCCAACTGTCGTGATGTATTCTCTAACTGTTCGCGTTGTTTGGCCAATTCAACTGCGGTCGCTTTACCAACGTCTTCCGTTTCATATAGCAAGCCTATTCAAATAGAGAAATTTATAAGATTTTATACAACTTCATCACCGTAAATTATGAATGTTAATGTGTTTGTTTTTAACCTAAACTACGTTGCGTAGACTCCAGCGAGCGTGCTTCAATCTCCCTGCGCCTCTCGGCATAAATCTGTTGTGGCTCATCGAATGGGTTGGTGCTATGCCCACCCACGGCGCCACCAACTCCACTGCCACGTCCAGATAAACTGGTATTTGTTCGCGAGTTATTCAAAAAAATATCATCATCGACATCTTCTAGGTCAGCGGAATTTAGATCAAAATGATTATGCACTGGCTGCAAATAATTATTTGCCATGACTTCCTGCTTCGTGTGTTTTTCCGATGCTGCTATCAACTTTGTTCCTTTATTCACAAAAAATTTTTGATCGCCTATGTTTTAAATTGCTTACACTTGAGTTTCTTGCAATATTACTTTAGGTAAATGAAAGTTATCTTAAATTTTGTAAAATTGGTACACAAAAAATTACAAGATAATTTTTGCTCTTTCTTTTCTACACAATGAAAATTTCTTTATACTATTCCCCCTCTTTTAACAAGAAAACTGCACAGCTGATTCACGTTGCCGGACTGTGAGAATTTTGAAGGTAGTCCGCCACTACAACTCTGTGTTATGTTTTCGCAATTATTTGTTTTCATTCTATTTCAGATGGCAGCTGTATAGGTGTGCATCTGCTTGACCAACACTTATTTGGCGCCAAACATTTCATTTGTGATACAATTTTACACAATCGTCAAATACAATTTATATTTCGTGTTTATATTTAAATAATGGCCTATGATCGTAGTTCGATGCGTTATGCGCACACCGATGGATTCACCAGCGTTACTTTCACCGATGACGATGAATTCATAATTACTTGCGGCTCTGACGGGGACATCCGCATGTGGCGTGGCATAGACGACGATGATCCCAGCTCCACTTGCCTTGGTGAGTTCGTTGTGTGTATTGCACATAACAACAAACGTCTACTGGCTTCCACCGACAGAAATACTGTACAAGCATATACATATCCTGAGCTGGACAGTGATGGTACTTTAATGCGCTTTACTGCACCAGTGACTTGCCTTCGTATGCATACAAAATATATAGCTGCTGGTTCAGATGATACAAATATTAAAGTGTTAAAAAGTGATGACAGTAAAAGCGAATTGCATTTACAAGGGCACAGTGGTCCAGTGCTAGGGCTGGATATTTGCCACAAAGGTGAATTGCTCGCTTCCATAGCAGGGGATGGTCATTTGAAAATTTGGAACCTAGATCAGGGAGGAGCAGAAGTGAAAAGTGTCAGTGGCTTGCCGAAGACAAATAGCTTTGAGAATGCCGAATATTTCGGAACACCTTGCTTCGAGCCACAAAACAGCAAAGCATTGGCTTATGTTCAAGGGAAAGAGGTTTATGTACTGAACACAGACACATGGGAAGTGAAATTTACACTATCCGACGACCGTATCAAAGGAGATTATACATGCTGTCGCTTTTCGAAAGATGGGCAATATCTTGCAGCAGGTACTACAAAAGGCGAAATAAGTGTTTTTGATTTTCTGCGCAAGCAATCTTTGAAGACGGAACCTCCCGCAAGCGAATGTCAATCCATCACTTGCATAACTTGGAATGCAGCAGGCAATGAATTGGCCTATTGTGATGTAACTGGTCAGTTAGGTACGCTATTTCGTACGAAAGGCACAAATGGAGGGGTATTTGCAGATGGTGAATCGGAGGAAGTTGATTTCGGGGACATTCAATTCAATGATGATAACGACGATTTGGTCAGCGGCAGTGGTTTGGGCGCAGATGAAGAAAATCGTGAAGATTGCGATGACGATGATGGCATTTCAATTGAACGTCTAAAAAACCAAGTGATGCGCAAGGCAGATGGTTACGCTGATGGCCTGGAAGAAGACACACGAGACTCTTTACCCAAATCTGTGAATAGCGATATTGAGACCCAAGCATTAGTAAAAACGTTTAAGCAACAACCTGCTTTCCAACCTGGCTCCACACCATCTAACCTGGAACATCGTTATCTTGTATGGAACGACGTGGGCATTGTAACCGCTCACACAGAAGGAGCGGATGGTTCATTAGACGTGGAATTTCACGATGCCAGCATACATCATTCACTGCATATTCCGAACTACAGCAACCACAACATGGCTAGTTTAAGTACTAGTGTTCTGGCATTGTCAGCGGAAAACGCAACAAAGTTGGTTTGCATTGCACTGGCTGCATCCGGCAATAAGGAATGGTCAGTCACATTTCCGGATTGTGAAAGTACCGAGGCGCTGGTCGCTACGAACAAATTGGTTGGGGTTGTAACTAGCATGCAATTTTTGCGTCTATTCACCGTAATGGGCACACAGCGTGAAATCATTTCTATACCCGGACCAGTATTGGCAGTTGCTGGCCATGAAGACCGTATAATAGTGGTTTATCACAGCGCACCGCCTGGCACCTTTCAACAGCATTTGTCCGCTATGCTTATACAAACGGCGGGAATGCAGTTACGCACGCAGCACCTTTCAGTAGCTTTAACACCAGAGCGGCGTCTAACATGGTTAGGTTTTTCGGATTGCGGCTCACCAGTATTTGCTGACTCAATGGGTTTGTTGCAGTTGTACAGTCTTAAGAGTCAATGTTGGTATCCAATCTGCGACACTTTAAAACAAAGTCAAAGTGTATCGAACAATTACTTCGTTATTGCTGTGTCTGAACGTACCCAAATTATACAAGCGGTTTTGTGTCGTGGCAGCTCATATCCAATGACAAATCCGCGACCAATGACACAGGAATTGAATATGCAGTTGCCCATATGTGATGCCGAAGTGGAAAAATCTGAATTGGAGGATACTTTGGTACGTACTTCTATTATGTCCGTGGACAATGCGGAGAAGACCATCAAAGAAACAGCAATTAAGCTTTTCGCATTAGCCTGCCGTAGTGAAATTGAAATGCGCGCCAAAGAACTTATTGAAACTATAGCCTGTCCCGAATTACTGCTGTTGGCTGTGAAATACGCTACAAAGTTGGGTCGTATTCATCTTTCCGATCGTTTGTCAGAGCTAATGCCCCAACTCGAGGAGCAAAATCAACGAGAACGACAGGAGTTGCACGAATTTCAGCAACACCACAACATCACAGCATCGCCCGTCATGCATTCACAAAGTTCCAGTTTGGGTAACAACTCGGCAAGTGGCTTCCGAATTGCGCCAAAGGCCATGGAATTAACACATGCGAGACGTGCTTCACTGAAACGTTTTGCTCTATCTAATTCCCCGGCTACTTTTGGCAAAAAATCTGCAACAATGAATACGGCTGAGCAGCCATCATCTCCAACACCGACAACTACAATTTCCGGGGCAATTGAATCGCAAGAGAATATTCCTGACCAAAATACAGAAACATTAGACGTCAGTAATGGAGAACTAAAAGAAGTCACGCGTACTCCGCTTAACGCGGTGAATCCATTCGCGGCCAAACGCAAGCACTCGGAAGTAGATTCAACGAATAAAGGCGGTGTTTTAATTAATGGAGGCAAGCTGAAGATTGTTAAAAAATAATTAAGTTAAATACTAATACTTTGAAATCATATAGTTTGTAGCATTTTAAGTATAGTATTGTTTTTTGTGTTTTAAATATATTGACTTTGTACTCATATTCAGACAATCTTGATTTTTTTTAATATCACTAATCTCCAAATAAGTGCACTCATATGTTATTTTGGAAAAAAGATGTAATAAAAAACGAATTTCGGATAAAAGTTGAACTTTTTGCTATCTTTGAAAACAACGGATCCCGGCCTGTCTGCCGCGCAGAGTTTTCCATTTCGCTTAGGTTTAGTTGGCAACGCTATGCCTACAATACAAAACAGCTGTTGATTACAAGACAAGCAGCAAGCAGCTGTTAGTAACATTGAGTTATTCACCGGTCACATATTTTATCATTACATGATTTTTTACTTCGTATTTGTGTAAATTTATAAGATAAAATGTTAACGAATATTCGCCAATTAAGTACAAAACAACTGCTGCAATTCTTTAAAGTCAGTTGGCGTGATAACTCAAAATCAGTTAGTCGATACAACTCATCACTCAATTACAGCACGCAACCAGTCTACCAAAACATTTTCGATAGAAATGCAAAGCGTTTGCAAAAAGAACGTGCAGCGCGAAAGTGAGTTTGTCATAAAATTTTATAAAACAATAAAGTGTTGTCACTTATCATCATCACAGCCCCGACGTAGAGCTTTATGACTACCTGAAGGAAGAGATTGGTTTCCGACTAGCGGACCGCATCATCGATATAAAGCGTGAATTCGCAAATGCAGCAGATATTGGCTGCAGTCGTGGATTTCTCTCCAAACACATTATGGCTGAGAGTGTACAACATCTAACGCTGTGCGACACTAGCCCCACAATGCTAGCACAAGCACAGGGTACGCCGGGTTTGAAATTGACCAAGTTAGAGCTGGATGAGGAAAATTTGGATGTAATGTTGTAAAGAAATGTTTAAAATTTCCATAAATAATTATTTAAATATTTTCTTGTAGTTTCCTGAAAACTCGCTGGATTTGGTGATATCCAGTTTGAGTTTGCATTGGGTTAATGATTTGCCGGGTTGCTTTTCAAAAGTAATGCGTAGCTTAAAACCTGATGGCGTGTTTATAGCATCACTATTTGGCGGTGATACGTTGTATGAGCTACGTTCATCGCTGCAATTGGCCGAAATAGAACGCAAAGGTGGACTGGCACCGCATATTTCGCCCTTCACACAGGTACTTGAGGTGTCAAATTAGACTTATCAACATATTAGCTTTGGATTTGTTTCACTTACACAGATTAGAGACGTAGGTGCATTGCTAAACCGTGCTGGCTTTACTATGCTAACCATCGATACGGACGAAATAGTAGTGGGATTTCCAAGCATGTTTGAACTTATGTGGGATTTAAAGGGTATGGCAGAGAATAATGCAGCTTTCAATAGGCCAGCGCATATTAGTCGCGAGACTATGTTGGCAGCAAGCGCTATTTATAAGGAATTATATGCTAAGGTACATACACTTCATTTCTTTTTTTTTATAAAATCATAAACCCACACATATGTATGTAACTACAACTTTAATGTATGGCTTTAAGGATGATGGCGTGTCAGCTACATTTCAAATAATTTATTTTGTCGGTTGGAAGCCGGGCCCAAATCAACCGAAACCCTTGGAAAGAGGAACTGGTGAAGTTTCCTTAAAGGATTTGGGCAAAATCGTCGAGACAGGTGGACCAAAGAAAACGTCATAAGTCGAAAGTAGCGCAGTTCAATGATGTTGAAAAAAACAAGTGCTTGTAAAAATTTCAACACAGTTGTAATAGGCTTAAACATTTAAATATATATTTTAAAGAAAATTTGTTGGCTTTTGTATTATAGCAAATGCTGTCTTTATTATTGACTTTAGAAATAATAGTCTTTAACTGTATTTGTAACTAAACACTATAATATATTTGTATACGTGTGTTTGTATGCGTATGCATACAAAGTGCAGCAGTTTTTGTTATACAAAGTGTTGATTTCACAGTTCCAAATTTGCTTTTGAAAAAATAAACATTAGCGAGTATCACTTTGGTTTAAATATGTTTCTTGTTTTTTAGATGACAATTGAAAAAATAAAATATATACATATTTGATCAATTGTTGCACGCTGTAAGCATTCATTTAGCACACTTAGTTACTAAAACATAAATAGTTAGAGAGATATAATAATGAAATAAAATTAAAAGAAGATGAAAAACTAAAATACTAAAAAAAGTGAGTCCTTTATATTGAATCACTTCAGTGCATCGGAGAAATATTCTCAAGAAATTATTTTCTAACAAACATATGTATACTTATTACATTTTTCAATTCAATTTTGCCCGGTATCATTAAATGACTAATATTTGCTTTATACACATTGATTTTTTCTCATCGTTTATTATTAGAATATTTGTTTATTCTCTTATAAATGGACGTCATACATTAACGCTTTTGTTAATCATTAGTGTCACTTGCAGCGCGTTTTTTTTATTTTTGGTTTTCAATTCAATTAATATTCAATAATCATATTTTACAAATAACATTTTTTTTATTTTCAACTCTGAACTGTAAATGTATTAAACTCTGCTGTATTGTAAATTTTCGCGTAACCTTTGAATTTTTCATACTTCTCGTATATTTTTACTTTTGATTGCATTGTTTTATTTTTTTTTCAGTTTAGCTTTGCAATTATAAAATCAAATATATGTATGTAAGTATGTATGTAACTATCTATGCGTTAATGCTATTGAAATTGTAAATATTTTAAGATTCGCAATTTTTTAATGATCTGTCTACATTGCTTGGTATTTAATTTTATTAAACAGCAGTAAATTTTGTATGTATTACAACTTTTAACTTGTCTATGTATGTATATGGATTTTCAACATTTTTTGTTTTTGCTTCACTATGCACTATTGTATATTTTTTGCATAGAAAAAAGTATCTTTTTATACGCTAAAATGCAGAGTTCGCTAATGCTTAAATTATATATGGTACTTATAAAAAACATTAACAAAAGTTTAAATTATATTTCTAATAGCTTACACGAAACTTAGTACTTTATCGTTAAAAAGAGGTTAGGAATGGAGATGTTTTCTATTTTTGATTATTAAAAATTTAATCGGGGGAAAATGGAAATATTATTTTCTTAGAGAATGCATTAATAAATACAAGGCTTTTATAAAAAGTCGTACTCAATTGCAGTTAATAACTCTCTTGACAATTGAGCTAAACCTGCGTGGCCTTTTGACTTTGTCAGTCAATGCAGAGAATTCTCAATCTTGAATTTTTGTTTAAAAAGTATGTACGTCTGTAAGTGTATGTATACGGCAGTTATCTTAAAATGTAAAATTATTGTAAATGAAATACTTTTTACATCATTTTTAAGGCAAAGAAAATTAAGCGTTTTAATTTTGTAATACGTATTTTTGTTTCGCAATAGCTCTCTTCTATTTCTTATGGAACTCAGTAAAAAAAATTTAGTGTGTTGAAAATACAACTCTTTTCCCCATTATGTCCGATCAAAGATTGTCATTCCAAGGTTTTTTTTTTTATGAAATTGATTTATGCTGCTACAATGAGAATTTTATTCATAACTTGCAATCGCTCGCTAGCAATTTGTCATTACAACAACAAACAACACATGCAATAGTTAAGACTACCTAAGCAGTTTACTTAACTTTTACAGGATGGTGATAGTTTAGGGTTCATAATATAATTATAAGTGCCCAAAGAAGGCGATGGAACCTTAACGGACTATCGTTAGCTCCAAAAGATAATTTCTCAAGTATTCTTCAAGCTGTAATTTACGGCATCGGCGCTTCTCGCAAAGAGAAGCACTTCTTAGAAAAAAGAAGAAGGAAACTAAGAATTTCCCTTTAGTCTCAAGAATTTTTCGCCTGGGTACAACTTGAAAATGTAGAACATATGCGAACAGATCCTTGACTGAAAACTTATTTTCCATTCTACGGCAGGTCCACAAAGACTTTATACCACTTCCCCTGATTGTTGGTTCTGTGTTAACGGAATGTTCCGTATTTAAAACAACAACCATTTCGGGGAGACATCAGAAATATGATAATTGCTATGCCCATACACTCGTTTTCACGAATACAACCTTTTAGACATTCTGACAGAAGTCATTTTAGGCAAAGAATTATGAAGAGAAAAAGGCACATAAACCTCTAAAAGTCTCATTCTGTAATTTCCGTAACAAATAAATAGTATGAAAGAACAAAAAATAGCGGATTCTCGTAAATCTACGAACAAATTTCTGCTATTGGTCGAACGTAATAGAGAGCTTAAAACATATTTACAACAACAAGCCAGGAAGGATGAAGGTATCGAATTTCGATAGCAAACAATTTTGTCAGCACACGAATCGTTCTATGTAAGGTTAAAATAAAAAATATTACCTAAAAACCTCAGTTTTCGGATTCACAGATAGCAATAAGTCAGAATAGCTTATTTTACCAGAAGTTCACAAATTTGTTAAGTGGTGACAAAATTACGAAAGTTTTCAAACGTTTCATATTTTCTGAAAAAATATAATAGTTGGAATTATTTTAACAAAATGCAAAAAAGTTATAATGCTAAATTAAGATCTTGTATAACAAGAAACAAATTGAAATTTGTAAAAAAGGTACAATGCATTTTATGTACGTGTGTAATTGAAAATTATTCAAAAACAAAATTAATACTTAAATCGTAGTATCCAAACCTTAATTCCTTCTTTGCATGGAAAGCACTTTCAATATAGCTAATTCTAATAATTTTCGAATTGCTGAATTGCTCTTAGACACAATCTTCTTCGACAATTGTGCCATTTGGTGAACGCATATGATAAATACCGGTTAATTTTTGCGTCACTTGATGATGATGTTGCTGCTATCCAATTGGCAACGCCGCAGCGCCGCCTGCACGTCGTAAGGGCGATGCTGCTGTTGACGTTGGCGCCGCGGCGAGTATTACTGTTGGTTGGCGCGTTGGTGTTGGCGTTGGAGTGGGTGTTGGTGTTGTTGGTGGCGGTGGTGGTGTTGCAGAGGGCGATGTAAAATGTTTTGTTGGTGTTGCCGAAGCCGATGATGTGGAAGTAATTGTTGTAATTGATGTACCAGCCAAACTTGTGGCCGCTGTTATGGATGTGCATGACGTTGACGTTGTTGCTGTCACAGCCGCCAGATTTGCCTGTCGTCAGGTGGTGCTCAGTAGCAACATATCACGTTGTGGCGTATTTTGTAAAGCATTTGCCGTTTTTAAGTGAATACTATGTATGAAGTGTAAGTGGAAAAGGGAGAGAGAGAGAAAAATTAATTATTTATTAAAGGAAAATTTAATAGAATGAAATAAAATTTAAAGAATGTAAAAAACGACTAATGCACAATATGCATGTATACAAATAATTAAAAAACAATAAAAATTAGATGACTATACTCTGTACTAAATTAAAAACAAAATATATACTCACTTATTGTCTTCCAGCGAGAATGTATCCGATGAACCGTGCGAGGCCACCGAAGTACCTGCAAGCGAACTTCGTATTGAGTGCGAGTCCTCGGGTACGTTTAGCGTTACTAGCATTTTTATTATATGTATTGTATTTAAATTTTGTTTTTGTTAAATTCAAAACATTTGTTGGTGACGGGTTTTTTGTTGATTGTTGGAATTGTTATTGCAAAAAAAAATTGTAGTAGCAAGTGTGTTTTAAAAAATTTTTGGAAATTTTTAATTTGTAAGTCGTACATTTGAAGTAAATTTGTCGTTGTAATTGTGAATTATTGTTATTGTTGTTGTCAAATTTTTAACGTATCAGTTAAACATCAGACGAGTTTATTTTTGGTTTTAATTTTCAGTTATTTGTTTTTGTAGTGCGTACATGTGTGGTTTTTGTCCAATACGCGTTTATTATTATTTTTATTTTGGATTACAACATTTTTGTTTTAACCAAGCCAATATTGTTGCGAAAGTATTTACAAAAGCGAAAAAATACCAATCTTTTATTAATATTTTTGATGTAAAAAATTTTCGTTTGATTATATATTTTTCTAATCAATATATGGGAACTACTTTTTTGCAATGTAAGAGCAAGAATTTTTTTCAAAATACATAGGAATGTGGTAGTTTCAAGTATGTGCGTGTGTGTGGCGGTGTGCCTAGCTAATATAGAGAGCGAAATCGCAGTTGGGAAAAGGGTGTGTCAAGATGTTAGTACTGAGTAGGATTTAAATAGTTTAGTGTTACAATTAAATGCACTGTTATGCAGAGGTGGCAAGCTATTCGACAAGATTACGTAGAAGCTTGTGTGTGAGTATCCACAAAACCAAGTAACCAAAAACTTGAAAAAATTCAAAACCATTTGCACGGTAGTTTAATGCTGTTGTATAAATTCTGTAGGATTTCGATAATTTTGGTTCAGTGGGTTATCACGAAGTCACTGTGTGTGCGTGTACGAGTGTGTACGGCAAGCAGGAAATACTTGTTTAGTAATGATATTTAAAAATCAGTAAATTTGTAAAAATGAACTTAAAATAATAATATAATAATAATTAATGTTCCGCTGAATATTAAAAAAAAAAATGATTGCATATTTTTAGTGTAAAGTTTTGAATACTTTTTTAAAATAATATAGTGTTAAAAATTGTTTCAAAAATGCAGTTAACGGTTTTTAGCATTAATAAACATGCATAATTGCTACTTAAACTTTTCGTAGCCGACATTAAAAAAATAAAGCTAATCATTTGCACACAACTAAAAAAAGAGATAAAATGCTTCAATAAATACAATATAAAATTGAATTTAAGGGAAAACATTCAATTTTTAGCCCCCCTTTAATGATATAAAATAATTTATATTAAAAAAATCTTTAGCTGCATAACTTTTAAAAATGCATTTAACTAATTATAGGCTGGTTGCAAAACCTGTCATTTCCATTTCTCAAAACAAAACAACATATTAATCATAATAAACAAAAAATTAAAAAAAATATATATATTTAATAAAAACATATTTCAGAAAAAAAAAAACATAAAGACTAAAAAATAATAGTCAAATACAAAAAATTAATATTGAAATAAAAAACAATTAATATTCGAATCAAACAACTAAAATTCAAATTAAAAGAAAAGGAAAAAGTAATAATAATGAATTCACTCTACGTACGGTACACTACCACAAATCAGCTGTTCGCTGCCAACCGATGTACTTTACATACTATGCTACGTTTAGATTAATAGAGATCTTCGCTTCTAAGGCACGTGGTCATCGTTACACGTTATTTTTTCCGATTCTTCCACTTCCATTCGGCATTTTCGAGCAGATATTAATTTTTTACGTACTTCCCACCTACCTTCTTTTCAATTACTAAAACCAGCTAAGGGAAAAGTATGTAGCTACAAATCCACCGTTTCGAAGCACAATTTTTAATGGATATATACTAATATTTTGCCAAAATTGGCATGAAAACCGAAAATTAGAGCAGATGTTGCCATCTCAAAGCACCCAACAATTCGCTTGTCAGAGAAGTCTCTCAAAAGAAAGAGAGAGTGCTCAAGAGCATTGTTATGACAGTCATTTGAAACGAAAGCATAGGAGAATTTTGAGTGCAACGAAGTGAAAAGTATTAGAGGCGCTCCTCACCAACAATTATACCATCTGCGTCAAAATTCTATTAGTTCGTATCAACACAAGTGCCGCAAAGCTTTCTACTCGCCCAATTGAGGTAAAAACACCGCCAAGGTACGATATTGAGCGATCGGTAAATGAAGCTATGCGAACTTGAAGAGCCGATTATATGAAACAGTGACTTCAGTTTTGCATAAATATTTGGACAAAAAAAGCTATCCTTAAATTAATTCTTAATCTTGGACGAAACAGGAATTCTTTACAACACATTAGAAGTCAAGGAAAAGTGAAGACTGCGGATTCTCGGTTTCGAATATGAATAAATGGCTTGGCGATACGAGATTGGGATTGAATGAAAACATGGGAGAAATGTTGGATGCAAAGCATCGTACCGAGCTAAAAGAAAATTATGTTGAAAATAATGCTTTCTTTTATCAAATTTCTTCTACAGTGCGTTATTTTTAGAAAATGGCGCGAGACTCCGACAAAAAGCTGAGGAAATAAAACAAAATTTCCATAACTTCTGTTCGGGCTAGAATACGAGTAAGCCGCAGAAAAGAAAGCGACTGCGCGTACACACACCAAATAAAGAGCTGGCGAGTAAACTTTCACAGGTCGTTGGAAAAACTGAAATTTCTCTATGGAAGAAACTAGAAACTACATAGTATTCTATAAAATTTCGCATTTCATACAAAAGTTGACTGAATGAAGTATTTTGCCGAATGTCGAATGTAAAAATTTTACAAAAAATGAAAATGGACTAATTACTTTTTTTGTACAGACTACCTCTCATTCTTGTGTTTTTGTTTCTTTTAACTAAATTTATAGTTCCGCTGTTGGTGACAATACTGGCTTTGATTTGCCGTTTCCACAGCATTTGTTTTTACCAAATATTTCAAATTGTGCTTAGTTATTTCTTCTTGGAAAACACGTTGGACGGCTGTAGCGGTTACTAAAAGAAGAAAAATATGAATGAGTAAGTACGTACTTACATACATACATACACATGCATACAAACGTGCAACAAACTCTTTACCCATGAGTCAGGAATAAAATTGAAAGGTCAATGAATGAACGATGTGGACCACAATTGAAAATCACACTTCAAATGTTTCGAAGTAAAATAACTGAATTATATACAGCAATACCTAAAATGATCAGCTTAAAAATGCTATTATTAAGACAGAATGTCAACGTATCCAAGCTTAAAATTAAAAAAAAATTAAATTTTCTATTCTATCAGACACTCTATTCGCAACGCGTATGGTAAGAATTCGTAAAGTGTAAAAAAAACCATAAAATGTGTATTTATGCAGAGTGGAGACAAGAGTCGAAGACTAATAGGATGGGTGATTTTTTTGTTTTGAAGGATAGAACTAAGAGTGTTAAATTAACAAAAAAAAAGTAAATCATCTGCAGCCAATTTTACTATTGTTGTTTAGATTGTTTTGACGAAGAGTATATAGATGGAGGTTAAATACTGAAGTACGAGACTTGCCTTTTATATATGCAGTATTTGCAACACCATTTGTGATTAACTGTAATTCGATATTTTTATCGAAAACTTTGGTATTTTTTAGCATAAACTTACATATAACGTTTTCCCTTATGAGCTTTATTTGTTCTTTTTTCAGTGAGTTGAAAAATTCCTGTCGCCCAAAAGAGGGAATTAACTCGTGAATATTTTCGTGCGTCAATTTATTACAATTTTCGACGTGGATTGTCAAGAGAAGAGTGTATTAATCAACTAACTTCGACTTTTAGCATTGAAGCACCAAACTCTTTTTTTGGCTACTGTAAAAAGCTGGTAAAATTAGTTTCAACGTGTCTGTCGACCCTTGCAGGATGAATTTCATGAAGGTCATCGGTTATTGAGCCAAAAACAATCGATGATGTGAGTGAATTCACAACGCAAGGCCGTCACGTGACATATCGCATGCATTAGTGGATTGCAGGAATAGTTGGTCGCCAAGAAGATTTGTTCTCATTGGATACCGCATTATTTAACAAGTTGTCCAAAGAGAATTCGAGCCTATTGGTGTAAAGAAATGTTGAGAAATTCAGACGCGTTAGTTAAAAGCTTCATTGGTACATGGTATCAGGTGACGAAGCTTGGATCTATGTATATGAGCCTGAAACAAAACAGCGAAAAAACAAACGGCAAAAGTTGTTCCCGTAAGAAGCACCTCAAAGCAAATGGTTTTTCGGAAAATCTAGTCTTGAAGCAAATGTACCACTATAGGAACTTAAAACAGTCAATTCTAAGTGGTACACAAGCATTTGTTTGCAAAAGTTGTCGGAGAATCAAGGAAAACCGAGACAATGCACACTCTCACGTAACGGCTTACACAAGAGAGTTTTTGAGCACTCAAAAGATCGAATTAATGGGCCATCCGTCTTACAATTGCAATTTGGAACCTAATGATTTCTTTTTGCCACCGAACATCGAAAATAAAATGCGAGGTCAACGTTTTTTAACGCCTGAAGATTCTAAGTAGCAAAAGTGCTTTGAAAATTGTTTAAAGCGAATGCAGAAGCGTATTGAGAATAAAGCGCAAGGAGAATATTTTCAAAAACAATAAAGCCATTTTTAGTATTATTTTACTGTTTTCATAATAGGGCACAAAATATAAAAGGCAGCCCTCGTATATTTATAAGCTATGAAAACCAGTCAATCGCATCAATGGAAGCTATACCGAAAACGAGCAGTTCTGCATCATTCGTTAAATTCATCAGACTGTCTACGTTTTTCTATCTATCACTTGTTTCTATAGATGCGAATGCCTGGTCTGCAATACTTCTTACATAGGTTGAAGAAATGGACAATAAACATTTTTGAAAATTAACTTTAAAATTTTAGATGAAGCTTATACACAACAAAAAGAAAAAATCCGTTACTCGAAAGTCAAATAATTTATTTTTTGATCTTATTTAATAAATATTCTACATAATTCAGTACATTTTTTTATATAACTGCTAATGACACACTACACTTCAAGGTCGGAAATGTAAAAAATTTTCTATCAATTTGTACAAATACTTTAATGCACTATATAAATCGCATTTTTTGAAAATATTATATTATTTATTCTTCATTTTTGAAGCACTTTTTGCGCCAGGCGAGCAAAAAGCGCCAGCTAAATGACATTACAAATTCAGTTGTACAAAAGGGATATAATTTGTTTGTTTGTAAATAATTTATAAGTAAAGTATATATTCAGTTGTAAAAAATATCATAGTACAGGTATACAGATTATATTATATTGCAAATATAATGAATATGTAGATATATAACAGTACATAGGAATAAAATAGGAATTACAAGTTGTTTGTTATTACCAAAATGAATAGAAATACATACAAATTTAGTTATTATATATTGAAAACATAGGCTTCAAAGCGATAAATTAACGAAAGGTAGCGTAGTATGGCAGGCATACAGGTTCAAATATTTTATAAAATTTGACATAAACGCGCAGCCTTAACTTTGCGTACAAATGATACGGTATTCTGGAATAGAAATGGAATTTAAGTAGTATTTATGTACTAAAATACATATGTACATATGTATTTTTTAAGTTAATTAGCATTTGAAACACAAAATTACTTAATATTCATTGTATGAAAAATCAGTCACAAAAAGTCACAATGATTTTTAGAATTTCAACAATTTAATTCAATTTCATCAAATTAATGTTTTTGTTTTTACTTTCTGTTTATTTGCATTACCGAAAAACCAATTTCTTTGTTTTAATTATGCTACGTTTACACAGTGCTTTAAATTGACAGTTACAATTTTATAGTTTTGCATGTTATGTTAAAGAATGTAATAAGAGTTTTCATACAAAATACGCTAACTAAGATTTCGGAGCAAATTAAGATACTTAACTTTGGAAATTCAATTTGTATGGCAGCTTCAAATGCTATTATTTAATAAGTTTCGCAAACTAATATGGGTCAATCCCGAATACCGGGATTTTTTCACGGTGTTTATTTTCCACTTTGGAAGTTTTTATTTTTTAATTAGTTACATATATTAATTGTGGAAAATAATACATATTTATTTACTTGGGACATCGCCTTGAATATGTGGGTAGTCTAAAAACTATCAGCATAAAACATTTACTAGAATCTGAACTATTGATTTTTGACAAATTTTCAGCCAATTTGGGTCGCTCTGTGTATTTTAGGAAATAGTTGCATTTAGTGTCGGGTGTCATTTTTTATGGCATCCCAGCGGCAAGTCGAAAAGAGGCCGCCAGAAATAGCGAATAAAGTCCATACATTCAAAGATTACTGGGGTGCCTAGACCTGATAACGGATGGAAAATACATATATCGATGAGTATTTGGAAATGGCGAATCTTGGCTTCAGATATAACCATTTTGATTATTTCATCCAACAAAGCAACTAGAGAATAAGGTACACTCGAAGTAAAGGAATTATCAGGGCGAGTGGCGACCACAGAAGGCCATGGATAGCGATGGTCCCCCCTGACGAACCGATTGTCATTACTCTGTCACATTATTGAAACGATCCAGATTTATATATATAAATATATCCGGCGAAGGAAAAAACATCAAGCTGCACGCCACAAATAGGAGGAGGGGCTTGGTCAAAAACCCAAAAAGGGTGTACGCGCCAATTATATATGATATATGTATATAAGGACTGTCGCTTCAGCTAGTAACAGTACAACATTCCTAAAAATTGTATGGTGATGGTTTATGGGGCTACAACATTGTCGGCGATTGTTTTTTACTTTTCAGTCGACCCTCGTAATACATATATTTAAATAATTAAATCACAAAACTCGAGTACGTTTTCAATGAAAAAATGTCGTTTAAAAAAATAGCTAAATGCTGTGGGGAGCTACAGGAATGTTCACAGTAAGCATTAACCGTTTGAGTGCTAAGCAATTTTTGTAAATGTGTGCGAAAAGTGCTATGCCTGTTTTGATGATTTTAAAGGAAAAAATAATTATTTCAAATAAAACACTCTAGTTCAGACAAATATGAATTACTGTCCGTTGTTTCAATCTCCATACAATCAATTGAGATCGAATCATCATTCGAATTAGAAGCACGTGACATGGTTATTTATTGATAAATAATTTAAAATAACTGTAAAAACTTATTTTAAAAATTATAAGAAGACACTCACTCTTTGAATGGTACTTGACGACTAAAAAAGTAGAGCACAAAACAAAATAATAACAAATTGTAAACAAACGGATAAGGGAAAAGTAGAGCACAAAACAAATCACAAAAACTTAATATTTACTCTTAACTTATTACTCTCACGGAGCATCAAAAGCACACTAAAGAGCGCAGCAGTTTTGCGCCGCTTAGCATTTTTCGACACAAACTCTAAAGTCAGTTTTGCGCCGCTTAGCACTCTAACGGTTAAGACGGCTTGAGGAAAATGGTTTAAGAAGGTTAAATATCGTTTAGGAGATTCGAAAGTTTACAAATTCTTATAAATCCGATTTAAATTTTAAAATTAACTTAAGCCAAATTCATTCACAACTTTTTTCAATTATCTTAGCAAACAAAAGCAAGTTACAAACAAACTGTGTAACTAAAATTTTGTATTATAAAAAAAACTATGTACAATTCAATGCTACGAGTACAATTTTTTTAAAGAATTTTACTAAACAGCAAGCAGTACGTATAAATGCATATATAAGTAAAAAAAAAATGTTTAAGCATTAAAAAAAAATTGTATACGCTATTAAATTTTTTAATACATAAATGCAAGAATATAACATTGCGATTTTACATTTAAGCTTAATGCTAGTTAAATTGGCATATTGTAAGAACTATTATATTTATTTATTATTACGAGTAGGCTTAAATACGTAAGTAGTATGCTGGTAAATATGGAATTACTAAATTTTTATTTTTTTTTTTTTTGTTTTTCATAGCCGAGTATTCTGTACGCTGAGCTCATCATCGTCAATGTCAGCATTTTCGTTAAAGTCTGGCGGTAAATCATCAACGTTCGGGTAGTCAACTTCAGCGTCAGTATGATTTTGTAACTGTAACGTTGTATGGCTGTAACTATAGCTATTACTGTGCCTATGATTTTGCATGTGACTGTGGCTGTAGTTGTGGTTGTGACCGTTATTGTATGCGTTGTTGTCAATGTCATTGTACAATTTATTGTTGGTGGTGACAACAAATCCATTACTATAGAGTGAATAACTGCTAACAGCCGGTGAGGTGGCTAAACTAGTGATACTTCGATACGTTTTCATTGAATATGCATCACCTAAAAGAATTGGGGCGAAGACGGTGGAAAAGTTGTGTGTATGTGTGTGTGTAATTTTTTTTATTGGTTGGATGGAGAAACAGAGAAAGAGAGAAAGTAAAGTAATCATCATAATAATAATCATTCACTAATAATAACAATAATAATAATATGTGTAATATGTATAATAAATAATATGTAATAAACTGGTTGTCTTATTATATGTTGAAAACAGTTTGCAACGAATCTTGTTGAAATGGGTTAAAAGACACAGATTAAAAAAAATGGAAAATAAAAAATTTATATATTGCGGTTAAATGCGATTACACAGAAATACAAGAGAATATGACAGATGAGAAAAAGTATGAAGTTATGAATTTGAAGTTCAAGTGAAGCTGTAGAAGTTGACAAAAGGAGATTAAGTACATATACATACATATGTAAGTGATAAGCTGTAGTAATGGATCCATTCAAGTAGCACCAGTATTCCATAGTTTGTAGGCGGTATGTATGTTACAATATAACTGTACAAGTAACGGTTAGTATATGTATTTAGTTTCGAGATAAAAATCGTGTTTCATTTCTTGTATATTTATTTTTGTGCACAAATAGAGGCATAATAACGTACGAGGCGAATTCGTACAAGGTGAAGTGACTAGAGCAAAAAGATCATTTTGCTTTTACAATTTCGTGAGTTGAATGCCAATATTTCAATCAGAATGAAACCAACAGAGCAACAACAAAAATACGGATCATTTTGAAATTCTAGCCACGAAATTGTAAGAAAAAAAAAAAAAAAAAAAGAAATCAGCTGCTCTAGTAACTTCACCTTATATGAATCCGCCTTGTAAATAGGCCTTATACACGTATTCATTTATCGTTCAAACAGTTCAACTTACAACAATGAAATTCGCAGATCAACCATGGACCGTTAACCGGCTCTCAGTGATCTTGAAGGAATCAGCTGATTGGCTGACGTAATTTTGACCCGACAGCGGTTTGTTCACAAAAAACTGAAATTGTGTTGGTAATATACGAAAAAAGAATCAGCACAACCTTTCCTTCACTCACTTGATACTTCATTTCCGTAACGATTGATGGGACGAGTGTGTGAATACTTGTGAAATGAGAGAGAAAAACTTGTTGGTCACACAAAGTTGCTCACACAATTTTGTTTTTCACCATGGCAGATTGGCCAAACCTGGTATTCTATCAACCTTGGATACACCGGTTGGTGAATTTCATATTCAGCGCCAATTTTTGATTGGTTAACAAAGTGAATGGTGAAATTTTTATAGATAACAAGTATTATTATAGAAGCCGTTATAGATAACAAGTATTATCATAGAAGTGTTTTCTTTGTTAGTCCGTCACTTGGCCGGAACTTTTCAGCCCATGTGTTACTTTTGGCTGCCGACGACATAGTCACGACTTCTGTATTTTGACTTCCACATAGACTAACAAAGAAATGGGGGATTTTTCTGAACTGTATGTTTATGTAATATAAAGAAAGTGCATAATCTTAATATTTTAACAGATTTTGCTATTAAATTGAAACAAAAAATAAAAGAATGATTTAAAGAATATACAGTAGATTCTGTTTTTATGCGGTTTTGAAATAGTGCGGTTTTTTTTAAAATGCATGTCGACCTATCGGGAATTGTACATATAAACAAGATTCTAAACCAGCTAAGCAAAAACTCATCACAGATTATATCATGGAACCGCCTGCATCACCATCCAGATCAGACGTGTACATTTCCTCAAGTGACGGAAGTGATTTTACGCCAAATCCTTAACGAATGCGCAACATGCGGGTATTGTCTGATTCTATTTCTGACGATGTAAATTTATTTTTCGATTCTGACGTTTCTTACATAAAGATATAATTTTCAAAAATACAATTTTTTGTTTATGCGATTTTATTTAATTATTTCAGTTTCATGCGGTCTATGGAACGTATCTATAGTTATAATATGGGACTAGTACCCTTTTTTTATGCGATTTTATTACATTATTTCAGATTTATGCGGTTCTTAGCACTTTTGAAACGTATCTATAGTTTTACTATAGAACTGGTAGCTTTTTTTATGCTGTTTTTTTTTTTTAAATGCTGTTTCTTGCGGAACGTATCTACCGCATGTAAACAGAATTTACTGTATTTACATACAAACTGTAAAAGAATTGTTTTTTTTGGCATTTTAAAGCCAAGGAGAGATTTCTCAAAGAAATGATGAAGAAAAATGTTCGGATTTCTGTTGAAAAATAAAAACAAAAACAAAAAAACCAAGAGAAAATATTAGTAATAAATGTTTTTTTAAAAACTGTGTACTGGATAAATTTGAGAACATTTTTCTTGAGCATTCCTTAAGCGTTTTTTTATATGTAGATCTGCATAGGGGCCTTATACGAATTTTTCCGATACTCGCTACTTTTATTTCACACATCGATAATTTTTTCGAGATGCGTTTAATAAGCTTAATGAAATGTTCGAATTGTGTTCAAAAAAGCACTAAGGATCAAATAAAACACGATTTTTTTGTTTAAAAAACCCACTTTGATATAATGACTAATTAGATGTAACAGTATCATTACTTGGTTAATATTCAAAATAGTTTAAGGATTAGTAGAAGCGAAATATATTTGCAGAAGCCTTTTTCTATATTTTTCTAATAATAATAAATATTAGTTAAGATATTTTTATTTATGTATAATAATATATATCAACAGGTATGAAACTATTCGTGGTAAGCAAACAAAATTATTTCTTAATATATAAGTTGTTGAAGTTAAAATTCATTACATTCAAATCAATTACAATAAATATGAATATATTTAAATACAATTTATAAGAATTTCTACTGAGCTACTTTTTTTCTTTTACTTTCCTTTTAAAATGTAAGTATTGGGGAGCACCCATATTTGAAAAAAACAAAAAAAATATTGCAAATGTGGTACTAATTTGTAACAGTTTATTTATCATTTATCAATCTAGATTGGAATGAAAATATCAGAACCAAATGATGTTTAGGTAAATTTTAGGAAAATGAACAGTAATCCACTATTCTCAACCATATCAACAAAAAAAACAAAAAAACCAAACTTAAACTTCCGCACAGGGCTCACGAGCTATAGGCAAAACAAAAAATAAATAGTTGCTATATGTAAACACAGTATAACGTTTTCAGATTCTAATGATGTCTTGCTAAATTTTTAAAGAAATTAACCTATTCGCTATAACGCTATTCTTAACCATGCCAACAAAAAAACAATTGAGAATAAACTTTTGCACCACCTCACAAAAAAATTGAATAGTTTGCTATATGCAAACACAGCATAAAGTTTAATGCTTTGTGAAAAAATTGGATTAGTTACCTTTTTTAAACTATATTTTAAAAATATCTATTAGAGTTTACAAAACAGCACGTATTCAAAGCTCAATTCGATGAATTTGAGAACGTCGGTAGCTGTATTAAGTTATCAACAATTTATTTAACTCTATTCGGATACAACATTCGGCGAATTAGGAATGTTTCAGTTTTTAAATCATAACATTTGCAACAGCAGGTATTTTCTTCATGAAATTGAAATAATTAGTATCTTTAATATGATATAAAACTTTATCCCCTCCTGCCAAAAAAAACGACTTTCCAATGGGCAGTGCAATTCGAAATTCTATGAAAAAATAAGTAAAGGGTTTTCCAATAACAGGTGTTATTTTGAATAGGATTGCGCTATCGAGAGATGATTAACGATTTTTTATTGCCGGAATTGGATGGTGTTGATCTGGACAACGTTTATTTTTCAAGAGACCGCGCTACGTGCCACACAAGCAACGAAACCATTGATCTTTTACGGTAAAAGTTTCCGGACCGTGTTATCTCTCGAAGAAGTGATCACAATTGGCCACCGAGACCTTGTGTACTAACACTTGTGACTTTTTTCTTTGCAGCCAGGTGAAAGAGAAGGTCTACGCCGACAGCCCAAGATCGATTCAAGACCTCAAAGATGGAATTCGTGAGGCTATCGAGGACATAAGGCAGCCACTTTGTAATTCGGTTATGGAAAATTTCATGAAAAGTATATTGTCCTGATGTTATTTTCCACTATTAACGGCATACCTTCCTCTTTATAATGAAATGAACATCCGATCGTTTATATTAAAAAATAACATTTTTCTTTGAATATCAAAATAAAACCTCTTATTGGAAAACCCTTTAGTACTACATACTCTTATCATGGCGATGATGGTTATAATATTTAAAAACATACCAACCGTATTATACACACAGAGTTCGTTAATTAACGGAGCATTTAACGGGCTTGGTAAAAAATGTTTGTGAATGCCTAGGAATGATAAAATACAAAATTACGCAGATTGATGCGGAAAATGAGCTTAACTGTGCCGTAACGTAATTGGAGATGAGAGAGAATGTCTAAAAACCTCAGCTTTTGCAAACAAAAATTAAGTTAGGTTAGGCTAATGTAAACAAAGGAATGAAAGCGAGAATATATAGAAAAAAGTGGTTTATAAACGAAAAGATTCTAACAAAACTCTACAATTACGACGACTCAACACCTGCTTCTGTGAAATTCACGCTCATTCTAAAAAAAGTCTAACAAAACTCTACAATTACGCCAACTCAACAGCTGTTTCTCTAACTTTCACGCACAACTTTCTACATTTTCTCAACCCTTTAACTTTTAACAGCTGTTAACTATTTTTACCAGTTGCCCTTCAAACCATAAGTCCAAGAGACTTTTGCGGTTTATTACATGGAGATCTACAACAAAAAACCAATTTACAAGTTGCCATTTAAGCAAGTAATGAATTACTATTCTATAAATCGTATCGCACTTGAATGAAACTGAAAAATTAAATCAGAAATACTTGTGCGACAATAAGAGTTATGAATCAGCAGCCAAACATAATTATGGACTAACAGTGGCATGACGTCATTTTATTTTCTTAAAAAATATAAATAACACACGCCGTCGATAGGAGTAATAACAAAAATAGCGCAATTAAACTATGATAACAAAAAAGCAATCAATTATGAGAGAAAATCCAAGATACAAAAAAAGCACACGAAGAAAGAGAGGAAATGAAATAGTAATTGTGAGTGCATTAAAATAAAGTTAGTTTTTTTTGTAAACTGAACCCATTATTACTTAAAATATAAACAAATAATCCTAAATAATGCACTGTACATGATTTCAATTGAAGCAGAGACTAGAGGCGCAATGATGCAATAACTGAAGAAAGCATTTTATGTAATCTCGGAAAAAACTAATAATTTTACAAGTGGAATGAAATTTTCAGCTTCTGAAGTACCCACAAACAATGCGATAATCAAATTGGCCCCACCATTTATTTGCACGTATATAGTATATATATTTGCTATCATCATTCAATGGAAATATAATAAAAAATTAAAATAAACACTGTTAAGTATGTCATACAAGCAGTAATTGGCAAACGCACAGAGTGCAGTAAATAAAACAGAATAAAATAATATATAATATAATTTTTCTTAAATATTTATGTCTTTCATGCGAAATTCATTGTTATCAACTGTTTATTAAATTCATGCACAAACATATGAAGGGTTACCAGATAGCAATGATAGTTTTTACAACTGTTGTTTTTCAGCAGCTGCCAAAATTATCAATGCCATCTAACTGTCAAAATATCCAATAAAATTTAACATTTTAGCATGCATCGTTTTATGCCTGAAGGACGTGTAAAAATTACTAGCGAATTTCCGGCACAGTTGTAAATACGCAACGTGAATTTCCTAGTGCGATCGGTCGCTATTAAGGCTTCAGGGCGGAGATAATTTGTCACACCTGAGTATACCATTTTGAATCTTTAGCCATCAAACAAAGAGAGATTGGAGCAAAGTGAAGGAAACATAGCTGCCGTAGCAGCTAATATTGAAGAAGACCCAGCAATGTCGATGCGGCGATGATCAGAGTCAACACGACTTATATGGGTATAATATTAGTTTGGAGAAAAATAAATACATTATTTTCTCAGTAGATGACTGTTGTCAAGGTGACATTTCACAGAAAAAAAATTATTTTGCTGTTGTTTTGTTTGTTCCATTCAGTTGCTAGTTACAGGATGTTAACAATGGAAGTCAACAAAGAGAAGAGAGAGAGTCGGTATATTTTGCAGTTTTTCTTTGATAAAATATATATGATTGTATTTTTTATAAAATTAAAAATAAAGAACTACCAAACGTAGAAATCTCTGGATTTCGAATCTGAAAAGACAACTTAGTAGATTTAGTAAAACTTAGAAGAAAGCGGCGCTCTTTTGGCCCTGAAAAGATTTTTCATTTAACTTTTTATAAGTCATGCTTCAAATCAAGAAAAAAGTGTGAAAGTGACTGACGTTATATGATACATAAAAGGCGTTTCACCTACGAATACATTCATTCTCTATTCGATTACTATTAGATTTAATTGACTACTAGAGATTCTGTGAAAATGTGGATGAGAATTATAGACAAAAAAATGTAAATGTTTTCCAAACGGAAATCTTTGGCATTCAGAAAGTAGCAGATTGGATAATTGAGAGGAGATGGAGCGGAAAGCAGATTGGATAATTGAGAGGAGATGGAGCGGAAAGCAGATTGGAGTCTTTAACGACAGCCAGGCTGCACTAAAGGCTCCGAAGAAAGC
Source organism: Anastrepha obliqua (assembly GCF_027943255.1). Lineage (NCBI taxonomy): Eukaryota > Metazoa > Arthropoda > Insecta > Diptera > Tephritidae > Anastrepha > Anastrepha obliqua. Next base: position 114,218,564 of record NC_072895.1, read on the forward strand.
AAAGCAAATCTAAAAGATTGTTCAAGAATATAAGAAGAAGCTTAATTCTGTTGCTAGACAGAATAAGCTTGTACTTATATGGGTTCCAGGACAGTGCGGTGTTCAAGGGAATGAAATTGCCGATGAATTGGACAACTGTGGATCAGGGTTTCCCCCACGGGGACAAGGACCAATAATCGGAATTAGTTCTGTAGGAATCATGAAGCGGATCAGCGATTACGTATACAATTTCAATAAAGAGCGATGGTCCGGTCTAGAACGCTACAGAACTGCAAAGTATTTTTTGACAAGCCCGAACAGAAAACTGTCGGACTGTCTTCTAAAACTTGGAAGAAAATACGTTCGGTTAATGGTCGGTATTATTACAGGACATAATCTATGGGGTCAACATATGACCACCATTGGAATCATTGAGGACCGATTTGCCTGTCTTGCTTAGAGAAGGCTGATAGCACAAAGCATCTTCACTGTGCTACAGCAAGGCTGTGAGTTTTGGGTTCCGATGTCATGAGAACGAGTAAAATTCGTTATCTCAAACTGGAGGATAGTTTCAAATTTACCAAAGAATCCGGAAAATTCTCATAGGTCTAACTACCTCTATTTCTTATGTATTCTTTCCCTTCTTTTTCCCCCTGGTACTTCTCTCCTTTCTTCCTTGCCTATCTACCCTTTCACTTTCGAAAGCTTTACATACAATGGGCTATGTAGCCTGAGTTTTTTGGAGTGACCAAATCCCTCGGTGCTTCTTGGCCAGACTTTTCAAATAAAAAATTTGAAAATATAAATAGTGTAAACGCACTACAAAGTTTAATGGCACACACTTATTTTCTTGCTTCGTAAAAAAAATTGTTAAGCTAAATAATAAATAATAACACATACTATAAAAATTATAAATAAATAAACATAAAAATAATAAAATATATAGTTTACATATATGTATTAAATTCAAAGTACCGAAATTTACTATATCGAATTAAAAAAAAAAAATTAAAAATCTGCCAATTGATCTAAAAACAAAATATTTAAGCCTCTATTATTGAAAACAAATACATGCATACTACTTTAAAATATATATATATATATTTTATATATATATATATTTTTTATAAATATTTATTTATAAATATATACATATATAATTATATTTTTTTAGATATGTATTGTATGACTTATTTATAGATATATAAAAAAAATTTAAAATTGTATAAATATGCAGCATTTTAGTAATAAAGTAAGCTTCTTAAAAACAAGCCTGCACCACACAGTGAAAAGCGATTTATTAAGCCAAGATATTAAAATTTACTGTTAGTAATTCATGAGGAATATTTGAAATGAAGTTCTAAAACCGTACGGCCAACTATAGAATTGTATAATCAAAATAAAAATTCAAACACTTTAACAGAAAATTAATATGAAATTCTTGCAAGGCATATCTATTAAAGATGGTGTTGGTAAATCGGCTGATTTGTTTTTTTTTCTTCTTCTTTCGCCGTGTTCATGTGGCTGTCAGCTCAGAATGAAACAAGGCGAATTCATTATTTGATTTCTACTTTGCCAATACTTTGCTTTGACAATCAAACGTACAGAACATTGTTGTTGGTCTAGTGCCACCACCTTTAATGAATGCGCCTTGAAATTGTTGTAAAATAAAAATTACTATAAAGAATAATTTCTTTTCTAACTAGACATCTTCATCAAAAGCGGAGTAATCTTGAATAAAGAAAATTTTTCGGTTCCACCGTTACACATTTTAAAACTCCATTTTCATTATTTCGACCAAAGCACTATTATTATGTAGGTGTGTATGTATGTATGCACAATGTAAGTATGCTTGTTAATTATAAATTACAAAGAGCAAGGGAATAAAGTTAGAAGTTGAGTTAAGTAGTTGAGTGAGTAATAGTGATACTAAATTGAAGAGATAGTGGAATGCATATAGCAGATGGAAAAATGAAAATTATGGCATGAAACTTACCCGTAGCGCATTCAGATGTCTCATACGACATTGTTGATTGTACTTCTACTGCATTTTGCTCAGATCTGAAAAAGGGCAAAAGGAGTTATATGGATATTTATCATCTTACAAAATCAAATGTGTTAATTTGCGGATGACACAGTCCTCATGGTATCTCATAAAGATACAAAAGTCGCAAAACAAAATTTACAAAACGAATTAAATGTGACATTAAACTGGTTCAAAAAATGGAACATCGAAATTAACGCTGACAAAACAATACAAGTAAACTACACAAACCGAAGGACAACCATTGAACCTGTTAGCGTTGGTAATACTGACGTGAATATTGACACCAAAGCGAAATACCTGGGTATTACGATCGACTCGAAATTAAACTGGCAGGAGCATATAAAGAAAAAGCGAAATGAAGTTAAAAATCGTTTTAAGAAATTGTACTGGCTACTTGGACCTCAGTCCAATCTATCATTGCAAAATAAAGTACTTATTTATCGAACGATAATTGCTCCAATCTGGAAATATGGAATTGAGATTTGGGGCACTGCTGCAAAAAGTAATCTAAGTATACTTCAACGAGTCCAGTCTAAAATACTTAGGACCTTAAGGGGTAACACCACTGTAGAAATTTCAAAAAATTGATTTTTTTTTATAAGCTTAAAAAATTCTTTGAACCTTTTAAAATACAGAACAAAAAGTTTTATACGTTACCGAAGTCTATTTCATAAATATTTTAAGCTTTTAACCAAGCGTTAGTGACTGCTACCTAACGACTTCTCCAAATTTCCAAACTTTAAACGCGTTTTTCTCAAAACACGTTTTCTGAAATTGGCACGCAGCATAACTCAAACAATTTTAAATATTTTTAATCAGGCTTTTCACTAAGTCTGTATAATAACCTTCTTAAGAGAAGAGCGTAGGGGATTTTCGATAGATTAATTTAAACGATTGTTATAATTATTTAAGTGCCGTTTTTTTAGTCCAAAATAGAGTTTTTTCCTTCAAATGCTTGCTAATTCCACAAAAATAAATATTTTTTAAATCCCCTACGTGTTTCTCTAGCTATTCTTATCTAGATTAAGAAAAAAATGTTTCTTTGTTCCAGATTAAAATTTGCACCCTCTGTGCTGCGTGCCGCGGAGTTCCTTCAAGAGAAACCACATTACAAAAATGTCTCCAATGCCGCCATTTTGTAAAATTTTTCGATCAAACTTTGTAGTTTTGTATTTTAGTATATAAGTAATAACTTCCCGAATCATACAAAAAAATTCTTTAAAAATCGTGTTTTTTTTACGCGTGTACAGTGGTGTTACCCCTTAACTAATGCACCTTGGTACATACCTAACGCAGATATCCATCGCGACCTTGACATCGATACTATTGATGAAACAATACAAAGCGCTAGCAGAAGACACATAAATAGATTATTAACGCACACAAATCCTATGATGAGAAGACTACCAAATAAAGAAAAATCTACCCAAAATCGGCTTAACCGTCAAACACCAACAGATCTTGCAAAATCCATGTAATCAATTGTCAACTAATCGTATATGTCATTGTTAACCACTTGTTTTTAAATAATATGTATATATTTCTTCTAATTGAGCTTGGGGGCATTGGCCCTTCAATATCACTCTCATTCCATCGTTTTGTAAATCAAATTACTTATTGTCTAACGACAGGTGTAATATTTTATGGAAGAAATAAAAAAAAAAAAAATGTGTTAAATTAATTAGAAAAAAAGCTAATTATAAATACTTATATGTATGCTGGTAAGCAGGTAATCCATGAGAAAAACATCATATAACCGAAGGAATATGAAGAATTCATTTGTGGCCACATGATAAATACTAGTAATGCACAATTAAATACTCCTCGTTATACCGATTCACATTTTGTTTTCGGTTTTTTGCGCTCGAGCACTAATGGGGCTGACAAGGTTCAAAGACTATCATCTGCTCTCATAACCGGTGTAATTTCAACTATAACATCAAAAGCTTTATATGCGACACCAAAACTTCTTCTAGTAGACACTAAACCTCCTTCTAGTAGACCTGCAGCCAAAATACTTATACATCGCTAGAGATGCAGCGATAAGATAGAACACTTAATGGTCAAATATGGGTTACGACCACGGTAAGATCCGATAATTTAGAGCTTGCCGGACTGGTGAACTATACAGTCACACAGTCGCACCCTCAAGGGAAGAGTGGGAGGGAGACGATGTAAGGCAGTGCGGGTCCATCCATGTGTACACAGATGAATCAAAGCTCGAGGGTAAGGTGGGCGAAGCTGTATATTCCGAAAATCTGGGGATCTTCTTCAACTTACGGCACCCCGACTTCTGCATTTCTTTTCAGGCTGAACTGTTGGCAATAATATCTACGTTTTCACTGATAGCCAGCCGGCGATAAAATCCCTCACAAAGCTCGACGTGGGTTCCTGGCCATTGCCAAGCTTGGCACCAAACTGAATGACAGCTACGCAGACAATGGCATAGGCATACCCTTACAGACATGTGAGCTACTTATTTTTGAGATAATTGTAAGCGAACAGCGAACGAAAACTGGCGTAATGAACACACCTGCAGAACCGCCCGACGATTGTGACGGGCTCTCAATGCTAAACGCATAGAATCTCTGCTAAGATAATCTTAGCACACTGATTTCCGTTATAATGGGGCAGTGTCTAATAGACAGACACGAATAGAGGACGGGCTTCTGTGAAATATGTCTAGATGAAGAAGAGAAAGAGACGATTTTGACCTGCTGTGCTACTGTCCTGCTCTATTCGGACGCAGATTTACCATTTTAAGTATACAATTTTCCAATGAGTGGCTCATTTTTCTCAGCTCGGTGGGCTTCTGAACAAATCACATTAGTTTTATGTTGGAAGCACGGCTTTCCAATTGGCTATGAGCCTGGATGTATCCCATTGTAGACAATCTAATCTAACACACAGCTCGAAATGAATACACATATTCGTTTCAATCTTACTAGAAAATCCAAAACAAAAAACGGAGAGAACCTGCATACAGAACAGGGGTTATACCGACAATATAGGCTCAATGTGTCCATGTGGTGTCTATTTGAGCGGTTCTACATTATTCAGCTCTTCTACAAACTCTTCTATAACTTGAAAGCATAATTTGCAAAGGGAGGCATGTTTTATTCCAGTTAATGGGCTTCTGCTGGGATATCTGACATACCTAGCATCACTTTATGGTCTTAACGACTCAAGCAAAGCTTATTAATGCTACTAAAACAATTGTTTACCCGGCCAAGGGCTGCCAAACCAGCGGCGTTCACCAAAAACATGTCATCGGAATTTTGTATCTCCGATATCAAACGCCGGCTAGAGGTGGCATAAAATGCTATTGAAGTTACAGTCCTTAGCCGGATATAAGTCCGAGTCGTTCCAGTAAACATACAATAGTGGTGTTATTGATATAAAAGTATTAAAAACAAAAACATGATTCCACTTACCTTAATATCACATCAGTTATAACTTGTTTCTCCGTATCGGTATATTCGGAACGTCGCCGACCAATCTTCTTCTCAATATCAGCTTCTAAGAATTGTCCCAACGGTCGGGCGGGAAATTCGTTCGCCTTGGGGGGTGGAGCTATATCCAATTTCAATTCCTTTAACTTCTTCAACATACGTTCGAGTGCCTCGATTACGTAGTCATCGTTGTAGCCGAAATTCTTATGCAATTTCACTTGCAAATATTCAATAATTGAGTCCATATCGTTGAGACGCAACAAATCGTGCTTGTGCAAATAGAGTATGGTGACGGCCATGGCGCTGACGACACGCTCACCCTCCAGCAGATAAATGTCCCACACGCGTAAAGCTAAACTAAATGGTATCTAGAAAGAGAAGACGACAGTGGGGAGAGAAGAAAATAAAACAAAAATTATGAAAAAGGTGAAACTGTGAACATTGACATTTTAAGCGGTTTGGTGTATGCATAAATACGAGTTAAACAATGAAAAAGAAAGTGAGGTGGTAAGCTCATAATCAAAGCAGCATTAAACGCATTTGGTGACAGACTACCAAAGATGGATGGAAGCCAAATGTTTTCACAATGTGCGCAATATAAATTATGTAATTTTTTATTGACGATTTTTGTTGCAAATATAGCGCTTTGTAATGCTTTATACTTATAGTAAAAAAATTACTGTTATAAAACAAAAATTTTGAGGGAATAAGGGAAACGAAGTGGTTAGAAATAGAAGGGAATCAGAGTAAGTATAAGTTGGAAACGAGCCGACAAAAGGGTACATGCTTGAATCGATTCCTCTAGTATTTCTAACGCTTCGGTTGCTGTTGTTGTTGTAATATTATGTATGGAGTGACAATCTTAACTAGATATAAGTCTGGTTCGTACCGAGAAACGTACCACAGATTTAAAATTGAAAAATCTGTACGTTTTCCTAATTACTGCAGTGTCTTCCAGTCGGAAGTACTGGCAATTGGGGAAGCTTGTAGGTTACTATTCGCAGATTACTCTGTTAAGAACAATATCGCTATTCTTTCGGATAGCCAAGCTGCAATCCAGGCAATGGATTCGGCTACAACAACCTCTAAACTGGTGGGACAAAGTAGGATTAGCCTTACCACCTTGAGTGAAAACCATAAAGTTACCTTAATCTGGGTCCCGGCTCATCGGGACACTGAAGGTAACGAAAAAGTAGATGAACTGGCTCTGCCAGGGATCTGCTATGAATAACGTTCTTGCAGTACCGGTATTCACACCATTAGGTGCAGTCAAGAATGCAATTTCCCTAAAATACTTTCGAATCGCAGATTGTAGATGGAGAGACCAGACGAAATGTAAAATTAGCAGAACGTTATGGCCCACCTACAAACTCAAGCAATCGTCGACATTGATAAACATGAAACGACGGGACGTCTGTAGACTAGCGGCAGTCATAACCGGCTTTTGGTCTGTGGGAGAACAAGCAGTCAAAATGGGCATCCCTCACAACACACAAAGCCACAGTTGTAAACAACATGAGAAAAAGGAAACGATTTTCCATTTCCTCTGTGAATGTCCTGTCTTATGGGAGGAGAGAATGTTAACCCTGGACAAACCACTCTTCGAAAGCCTCGAAGAACTATCTGGCTTAGAAGTCAACAACCTAATAAGGTTCTTAAACTTACTAGACTGGATATAGTCATGCTGTAAATAACCGTTAAACAAGCTCGTAACGGGGATGTGAAAACAAAATGGTGCGGAAGCGCTTCTGGATGAATCACCACTTTAACGAACCAACCAACCAACCGTGAAACATAGAACGGACTGTTATGGGAACGTTACATTTTAGTATGCATACATATCCTAATTGACTGTGCCACAAGCAAGTATTAACTGGTCGGAGTTGCAACATCTTATAATTGATTCTTATTGCCCTAGAAAGTGAAATAATTGGGCACTAAAACGAGCAAATTAAAGCGGATGGATATGGAACGTGCGAAAAATAAATCCGCAATTAGTTGAATATAAAATAAAAAAAAATAATTATTGGCGCGTACACTTCTGTTAGGTGTTTGGCCGAGCTCCTCCTCCTATTTGTGGTGTGCGTCTTGATGTTGTTCCACAAAGGGAGGGACCTACAGTTTCAAGGAGCTTTTTCATGGCAGAAATACACTCGGAGGTTTGCCATTGCCTGCCGAGGGGCGACCGCTATTAGAAAAATGTTTTTTTTTTTTTTTATTATTAGTTTTTCTTTCATCGAGATTCGAACCAACGACCTCTCTGTGAATTCCGAATGGTAATCACGCACCAACCCATTCGGCTACGGCGGCCGCGCCAATTATTTGAATACAACAACATTATATTACAACAAATGCCAAATATAAAATATTATAATTATTCACCTAATTTTTCTATAAGTTTTTATACATATTTTGTTTTCGTACTCACCCGCTCCACAAAAATCACAAAGAACCACTTGATCGAATACAGAATGGCATCGACATTATGCTTCATAAAATGCTGATGTAATTTACGCATCATCTTCGACAATATCCGATCGTGATGCTCAAGGAAGCGTGTCAATTTCGGGAAGCCCTCAATGAATAAGCCATGCATGGCATACTTACGATCAATGATCAATTGATTGAGCGCCCAAAATGCCTCCTCCTCTTGCATATAGAGCAATAGCACACCGGCCAAACAAGCCATGCCTTGACAGTAACCCAATTCGGGATTGTATATACTATACGCATTTAGCACATTAAATAGGGAGCACTGTTTGACGCTATACCGTTGGCGGTAGGCGAGATTATCACGAAATTGCCGATTCACATCGGAATCGATTTGTCGCACCTCGGTGGAGTATTTGCGCGCCAATGCTAACATAGACGCATACGTATCACGATTTGCCTCAATCAATTCGTCAACATTCAGCAACTTTTTCCATGCTGGCCAACGCATGCGATCTGGTATACCTTTGAAGACACGTCGTCGCACCTTTTCGATGTTCACATTCCAATTGGTAAGCATTTTTACCCATTTCTTGTCGCGCTCCAATTCGATTTTGGTCCGCTGCAGTTCCTGCGAGTCGCGGGTGTCGGGCAGGCGGGAATCGTGCATGAAGCCATATCTATGCGGGCAAAGAAGAAGAAACTACAGTAACTGTGCTTTATAATGTAAAAAAGTTGTAAATGTAGCCAAGTAACAGGTATTTATTTATGTATGTATGCATGTTTGCGTATAAAGGTTTCATTGTAAAAGAGTGGAATGTGGCACGAACGGAAGCAAGTTGTCAATGGGAAATGAAAGAAGTACACGGCCGTGGAACACACGTTTTGCATTAATTTGCAACATAAAAAACAAGAAAATAAAAACTTTGCACAATTAAGCACAAGTTGTTGCTTTTGAGTTTAGTTTCATATTTTTTATACATACACTCATATGCATTTCATATTTTTAAGAGCTCTTATTATATAGTAACAATATAAAGCGCAAAATGGTACGAAAGAGGAACCAAGTAGACGACTTAAACATTAATCTGACGTGAATTGGCTCAAGTGGCAACTGCGCAAGGTGCAAGCGGTCATGCAAAACATTGGCAAATTACCAGGAAATGCTTGTGGTGGCCAACATACTCGTACAAGCATATAACAACAAAAGGGAAATGCTGCCAACCATAAGCGATGACGAGGCATCGAAGGCGATAGTACCAAACGCTTAAATCGGTATTTGGTAGATAAGGCGGTGCTTTTGGGACTTTCTTGCTACTCACTTATATTATGAATTTGATGAATTAAGTTCAAATAAATTTTGTTTATGAAAATAAATGCGTTTTTTTTTAAATTATCTTTTATCTTAGTTTACTTGCATATCAATTAAAAACTGGCACTAAAGCAACGAGTGAATGAATTAATTGTTTATAAAAATAAATGCGTTTTTTTTAATTATCTTTTATCTTAGTTTACTTGCATATCAATTAAAAACTGCCACTAAAGCAGCGAGTGAATGAATTAATTGTGATTTATTAATGCATTTTTATTTTAGATTCGTGTCAAATGCACACTCAGTTCTGCTGTCATTGCACTCACCCTACACACTCTCACACTATCACTATTTTGTATGTGCATAATTATTATTTTATGTCGAAGCTTATTGTGGGCATGAAACATCAAATGAAACTTTTTTTCTAATAGCGATCGCCCCTCGACAGGCAATGGAAAACCTGAGTGTATTTTTGCCTTGAAAAAGCTTCTCATAAAAAACCATCTGCCGTTCGGAGGCGGCATCAAACTGGTGAATATGTCAAATAATGGCAGAGTGCTGTCTGTTTCTCAACTTTAATACGATCAAAAAGGTCATTTGCGCAATTTTTTCCTTTTTAATCTTACAATACATACATACGTAAGTTTGTTAGTGTGCGCGGAATAGATTATACTGAAATGGATATGGGTGAATTTGAAAAGCGTCCGGGATGAATCATGCCAACAGAACGAGCGGTGAGTTAGCACATAACCATACATAGATTTTATATAACAGGATATGAGTGTGCCACTTGTGTGTGAATATTTGCGAATTTAAGTGTTATACACATCAGCCGTGGCATGTTCTTCAACAACTTCACATTCTCACACACATCCGTATATGTTACACACGTACATATGTACTTAAGCACATAAAAATGTTTGGCAAGCCAAAGCAATAAAGTATTAAACCTCCATTTGTTTATATTTAAATTAATTCAGCATCTGTCGTATTTTTAGAAATACGAGTATCGATAACATTGCAAGCGATAAAAAAAGAGCACTTTAAAACGGATTTGCTGGAAGTGAGCAAATGTTTAAAAGGAATGTAAGCAAATGTATTTTTGAACAAAAATATATTTAGAGTCGAAATGGTGAAATCACAACAAAATATGGCCGTATCAAGTGGGCTTTGTATTATACATTTATGGCAGCAATGTTCCTTCCATATTTTTCATTATTTTATATTAATTTGTTACCAAAATGCATAATCATTTTTACTATTGCGAAGCAACTACGAGTGCATATGTATGTAAATTTTTGGTATATGCATGTAATAACACCAAATTGGATAAACTTATTAATTACGCTATTGGCTAATATATAGCTTTAGTCCTTAAATAAGGTTCAAATATTAAGATTAATAAATTAATTAATAATTAATAAATTATTTAATCTGAAAAAAGCTACACTTCCTTTGTTCATTCCAACAATATCAAATGTGACTTAAAGCATTTTAGCGTTGGCCGTGTGATGAAGGTCATGACGTTACTAAGTCGTTTATTCTTACTGAACAGGCTACTTGCGTGAACACAGATTTAGAAAGACGAGTGTAGAGCAAACCACACCGCCTGGAGAACAAAATCACTTATTTTGTACATCACTCGAAACAGAAAAAAAGTTATATATGTGCATACCTATATACCACACAAAAACAAACAAAAAAACACATTCATGTGGCGCCTTAAAAGCCATAATACGCTTTCAGAGTGGAAATGAACAATTACACAATTGCCCCAAAAAGTCAATTGATACAAAATTAATTTAAATGTCAGCACCCCTTACAGACTCTTGTAGTATTCTACCACTTAATTACCTTCCTAAACTGAATTGAATATTACTTATTGATTTTAGGGCTTTGCAGTATACTCACTTATCTGTAATATGATATAGCTCATATGTGGGATTCTCCCAAGGGTCGACCACATTCTTAGGATCTAAACCGAGCGAGTAGCGATTGAAAATAGCTTCACGTTCATCGGCTGCACGTTGCAGCAACGCTTCTTGATCATCGAGAGCCGTTGTGTTTTTGCTGCTGATTTTGTTGGTCATCAGCGGCGTATTTGCCGATTCCCCTCCTGCCGTTGAATTCGAAACTGCTGCGTTACTATTTGTCGTTATGTGCGTAGTTGTTGTATAGTTCGTAGCGGCGGGTGCGGAGGCGGGCAAGCTGTTCGTATTATTCACATTGCTGTTGCTGGTGTTTGCAATATTGTTGGTGTTTACGCTGTTATTGTGATTATAGCTATTGCTGTTGCTGGTAATGATAGTGACGCTATTTACGTGCACAGTTGAACTCATGTTGGCAATTTTTTATTTTTTTTTTATTATACTTTTGGTTTCTTGATTTCTGCTAGACAATGTGCGGTTGTGCGGGTGTTGATTCGCGATAACCGCTGCCACTGAACTACGAAGGCTGCTATAAACCGAACTCTATGCCTTGAAATTACTGATTGTTGGGCAATATTGTTGACATGGATAGCAGAAAAAAAGCGTCCGAAATTTATACTCTGAAAATTTTCTTGTAGAATAAATTTATTTAATTACTTGCACCTACGTTGTGATTATGTATCGACGAATCTGCAATTGCTTTTGCTGTTTCTTTAATTGTACTACTGTTGTTGGTATTTTGATGGATTTGGGCCATTGATGTTATTTTCCTGTTTACAACCCCATACACATCTGCCTCAGAAATCAGGTTTCATGACAGCCACCATTAAAAATCAAATGTTTGGACTAAAGTCGCAACCTAAGCACTCATATTTTGCGAAGCCATAAGCAGAGAAATATGACGCCCCCGCGTTGGCGTGAAGGCATTATTAACGGCTAATGTTCTAGTTTTCACCAATTAGATCAAGTTCACGCTGAATAGCACTAGCAACAATTCTTAAAATGTTTTTTATATTCAAATAGCCATTCACTAAATCATTTCCAAGAACTTTTATTAATAAAGTTTTGGAATTAATACATCTTAAATATTTTTATATATTTTCTTATCGCACAAACTTCGTTTGCTTTGCTTTTAATTTTGCTGTTTTTCCATGCACAACCACATAACACACACGCAAATGCATACACGCACACGCTCTTAGCCGTCATCAAAATTTCTCCTTTTCGCTGGACTGCGTCTTACAACAGTCACTTTTCCTTTACTCCTATTTTACGCATTACACCGAATCGCACGTAATTTTATTACACTTCTATCAATATTTTGATATATCTTGCATATTTTCCAAAAACAAATTCGGAATATGCACACAATTTTCAACAAATCTTAAATTTTTATCACTTTCCCCAGCTCAAGACAATTCTAAAAACCATTCGGAATAGGTGAATTCTCTGACAGCACTGACAGTTGAGTTGCGAATGACAGCAGAAAGCGCAAGAAGGAAGTTATAAAAAATAACAGAAACTTATCGCCGACCAGTGTGGCCAACACTTCTGATGTACCAAAAGTTTAGAAATTTTCATTATTAACATATTTCAATTAATTTTCACTTTCAAATAGGAAATTATATCAGGATTGTTAGATAATTTGTATGATCTAAGATATATCATTAATAATTGTTTGGTAGCTCTACAATTTTGTTGTTATGGTTGTTGTTGCATTTTACAAAACTCTGCGTTGGAGCTATCAGTCGTCGTTATCTATCTCATCTAATGATTAAGGCAAGCTGTTTCGTTGGTGTAGTATAGAAGGGAAAGGGGTGTTGTAATAGGTTCACATATAACTAGATTATCTACTCTTTCGAGCTCAACTCCCAATCCGTACTTAAAAAGCGAGATCAACCATAAAAAATTGCTCTCCAGATATCCGATATGACAAAATAATCTTTTTGCTGTACAACCCCGTGTTTTCTGTGTTATCGATATTTATTTTAACAAATGTAAGGAGAAACTTAAAAGTAAAAACTAAGTAAAATGGATGCCGGCAAAAAAAAGAGCTTTGTGGACATAATTCTAATAAAATTTTTGTTAGATTTTAATAATTATGCAGTCATATTAACGAAAAAAGCCTGTGTCCATAGACGCTTGGCCTCTTATTGCTTATTATAAAATATAATATCGAATTTCGCATGCATACTGTTGCCATAATTTTTTGCTACTTCAGTAGACTCCAACTGCTAGTACTAAACAGCAAATAATCATTTAAATTTACTATTGCTTCTATTTCCTTTTTCTTATATCGGTAGTAATAATTAAACAAACTAAAAACAACAATTTATTTCATCAATCCAATTCCTATAAAGAAAAACCTTTCAAAATAATCTTGACAGCTGATTGTCAAATTTTCAACTAATATGCCATATGTAAAAAGAGAGGAAAGAGATGACAGAGGTACTGTTTACTGCATGTAAGCAATAGGTATAACGTGAGAAGGCATACATTTAAGGGAAGATAACGAGCTTTCATACCAATTCCGGTACCTTGGCGGTTTGTTAGATGACAGTTCGGCTGTGTATTGTTGTGATTAACCTTTTTGGCTTATATCAGTTAGTTTTGTAATGCTCTTTCGCACCAGCTAAATCACTTGCAAATTAACTTCGCTTTATTCAGTGAAAAAAAATACTCTTCAAACACGAAATTTTGACTGGAAAAATAACTTACTTACTTTTTTCCTTTCCTTTTTGATATTTCAAACTTTAACTTCGTGTCTAGCAGCAAATGCCAATTGTTAAAAAGCTGATTGTTACTTAACTATATTTACAAAAATATAATATACGTAAAACTGCCAAGTAACGATGCTACGAACTCGATGTGCAGCTCCCTTTTATATCTAATAATACGAATATTTAATTATGAAGTTTGAATGTTTTTTTTACAAAATATTTCTACTGCATTATTTTAAAATCATAATTTCTGCACTCATCCGGCAGCACGGTATATAATTTCAAAACAGAACTTTGGCAACCATTGTTACATCAGCCGGCAGAAAATTAGTTGGCGTAAAGCACAAATAAACAAATCGGGATGAAGTAATTATTTCATGATTTTGTGTATTAATTCATCTAAAATATAACCCAATTTTCAACAGGTTAAGTGTCGACGGCTTACTCGTTTACTTTCCATACGAGTACATTTATCCAGAACAGTATGCATACATGCTGGAGTTGAAACGCACATTGGATGCGAAAGGCCACTGCCTGCTTGAGATGCCTTCGGGCACAGGCAAAACTGCAACACTGCTTTCCTTAATTGTAGCCTATATGATTGAGCATCCCGATGTAATTCGCAAACTAATCTACTGTTCGCGAACAGTCCCAGAGATCGAAAAAGTTATTGCCGAGTTACAAAATCTTATGTCTTATTATGAAAAACATGCGCCAGAACCGCCCGGCTTGCTGGGACTAGTACTCAGTTCACGCAAAAATATGTGCGTACACGCAGAAGTGAGTAAAGAGCGTGAAGGTAAGGCTGTCGATGGTAAATGTTATGGTCTGACTGCGAGTTATGTACGCGAACGACATGAGGTAGACCCCGAAAATACGCCAATATGTGAGTGTGCATTAAATCAAATAAACAAAACGCATTCCTAATAAGGGAAATAATATTTGCTTCCTTTTAGGCCAGTATTATGAAGGTTTCACCCTGGAGGGAAAGGAGTCACTGATGCCGCACGGTGTTTATAGCATTGATGATCTGAAAGAATATGGGCGCATGCGTAATTGGTGTCCATACTTTCTGGCACGCTTTGCGGTGTCCTATGCACACATTGTTGTCTACAGTTATCATTATTTGTTGGACCCGAAAATTGCCGAAGTCGTCTCCAAGGAGATGACGAAACAATGTTGCGTCGTTTTCGATGAGGCGCATAATATTGACAATGTTTGCATTGATTCGATGAGCGTGAAAATCAATCGACGTATAGTGGAACGTAGTACAAATGCGCTGAATGATCTGCAGAAAAGAGTACAAGAGTTCGTAGCTAGCAGATATATTTTTAAATTCTTGCTAAAAGATTTTTTTATATTATACTTCTATTCCTTAGTATGCGCGAAGAAGGCGCTAATCGATTGAATGAGGAGTATCAACGCATGGTGCAGGGCTTAAAAGATGCACAGGTGCAACGTGAAACGGATATGGTAATGGCCAATCCCATATTGCCCGCAGATGTGCTAAAAGGTAAGCATTGATTTCAAGTCGAAATTTGGTTGATGCATTTGTGACTCGAATTCTTAGAGGCTGTGCCGGGAAATATACGAAATGCTGACCATTTTTTAAGTTTCCTGCGCCGCTTTGTAGAGTACATTAAAACACGTCTGCGCGTGCATCATGTTGTACAGGAATCGCCTGCTGGCTTCTTAAAAGATGTTGCTACGAAAATATGTATCGAGCGCAAGCCATTGCGTTTCTGTGCCGAGCGTTTGGCGAGCTTGTTGAGAACGCTGGAAATTACCGACATGACAGAGTATGGTGCGCTAACATTGGTAAATTAAATATAATGCAATTGTAGATTAAGTATATCATTGACTAAGTATATCACTTGCAGATTACACATTTTGCTACATTAGTGTCGACCTACACAAAAGGCTTCACAATCATTGTTGAGCCTTTCGACGATAAGACGCCTACAGTTATCAATCCGATACTACACTTCAGCTGCTTGGACTCCTCTATAGCCATGGCACCAGTGTTCAAGCGCTTTCAAACAGTTGTAATTACATCAGGCACACTCTCGCCTATGGATATGTACCCAAAAATTTTGGATTTCGATCCAGTTATAATGAGTTCCTTTACAATGACGCTGGCGCGTCCTTGCTTGTTACCAATGGTATGCAATTTGTATAATTTAAAGAAGCGAAAATTATAAATACGTTAAAATCTTTCGTGCAGATTGTGTCCAAAGGAAATGATCAGGTCGCGATTTCGTCGAAATTCGAAACACGTGAAGATACAGCGGTTATACGCAATTATGGACAGCTGTTGGTAGAAACAGCAAAGACAGTGCCCGATGGGATTGTGTGCTTTTTTACTTCCTATCTCTATCTCGAATCCGTCGTTGCTTCGTGGTACGATCAAGGCATTGTAGACACTTTGCTGCGTTATAAGTTGTTATTTATTGAAACGCAGGATAATGCGGAAACCAGCTATGCACTAATGAACTATGTTAAGGTAAACTCGAAATTGAATCTAGAAAAAATAGAATTATTTATATTTTCCCTATCCGAAGGCTTGTGATTGCGGTCGTGGCGCAGTGTTGCTCGCAGTTGCGCGTGGCAAAGTGTCCGAGGGTGTTGACTTCGATCATCATTATGGGCGTGCCGTTCTTATGTTTGGTATTCCCTATGTCTATACACAATCGCGCATACTCAAAGCGCGTCTTGACTATCTGCGCGATCAATTCCAGATAAGAGAAAATGACTTTCTCACATTCGATGCAATGCGTCATGCGGCGCAGTGCGTGGGCCGTGCGTTGCGTGGTAAAACCGATTACGGTATTATGATATTCGCTGACAAGCGTTTCTCGCGTCAAGATAAACGCAGTCGTTTGCCCAAATGGATACAGGAACATTTGGTGGATAGTTTTTGTAATTTGAGCACAGAAGAGGCCATGCAGTTGGCACGACGCTGGCTAAGACGCATGGCGCAACCGTTTACGCGCGAAGATCAGCTGGGGATCTCGCTGCTGACTTTGGAGCAATTAGAGAACTCGGAGAAGGAGAAATTGGAGCGCCAGGCGCAAGGCAAGGAGGGTGTTGGCGGAGAGGTGATGGAACACTGAAAACTTAAAATAGGAGGAATGGAAGATGAACAATAAAGTGTTTCTTTTTAAGTCAATTACTTTTTCTCCACTTTCATTTACCAAAAGCGGTAAGGGTCGTCAATTCATTGATTTATTTTAATAATAATTTAATTCAATTGGCGACAAGCAGTGTTGTGTGAGACACAAAAGATGCGAATTATTAAAACAAATAAAAATGAAGTATAAAAATCAGGTAACTTAAAAGCATAAAAAATAAGGAAAAAGAAAATCATTCATGCTTCAAATTGCTCACCGTAAAAATCGCAGGTCCGTCACAGCTGTAAGTTGCATTTGTTTTCCGGTTAGCAGCGGCCATCTATTGTTTGTTGTTGCGCAGCTTTCCTTATTTTTAGGGCTGTGTTTACTTTTTTTGTTTTTGCATGTGTTATTTATTGTTGTTGTTCGC
Source organism: Anastrepha obliqua (assembly GCF_027943255.1). Classification (NCBI taxonomy): domain Eukaryota; kingdom Metazoa; phylum Arthropoda; class Insecta; order Diptera; family Tephritidae; genus Anastrepha; species Anastrepha obliqua. The sequence goes on from NC_072895.1 coordinate 114,235,972, forward strand.
TACCAGCCCACTATACTGGTTTGCAGGTCCGTTCGATAACCAATTAAATCGACATTTTAACCGCCATGCAAAAAATTTTAATGACATTGGGCGTTTTGTGCAATTCCAATACCTTTACCTTTCCTTCCGCCCAATTTGTATCAGTAATTATAGATTTTTTTTTATTTTTGCCTTCTTAATAATTTAGCATTGGCAGAGATTTGCTCTTTACTTTGTTGCTGCGTCTTTCCTTTCTAATTTGCATACATATAAAAAAAATAATTAAATGTTGTACTTTTGAGATTCTTATATTTGAATTTTGAATACATATTTTTAATTGTCTGCTTAAAAACCTCGGCATCCGTAGAGTATCGCGTTCACTTTAGTCAGCAACTAATGAATGGGGTGAGGCTTTTCTTAGGCATAGAAAAGTGACTTAGTCATATTGCTGTAACCTCGGAGACTCGCACAATGACTTCTGTAGAAGTTGTAGAGATGCGGAAGGGGCAAAGCACATTTCTCCCTCACAGCGAGAACGTCCATCAATTCGATGTACGAATTTCGAATTTTGACGGAACAATTATTCGCGCATCTGAATAGCCGAACTGAATTTCGGGATAGTTTAGCGACCAGAACCCAATGTAAAGAACAACTTTTTCTGAAATTAATTGAAATTAATTACATAACTTGAATTTACTTTCGGTGAATGTTTTTTTTTAATAGAAACTTTTAAATGGGGATTTTCGGTACGAATAATAATTATTTTTTTTTTATATGAAAACTATTTTCGTCTGATTTTTGAATGTTATTTCTTAATAGAAACTTGTAATATCGGATTTTCAGTACGAATAATAATTTTTTTATATTAAAACTGCATTTTTTATTATTTTTATTTTTTGCAAGTGTTAGTTTGATTTTTGAATGCTATTTTTCAACAGAAACTTTTAAATGGGGATTTTCGGTACGAATAATAATTATTTTTTTTTATATGAAAACTATTTTCGTCTGATTTTTGAATGTTATTTCTTAATAGAAACTTGTAATTTCGGATTTTCAGTACGAATAATAATTTTTTTTATATTAAAACTGCTTTTTTTATTATTTTTATTTTTTGCAAGTTTTAGTTTGGTTTTTGAATGCTATTTTTCAACAGAAACTTTTAAATGGGGATTTTCGGTACGAATAATAAATTTTTTTTCTTATACGAGTATTAAAACTAATTTTTTGACTTCCAAGGAGAATATTTTGAAAAACAATACCCCCACTTTCCTTATTATTTTACTGTGTTTTCATTATTGGGCGCAACCCTCGTATATACCGGAAATTTGTTACACACAATACCTTTGACCCGATCAGGCATGATTTGAAATAATATTTAGTGCATTGAAAAAACGCGCGCCCATCTCCTGCATAATAAAATTTCTTATTTTTATCTGTCCGTTTGTCCATGAAATCAATAACTGGAGTAAAAATTGCGATACTGTTGTCGCAACCCGAGGGAAATGATACTTTTGGGAAACGGCTGGTTGCTAGATTAAGGGGGAGGTAGGGTTTAGCGCTAAAAAAAAAACACTTTTTTTGTGAATTTTTTACAGAAATATGGCTTAAGATACTTTAATAAAATCAGTCACATGTTATTGTACATCTTTTCAATAAGCTTTTAAAAAATATTAATAATAAAATATTGACAAATAAGCCCATGACAGAGTTTTTTTGGAGATATGTTTTTCGAGAGGTGCTCTGCGGGGCCAATCGGCATTCGTCGTAGAATCATCTGAAACTAAAAAAGTCGAATTTTTCAGTTAAAGTATGACGTAATGCTCCCCCCTACATTAATAAAATTTTTTTTTTTTTTCATTTTTGTAGTTTTGGTGGCAAAAAAACGTAAAACGAGCATTTTTGGCGAAAAATTTCGCCATATTTGTAAGTGAAAAACAACCTTAAAAAAATAAAAAATAAAAAAAAACAGTGTAGGGGGGAGGTATTTTTGATTTAGAAAACGTGTGCCAAATTTGAAAAGAATCGGTTGAATAGTTTCGGAGTTGTGATTGGCACCGACTTTTAAGAAGTCGTTTCGGGAAAAACGCGTTTGAAAAAATGACTCTGAGAAATTATCGATGCTCCGCATTCGAGGTAGAGTGCCTACAAAGGCTATAACTTTGAGAGTTCTGCTCCGATCCACTTAAAATTTTGACACAACATTCTTGAAATGATTTACTATAAGATGAGTGAAGAAAAAAAATTTCGATTTTGTGACCCTACCCCCCCCTTAAACGAGTTAAAGCGGCTAACAACAACGCCTACTATCCTTGAATCAGTAATTTTCCCGTTTACTTCTTTTTACAATCTTTAGGTAGCGAAAAAATTTCCTGGAAATGAAAATTTCATCTTTACGAAAACCTTTACGACTCGCTGTACTCCATAGTACAGTAGAATATTTATTAAGCAGGTATTAAATATCCATTATATGTATAACGAATTAACTGGGAATTAAGTACAAAAAAATAATGATTATTAGTAATAATCATACATTATGTAGCTCGAAATTTTCACGCAAAAAAGCGCTAATTAACTAAAAATTGTATAATTATCATGTAATTTGCGCCCATTTGTGTTGCTTTTGTTTGCAAGGCTGCTTCGTTGCTTACTTTGCGGCTTACTAACTTTAGAATGCTTGTGGTATCCGTGATTCATTGATTCAATCAGACAGGCAACATTTGCTTCCACAAAGTTTCCAGAGCGCAGGGTGATTTTTCTCTGAAGTCTTTCGGTAATTTCCGTTTGCGACTCAGTTCTGAGGCTATTGAAATATTCCAAAGAAAAAACTAATATGTAACACGATATAGAAGGTAAAAGTATTTGTGCAATGTATGTACATACACATATGCGTGCTCATACAGTTACGCACATAAAAATTCGAACAACTTAAAATTGCATATTTTATGTACTAGGTTTTTTGAACATTTTATTTTTTTTAACATTTTTTTTTATTTATGCCATATTTATTTATTTATTTATTTTTTAGTTAATGAGCTATTAATAAAAAAGAAAATTGGTTCGATATAAGAAATGTTAAGAAATTTTTTAATGGAGGTTTCTAAATTTTGCAATACTCTACAGAAATGATTCACTTTTTGAATTAAGGTACCTTTCTGGTCTAGAGACGTGAAAATTGAAGTTGTTGAAAATTGAAGAAAAACAAAAAACAATTGAAAATCGCTTTTATTCTTTAGATCAATTCTTTATTTACAAAAAAAAAATATTTTTTTCAATGACGATAATAAAAAGTGCTTCCCCTGACGTAACGCATGCCACTGGCGTTACTGATTGGGCTGCTCAGGTGCGTCTGAAAACAAAATTCGGTCGGTGGGTAGCAGATTTACAAAAAATCTTTTTCTAGATATTTTATCTGTTAATTGGAAAACAAAAAAAAAAAATGATTCTTTTTCACGTTCTCGCTATAAAAATTGATTATAAAATTATAATTCTATCACCCGCGACAGCCACAAGTCTACTCAATAATATATATTATTAAAAATTCAAATGAATCGGTTCAGTACTTTTTGAGAAATTACCAACGCCAACTCGAAAAAATTAATTTCGAGAAAAACACGGTTAGCGCACTTATAAAGGGTGGTTAAGTTTCAAGGGCCGGTGTTGATTTTGAATAAAATACAATTTTTTAGGAAATTATTATCATTTCTCTTTATTATGATAATATTAGTATGGTTCAATTACGTATGAAATAAAATATTGGCCAAATAGCCGCCGCGGCCTCGGCGGTACACCTCCATCCGATGGTCCAAATTTTCGATCACGCTGAGGCATAATTGAGGTTCTATGCCGTTAATGTGCCGAATTATCTCATCCTTAGCTCTTGAATTGTTGCTGGCTTATCAACGTACACGTTTTCTTTCAAATAACCCCAAAGAAAGAAGTCCAACGGTGTCAAATCACATGATCTTGGCGGCCAGTTGACATCGCCGCTATCTGAGATTATTCGGCCATCAAACTTTTCGCGCAAAAGAGCCATTGTTTCGTTAGCTGTGTGACAAGTGGCTCCGTCCTGTAGAAACCACATATCGTCCACATCCATATCTTCCAATTCGGGCCATAAAAAGTTCGTTATCATCTCACGATAGCGAACACTATTCACAGTAACTGTCTGACCGGCCTCATTTTGGAAAAAATACGGCCCAATGATGCCGCCGGCCCATAAACCGCACCAAACAGTCACTCTTTGTGGGTGCATTGGTTTTTCGGCAATCACTCTTGGATTATCATTCGCCCAAATGCGGCAATTCTGCTTATTGACGAATCCACTGAGCTGAAAATGTGCCTCATCATGCATTTTGATTTGAACGCCCGTTTTCATAATAAGCCTGAATAACTTTTACGCGTTGCTCGATTGTGTATCTTTCCATGACTCAAATTGAGTTAGTCTGAGATTGAAAAATGTCAAATGAAATGTAGAAAAAAACTTGACTTTAGGTGTGGTTTACATTCAACTTCGGCCCTTGAAATTTAACCATCCTTTACCTGGGCGTCGTACACCAAACAGATCTCGTTTTAAAGGACTGTAACGTCTAAATTACAACGACCGCCAATCGATGCAACCTAGTTACACATTTACATTTCAAGTTACATAGTTTACATACATACATACTATACATAGTAAAATATACTTTTTTGTGCAGCCGTTTTTTATAAGTTTCTATAAATGTCGGCTTAAAATTTTCTCACACTCACAAATGCTCCTCAAGCGGGTCTTCCTTTGCGGTATTTATTTTCGCACCCACTGCTTCCTCATGCCCCTTCAAGAAATATTCAATTACCAGATATTATTTTTTCACTTACATATGGGTTTCGTGGATAGCATATTTTTCTTAGGAGTAGGTCCAAAATTTTCTCTTGTCAAGCCTTCTTTTGCGTTGGACTAAGACTGACTGCAACATTAAGTTAAATTGAAATATTTTATTGGATAATTATTTTAACGAATTTCAAAAAGTCTCTTTTGCAGTTGAAAGTAATTTTTTTACTTCAGTCAATAAATCAATACGTCGGGGCTTTGTAAGTGGTACTCCAGACAATTTGCAAAGTTTGGAACTTGTTCAGTTTAGTGGAGCCAACAGAGCGTATACGTAACTAAAAAAATTACACCCGAAGAGTCTTTTTCGAGTTTTATAATTCCGCTGCTGGCGCCCAGTTGGGTTCTCGTATGAAATGAATTATATTAAATTAACCTCTTGCGCTATAAATTAATTTACAAAAGCGTGTGACTATCCCGTGCAAACAAATTCCAAACGAGCTTTTACTTGGAATAATTTCTGTTAAAGCTTTGGGCAAATCGCGTGTGCGAAATGCACATAATTCGACTATTTATTATTTAATATGTAATACATAATTTAGATGTATCTGTTCATTACTTTTCATAAAAAATATTGGCTATTTTTTACAGTTCTTTATTAAGTAAGGAGCACAGAAAGCTCTGAAGACGTGCGTGACACGTCTTTTAAATTTTGAGACTAAATTTCGTTGGACGTGTATAGGACGTCCAAATAGTGCAAGAGGTTAAACACTTACCAGCACTAAATTTTTTAAAAAGAAAGACAAACTATTTCTGTTCACAAATTTTTTATTTATTTTTTTGTAAGTATGTACATTAGGGTGCGTCACTGTACATACAAACACAATTGATACTGTCTTTTCACTCTTCTTCTTCTGGATTGGCTCGATAATCGCTTACGCGATTTTGAGCAAGTACTTCTCGACCTGATCTTTCCAAAGCAGACGAGACCTTTCTCTTCCTCTGCTACCACCAGCTGGTATCGCATCGAATACTTTCAGAGTCGGAGCATTTGTTTGCCTTCGAACGACATGACCCAGGCCGTTGGCTCTTTATTCATTGCGCTATGTCTTTGTCGTCGTAAAGCTCATACAGCTCATTGCTCCATCTCCTGCGATATTCGCCGTCACCAACGTGCAAAGGTCCAAAAATCTTCTGCAGAATCTTTCATCGGATGTTGTCATCGTCCACGCTTCTGCGCCATACGTTAGGACGGGAATAATGAGAGCCTTGTAGAGTGTTAGTTTTGTTCGTCGAGAGAGAACTTTACTACTCAGTTGCCTACTTAGTCCAAAGTAGTACTAGTTGGCAAGAGAGATTCTACTTTGGATTTCCAGGCTGACATTTTTATCGGTGTTAATGCGGGTTCCTAAATAAACGAAGTCCTTTACAACCTCGAAATCTTAACTATCAACAGTAATGTGGGTGCCGATATGCGAGTGCGTCGACTGTTTGTTTGATGACAGGTGGTACTTTTGCTTTGCTTTTTTATTCAGTGTGAAAAAGACAAAACCAACAGCTCAAAAATAGTCATATTTTATTGGGTTAAAAAGGAACTCTTAGATTGGAATATCCATTATTTCTACGGCACCAAAATTTAGCTCTCTTTTCTATGTGTTTTGTCGATTTCAGCATTGAATCCACATTTTTTGGAGTTTAGAATTAATTCTGCTCTGCGCCAGGGCTATACAATTTTCATATTCTTTTCTCAACATATTCATGAAGTTGCGTGTTCTTTTCTCAAAATCTTGCACTCTTGCTAGAACAAATTATAGTACTTCCTACCCTCCATAAAAAGTCTGCTGTCCAGCTGATTTTAATTCATTTCTCTCACATGCCTATCAAAAAATTTAATTGTTATAAAGAAAGGATATTAAATTTAAATGTATTAAATTTTTATATTTTATTATTTTCAATATATAAGAAAAATTAATCACCCTAAAGCAAGATTTATGATTAGCTGTCGTTATTCAAAAAAAATTGAGCCATCTATAATTATAATTTGTGCAAGGATTAAATTTTTCTTCTTCTATTACCATAGGAAATTCACAAAATTTTCGCAGGTGGCATGGCAATATTTTCGTAATGTTCCTATATAATGAGATGATTTTTTTTTCGAAAAACAAGCACTGTTAATTATTTTTACTTGGGGGAACATCCCCAGTCGTTTGGTGACGTCAAATTCTTTCCTTAGAACTTTTTGTTACGTATACGCAGAGTTCACTAAGCTAAGAGCCTGCATAATTATAAAAAATTTTGCTGAAATTCATATGAATTAAAAATAAAAAAAATATTATGACTGGAATATTACTGACACACCAATGAACTGCTGCATACTATATATCAGGGCTTCTTAAACTGTGGGTCGCGACCCCCAGGGGGTCGCGAGACTACTGAAAGGAGGTCGCAAAGATCTGATACTTTTCAATCATTATAAATAAAATTTTAATATTAGTATACACACTACGTACAAATATAAATACAAATAAAAATCATACAAAATACTATTGTAGTTTTATTATAACTAACTACAAAAAACAAATTATTTTAATATTTCGTCCAAAGCCCTTCGATTTTTTGAATGCCTTTATACGGTTTGGCATACTTTCTGTATATTTAGCCACAGTTTGTGGCGAAATGGAGTACCACACATCCTGGACTCGCTCCCAGACCTCATTCATCCCTTTTGGCGGGTTTTTATAGTGTACGAGCTTTTGTTTTACGAGAATCCACAAATTCTCAATGGGGTTTATGTGAGGGCTTTGTGCTGGCCACTGCATAACCGAAAATTTTTGGGACTTCAGCCAGTTCCTAAGCTTGAAGGGGGTCGCTATATAAAAAAGTTTAAGAAGCCCTGCTATATATACTTCCTCTTAAATTCTGTTCCTCAACCTTGTTGTTGTATTTTGCGGTTTAATCGGAACAATGTTTTAAAAGCAAAATAAATCAAATACAGCATTGAAGCTACAGCTGAAGCTAAAACTGTAACTGCCACTAACTAACGAAACGAGCGAAGCACTGTGAGAGCCGTGAGCAATAATTGTGGTGTGAGTGAATGTCAGTCAATGAATCAGTCATGACCATTGTTGCGCCGCCACTAGTCCAACTTGGTAAGGAGATATGACATAGAATTGAACTTGATAGCGGAACTTACCCCCTTGGCATACAAACGAAGCAGAGTGAGCAGCTTTTCTGTATAGTGTATGTGTGTGCATCGGTGTGTTCAGTGAGCATTAAGCTCAAAACAAACTTCAATGTAATTTGCAGAGCATTGAAGAGCGGTATTGGTTCTTTTTTTTTTGCAAAATTTACAACAACAATACAGAGAAAATATAATAAGAATGGTAATTGAGAGCTAGAAGAGTGAATGCCTTAGCAGCTCTGAGGCTTTGAGAGCCTAACGTTTCCTGCAGTCCTCCAACAAAACTAATACAACAGCTTGAACTAACAAAAGCAAAAGCTAATATATAAGTGTAATTGAAACCGATGTTGACACTGAGCGGAAAATCAGTTGCCGAATTGGCAACGACTCAAATGCAGAGCAATAAAACAAAGCGCCGACAACTAAATACAACAACTGCATTTACATTAACGATAATTGAAGCAAGAAAAAAAACAACAGCGCAAACTCATACACACATGCTTATGTATGTATGTATATTCGCGCAACCAGTGACTGAGCAGGAGACAAGAAGCAATAACAACAACAACAAAAGCAAACAAAACAAAAAAAAGAACTTTCGATTTTTCATAATAAAAAGGTTTCTACTAAATGACGAGCCGTTTAGTCGGCTATCGATGCTGAGGAAAGTGAAACGCGACACGCCAAACGCCAAACGCCAAACGTTAAACGCAAACACCAAACATCAACAGTATAAACTCGCCGCAACAAAGATTGTGAATCGTGTAAAAAACCAAACAGATACGTAAGCACTCAGTGTACGAGTACGTGACGCTTAACAAAACTAACGTAAACATAACAAATTCGCGAATAGAGGCGATTAAAGATTTTAGAAGTAAATCTCAACCACGCAAAGGCAGTGCGCGCAATTGTTTTGATTGATAGTGCGACTAAACAAAAACGACTTTTAGAGTGAGATTGAAATTTTTAATAATTTTAAAGCTGCACACATTTTGAGATACAATCCCCAATCGTAACTTTTTACAGCCAAAAACAAACTCGTTCAAATCTCTTTAACAGTATTTCCAAAGGAATTCTTATACTTACCCTCAGAAGCTGCCCGAGTTTTTTTTTCTTAAACAGTTTTGTATTAAAAACAAAATACCGTCAAAGCTACCTAGAGTCAATATGAAGCAGTTAAGTGAAACAGTAAGTCAGCAGCAACAGAATGGCAATGTTATCACAGGCCAACAACAGCATCAGCTGCAAGAGCAACATCAGCAACGCCATTATGGGGAGGATCTGACAAGTAACGGCGACCAGAAGCAGCTGCAAACACAGCTGATGCAGGCACCGCCACCCAATAAGCATGGCTTGCAGCTGGCATTAACGATGAATGGTACTGGGTCCAGCAGCAGTAGCAGCACAAACGGCAAGATTGGCAGCGAAAATGGTGAGTGGGTGCATAAATTTATAATTATCGTATTAGCATACAAGTGTAATACAATGAAAGCAGATAAAACGTGGCGCAAAAGTAATCACCCACGGCTGAAATTGTTGTGCCTTTTGGCTTTACTTTATAATTTTTCTGATATTGTATTTAATAAAATCAAAAATTAAAATTTAAACTAACGAATAGTACCATTATTTTAACCATGAAAAATCGGGTGATTTATTTTGCGCCACCATATAGTATTAACTAGGTAGCATAAACAAGTAACATATGAATGCACGCTGAAATATTTAAGTGTTTTATACTAAATATCCTTATTTTCTCATACTCTTAAACTTTTTTTTTTCATTTACACAACCGTGAAAATAAAATGAGCGCGTACTGAGCTGGCACCCAGCCACCCAAAACATTGCTCAACTCTGTTACCAGAATTCTGTTATACTGGTGGAATAACTACCTTAAACATTTCCTTGCTTATTTCTATTTCCAGCCCTATATCAAATGCAAGTTCCGATATTAAGTTTATTATTAATAACATGTAATACGTAAATTTTCAGAATTTGTTCGCTTTCTTCAATTTACTCTCCACCTTGGCAGCTGTAGCAGAAGTCACTCAATAGTCAACAAATGTATGCGCTATCTGCATTTATGCCACACTGTAGGAAATGTTATGTTTTCCCCATTTTTATGTCCAACAGGCGAACAGATTTGTGAGAGAATATCTTTCTTTCACTTTATGCTGGCTTAATTTATCGTCTTACTCATGCCATAACATATATCGCATGTTAGCACTGGTCTGTTAACAGAGATCTGTTAGAGTTGTAAGATGACTATCGGAAAGGTTTTATTGAGCATTTTTGATATCAATTTGACTTCGAATGCTGTGGGCGTTTAATTTAATTATAAATAAAATATAAAATATAAAATATTAAAAATAAAAAAATAATGCAGTTTGAAAAAATTAAAAAAAATAAGTCTCTGTTAAGTGTGGGTTTTCCGAAAATACTAGAAAATAATCCTATCCTGATCAACTGAGAAGGCGACTTGTTAGCCGCTCAGCTATATGAAAAGATTAAATAAATTCGTTTTGCAAAGGCTTTCAGGGCTCATTTTTACGAACCTATTCTGCCAGCCCTCAAGCCCGAAATATTGCAAAGTTTAGCTTTGCGACAGGCCCATGCGTAAGGCAGGCCCGCAGTGTTCCACTAAATATATACGCAAGTATTTCGAACCACCGTAGCCGAATGGGTTGGTGCGTGATTACCATTCGGAATTCACAGAGAGGTCGTTGGTTCGAATCTCGGTGAAAGCAAAATTAATAAAAACATTTTTCTAATAGCGGTCGCTCCTCGGCAGGCAATGGCAAACCTCCGAGTGTATTTCTGCCATGAAAAAGTTCCTCATAAAAATATCTGCCGTTCGGAGTCGGCTTGAAACTGTAGGTTCCTCCATTTGTGGAACAACATCAAGACGCACACCACAAATAGGAGGAGGAGCTCGGCCAAACACCTAACAGAAGTGTACGCGCCAATTATATATATATATATATATTTCGAACCAAGTAGGGGAAACCTGCGTTCCAAACTTCTTGCTTGAAAATGCAATTTTCAACATAGAACCGACTTATCAACTGCTTTTGAACTGGAGCTACAAGTATAGCGCTGCGTTGCTTCATTTACACAAGTGTAGTCAACAGTGAATATGTAGGTTGAATCGAATTTAAAGGACTTCCGCCCACCTGACTCAGAATTTTGGTAAACGTTGATCGTTCGCCATCTTGACGATGACAAAAAAAAAAAAAAATAAGCCTGCAATGACATTTTTACATTGCGATCTTTGACAGATGGACCTACGTAAACTATTTCACACATTATTTTACCAATACCCCAGATGTTAGCCAATGATTATTCACGTTTTCTTTGGTTGCGCGCGTGGATGGTTGCTATGGATCATATCAATTGTTTCAAATAGTTTTGTATGTATTTCATTACTTGCAAATTCTTATCATTTACTAAAATTCTTATCACTTACAAATTTATGTGCGAATTAAAAATATATTTTTGAGCGAAATCTTACTTTTATTTTTTATGTACAAGAGAATTTTCATCCACATGGGATCGCAATATATAACACAATTCGGATATGTAATTTGGTCCCATCGTATAACTCGAACTTTTTTTTCAGCCGAACAACTTTGTGAGTTTTTGTCGAGTCGTTTGTGTCTGGCTAAAAATACTCTTCAACAGGTACTTTTTATTTATTGGCACTGATTTAACACCACGCGCACAAAACGTGCTCCTCCACTTCGAGGTTGCACCTTTTCTTGGAACAATTGGATCCGTTCGGAGGACATGATTTTGCTTAGCTATGATTCTATCACTACAAGGGAGCATGTCACTGTACGGTGTGTTTCCCCGTTAAATTTTAATGATGCCACACATATATTCCACGTTAAGCATTTTTCTTTCCGACAAAGTCTCTAGGGCTTTTTTGGTGCTCAACTGATTACAACGTTTTCTGGATGCAGAAAGATACCTTAAACAAATTTGAATTCCAAGTAAAATGTGTATCGAATCCAATTAAACCCCGTTTACGATACACAAACGTTTGCTGGTTGGTGCAGAGTGCATATATGACTTGTATCCTACACATTTTTGAGGTTTGGGGACAACAGAAATTAACTTTTCTTATAGCCTTTTTCACATCTAATCAATGAAGAGAGCGTTTCTAATTGAGCCGATAGGCTATTCCTAACTTTAAAACGCTTCTCTCAACTATTTCGAATTCCTCAATTGGTAGAAAAACTCGCTTTGGTCTTGAAATTCTCGTCAGAAATCGGTTGGCGAGCTTTCTCTCACCGGACAATGTCACTGGATCGCGAGTGTACTCGAAACAATTATCCTTAAATTGTTTCTTTAGACTCCCAGACCGGTGTAGTGTCTTTCAAGCTAAGATCTACGCTATAGACAAAGCAGCAAAGACGATAAGACTAATGGACTTAAGGCCGGTAGACTTTACCATTTTTGTTGACAGTCAAGCAGTGATCGTGGCACTGGCCTCAGATGAATTCAATATGAGTTAAACATCTTCAACAACACAACAACACACTTTATTGGGTCTCCGGCCACTCTGGAGTGGAGGGATATGAGAGAGCGGATGAGTGTGCACGGAAAGGCTCTGAACTGGACCTTCAGCGAAAGGTAGAGGACATTACCATTCCTCTAAACGAACTGTATACTGCGATTGACTTGGGCGTATTCGCGGAAGCCAATAGAAGATGGTCTCTGACTACTAACTGCAGGGTTTCAAAGCACTCTGGCCAAAACTGAATCCTAAAAAGACAAAATGTCTGCTTGTATTCAACAGATCAACTACCGGCGTCCTCATAGGTGTTATAACGGACACCACAGCCCCCTGGCCAGTAGAATGGGTGAACCTCACAATGACTTCTGCAGGAGTTGTGGAGATGATGAAGAACTTCAGATGAGATGATGAAGAACCTCCTCTGTGAGTGCCTTACACTTCAAAGAAGATATGCCAAATATATTGGCGATTTCATTGTCAACCTGGGAAATCTGCAAAAAGTCTCACTGGAGGGACCAGTTACCTTCTTAAAAAGATCTAAGTGGTTTAAGCAACTTAGTTAGGGGATGGAAATCAAATGCAGGTATCACAATGGGCCTTAGAGCCACCTAGTGTCTTGTCTTAGACAAGCAACCTGACTAATGTAACCTTCGCCGTCCGCCAACATACAACTATACATTTTACTGAAAAGTTTTGTGGACTTGAAATGGAAATTTAGAAAGGTCGAGCGAAGGAGCACCAGGAGATTTGGTGGCTCCTAAAACACTCAGGCTAAAAAGCCTATTGCATTTAAAGCTCTGGAAAGAGGGTAGATAGTCAAGGAGGGAAATAGAAAAGTATCAGAGAAAGAGATAGGAAAGAATAGAATGGCAAATCTGTAAATATCTTCCAGTTTTAGAGAACGAATATTACTCATTCTCACGAATGAGAGACTTAAAACCAAATAAACGCACAGCACCGCTGTAATTTTTATAAGACATTCAAAAGTGTAAAGTGTTTGCAGATGGGGTGCGAAGATTTGTAAGCAAAAAAGAAATTGTAGGTTAGGCTAATTTAAAGAAGGAAGAAAAAAGAAAAGAGAAAAGGAAACAATTTGTGCATAAATTAAAAATTGTAAACTCAACAGCTGATTCTCTCACGTACACTGAGAGCCGAGTAGCGGTACCGCGTTATGCGCAACCACCTGTATTCTCTTAGCCGTGGTCAACAATTATACTTCGTTTACACTTCATACGTCTGCCAAGTCTTAAATTTTTGCCACTTTATTGCTAAAATTACTATTTTTTATTTGTTCACTAACAAACCAAAATTGCCTTGAGTTACCAAGCCAGCGGTTTCGCCTTAGAACTTAGCTCCTTTTACATAAAAATGCGCTAATTCATATTCAATGTCAATACCAAAGCTTTCAAAACTAAGGTCACGCAAACACATGCAACCTTGCACAGCACCGTGAAACCACCAAATCATGCCGTTATATAGAAATATATTAAAATGCACCGTTATTGTAGGGTGGCTACGTGGTTACGGTTGTGTCTTCTTTTCCGCTTCAATTGAGATGCAGTGCAATTACTGACAAGTAGTTACACACATACACTCATACATGTATTTACGTGCATGTGCATGTGTATGTTCAATGTCAATTTGACGCCATAAAGTTTTCAGATTAAATTTCATAACACAAAGGCCTTTCACACGAGTCACAAAATGGTTGCAATCAATAGCAATATGCATTTGCGGTTTATGCGCACTTAGCCAGATCCTAACATACAATGGATACTTTTCATAGAAACAACATTAGAATTGTGCGGTTCTAAAAATTTCTATTGCTCATTAAATGCAAACAATTTCTAACAACTATTGTAAGGCAACTAACATTCCAAACCCATGCACACATGCACATATATATGTATGTATGCAGTATTTATGAGTAGCTGTCTGAGCTTAAGTACACATGTTCCTGCATATATGCTGTGCCGCCTCATAGGTAGAGGTGACCCTTTACCGCAAGACCTGTTTACATACAAGCATACCCGAACATTTGCGTTGATGAAATGCCCTCGAAATGGTAGCAATTGGCATCATAAACTAATCTCAAATTGCGGGTATTAAAATAGCTTCGACACGTGCAAAGAAAATACAAATACAAAATACTTTGCTCGTCTTATGAGTAGATAGTATTTAGTATACAAATTCACAAATCTCAGTGAGGTAACCAGGAATAATAACTCAACGCAATGGAATGAAGGAATAGTGGACATGTGAGAAGGAAAGAGATAAAAATAATTTACAATAAGTAAATATTATTTAAAAACATATAATATTTTTTCTGGTTCTCATTATGAGAATCCTAACCTCACAAATACTCGTACACTTTCTACTAAATGTGTCTTAACTTCTATAAAATTTTTGTTTCGACTTCGTCCCGTTTTCCCATATGAACAGCTTAACATGTAATTTTCAAAATGGCATCAAGCAAATCATATCGCATGCAAATTATGCGGTAAAATGAAAAGTGACTTATCAAACTACGAAATGACAGTTAATGTTAAGACTGTGGTGCGAGCGATTCGGTAAGGCAGATATGATTTAATAATGAATTCGCGGTGTCCACCTGATATTTCTGCTCTAATAGAGGCTTTTTTCAATAATCTATACAAGATGGATATGTGAGTTAAGGCTTTCCAGACATTTTAGAGTTTTATGAGCAGAAATAATTTCTCAATTAATTTCAAGCG
This sequence comes from Anastrepha obliqua, assembly GCF_027943255.1. NCBI lineage: Eukaryota > Metazoa > Arthropoda > Insecta > Diptera > Tephritidae > Anastrepha > Anastrepha obliqua. Next base: position 114,251,190 of record NC_072895.1, read on the forward strand.
TTTTTCTTATGTTTTAACAATGAAATTCGTGGTCTCCACCTGACATTTCTCTTTTAAGAGAGACCTTTTTAAATAACCTATAGAAGGTGGAGATATTTTACAGCTTTATGAGCAGAAATAAGCCATCAATTTATTTGCACCATTTTACCCATAACGAGTATGTATGTGTTTTATCAAAGCACCAATAAGCACCAAAAAAAGTTATTACAACAATTGTTGCAAACTATAAAGTTTTGGTTTTCATGTTTCCAAAAACCTTGCAAAGTAGGGGAAAGTGAGAGAGCAAAATGGCATTTCATTTTGACCGGAAGTTGCTGCAAATTTTCACTGGACAAAATTTTACTTGTAAGAATTCGCAAGTGAGAAAAACAGCTGAAAACAAAGTAAAAATAAGAACGAATTAAAATTTGCGAATTGCAACCGCTAATGGAATGTTTTCCATCTGACAGCGATGATGAAATGGAACAAATTATTCTGGAGAAAATCATGTGATGCCGAAACTGGTTTGCTTGAATTTTATTTGCTTTATTTATTTTTTTTTTTTTTTTAATTTAATAAGAGGTAGCTCAACTGAAAATGTTTTTAATTTTTGCCAACAATTTAATCAGCTGTTCGTAGAACTTGAAAATTGTTACTGGTTTTGCGTTCATGTACTTTTTTTGATATTTTTCTCTTTCATAGAGAATTCTCGGAAACTAAGTTACTGGCAAGTTATTTGATAATTTTTACATGAACAGACCTTTTATTATTCTCAAGTGAATATACAGTGCGTTTAATAACTATAGAACAGGCGGCCGCCGTAGCCGAATGGTTGGTGCGTGACTACCATTCAGAATTCAGAGAGAATGTAGGTTCAAATCTCGGTGAAACACCAAAATGAAGGAAAAGTTTTTTCTAATAGCGATCGCCCCTCGGCAGGCAATAGCAAACCTCCGAGTGTATTTCTGCCATGAAAAAGCTCCTCATAAAAAATATCTGCCGTTCGTAGTAGGATTGAAACTGTAGGACCCGCTTTTTGTGAAACAAAATCAAGACGCATGCCACAAATAGGAGGAGGAGCTCGGACAAACACCAAAAAAAGGATGTAGGCCTTAGGGTCGAAACGATTTTAACCTATTCTCAAACTTTAAATTGGTAAGAACCTCACCTTTCTTGATATGAAGCTTGAGGTTATGATATAATGTGAAGAACTGGCGCTTACGGTGCCTAATTATATATACAGGGACTTGTGGATAACATTTCACAATTTACTTGTTTGTTATTTAATTTTACCAATTTTCTATAAAAATATAGTTCCATCTACTACAAAAACCATATATAGCAAGTCTTTGTAGAAATTAAAAAAAAATTAAAAAATTTTCATCAAAATCTTAAACTTTTTAACCAAATTTAAAAAAAAAGATCGAGTATGCCAGTTTATATCCTTTTGAATTTTAGTGTAATAAAATGCACGTTTGTCAATAAGTGCCTTCGCCAATCATCAAATTCTTCTGGCCCAATACAACAAAAAATGACAACCTGTGGCACTTGACACAACAGCAACCGATCAATACAGAAATTGTAAAACGATTGGGATTGGATTGGTCACATGCTAGGCAAACCACTCTACTAAATCGCTACATGGAACCAACAAGGCAGCAAATGTAGAGGAAGACCAAGGGAGAAGGCAGCTGGAAATCGAAATGGAGAATCTCCAGCTAGGTTGGAATGAGATCAAAACTCATGCAAACGACAGAACAGCTTGGAAAAAACTTGTTACTTGGAACTTTTATATATAAAGTGTACGTTTGAGGTGACTTCTCGCCTCGTGAAGCGATCCATGAATCGATCGAATTTTTGACTTATTCGCAAGAGTGAAAATGTTGATTATTGAAAGCTCTGCCATAAATCGAGATAAATGTTAATACTGCGGCCGTTGAGCCGGTACTCGGTCTCCAAATCTTATTGTCTTTCACTGCTCATACCACTCTTTCACTCATTTACAGTTGCATCATGATTCTCAGTTGCAGTTTTCCTCGAAAGTGAAAAGGATATCAAATTATTGACTGAGAATAAATTTGTTAAGAAAAACGTGCGGAAGTATTTAGAAGAGCTTTTAAACTGGTTTTGTATGTATTTATAAAAGCTTTCATTCCTTATATCTTTCACGAAAACTCAATTCGTGTGAAAGTTCTTCAACAACCCAAAAAGCCTTGTGCAAAGAAGTGGCCCCTCGACTAGTTTCTTTTTAAAGCGTACGCCATTTTGGCACTGCGAGAGCTACTTAGTGCTCAAAGGGGTGTCAAAAACTCAGTGTTATATCCGCTTTACCAGATTGCTTTAGAAGATGAGATGTTATAGACGGACTTTAATGACAAGTTTTCAAAGAGTGGATACTACCCCATTTATTCTACAGATGAAAAGAATTTTCTATATTGGTAATTTTTTGCTATAGATAAAAAGTAGATATAATTTCTTCGAGAAACTGGTTTTCATGCAAATATCAGATTTATGTTTGTATGTATGTATTTATCCTATTTCTCGTAAATCATTACGTAATTTTCCAATGGTTTTGATGGTGTCACTTTAAATTATTAGCATCGTAATAGTGATTAGCTGGATATAAAACTGAGAATTTAATAGGTTTCTCTTGTAATTGTCGACTATTAACTTTCTAACGTGAATTTTAATAAGCAATTGCAAATTATAAAAGAGCTACTCATAAAAAATCATTTGCCGTTCGCAATCGGCTTGAAACAGTAGGTTCCTCCATTTGTGGAACTACATCAAGCCGCACGCCACAAATAGGAGGAGGAGCTTGACAAAACATCTAACAAAAATGTACGCGTCAATTATTTATTTATTATGTTTTTTTTTTTAACTTCATTCAGGTAATTTATTATTAATATTGGTTTTTAAAGTCTGAATAGTTTCTGGTTTGTCAGCATAGCATCGATCGATGGCACCCCACAAAAAAGATTTAACCGTGGAAAAATGTGCCATGCAGTTCCATTAACATCACCATTAAGCGCGCATAGCGCCAGCTTGGAAATCATAACTTGCCACGTACAATTTTTCAATGTGCTGCCAAAAACAAAATATCATTTGCGCAGAAAAATGGGTCAATAATGCCACGCCAAAAAGTGACTTGGCAACTACGGAAATGTCCATTGCTAACGTAATCCCTGACATGAAAATAAGTCTTAACCGAAAATATGTCTTCCATCATTTTCTCAGCTTAAGGCGTTCCATTTCGTACTGCGGATATATGAAAATGATAAAGTTTAAGATTAGCAGAAGACTGACGGCAATTTTAACTTCATTTAATCTTCATAATTTTTAAATTTTCCAGCATTAATTTCTGCAAAGTAGTAGCCTTAGAGATCCAACTCGAAAAACAGTCCTATAATCGTTTTTTTTTTTATATTTGTAACTTCGACATTAAACTACATTTATTATATCCTCATTATTGTCGGAAAACTTTCCAACCAATTGTTTTATTTTTTTAAACAACCCTGTGCTAGACTCTGGGGTTATGGAGAACTTTGTTCCTGGGTCGCAGTTTTTTTTTACAAAGGAGGTTAAAATCGAAAATGTCAAAAACATCATCGAAGATGCCGTCACACTAATAGTATGTGGGGCATACTCCCACTAACCTTATAACATTCCTCTCCTCTGGGCTAACTCCACCCTGGGACTGGTAAAAGCATTTCACCAAGGTGAAGCCGTGTTTATGCCTTTTAGATACACAAAGTACCTGCGTCCAGGTTCCTCTCCGAATTGCGTATTTGTGACCAATGGAGCATCGAAAAGTTGCAATATCGTTGCTCAATATCGACTTGTCGTCTGTTTGGGTTCGTCTTGAGGCTTTACCTCACGCGTTTGTGCTTGTCGTCTGTTCGTGAATACAGCAAACCTCACAGGAAATCTGTTTTAAAATGGTTCCGCTTTGCGCTCCCATTCTAAAATTCGGAGTTTTATTACTGTCCTTCTTGCCAACTTCTTTACTGCTTCCCATTTGTCTTTCGTGTTTAGCATTTGGGTTACAAGGTTATCTGGTGTGGGGACGACTCCGAAGACATTTGCGAGCTCTAAGCACTCTTCATTCTTCTAAGCATTCAGCGCATGTCAAATTATCTGCTAGATTAAAACGGTGGAGGTACGCAAGAAAGCCAACATGTCCGCTACATGAGAATCTGGGTTTGATAGGTAGGTAGGGTGGCTGTTGCAATGACACACTTAGACTTGTCGTAGATCCATTGTGATATCCTTATACTATGGGTTAGATAGAAATCTGTTTCGCCGTGCTTTCTGCTTATCCATTCATCCAACTTAGTTGAAAGCATCTTTCTTCCACTTTCTTGAGGTCCTCCAACGTTTGGTGGCGTACGCATGAGTACGTTATTCACTCTCATTGCCTTGTAACTGGTTATTTTTAGATATTCCTCGAAGGCTGTACTCTTTGACGAATTAAGCTGCATCACTTGCTACAATTTTATTTCAGATGCCCATCCGTCTCCGAGGATTCCATTATCGATGCCACATCTGACTTCTTTCTATTCTCAAGATTAACGCTAAGAATGTGCTATATAACCATTGCAATCAAGCCCAGTTCAATAGCAATCACTTTCTGTGCCAATCTTGCATCTTTGCTAATTTAATGTTACTTTTCTCCACAGATAAATTTCCAATTTGTAAACTCCAAAACCACATGTTCACATACTCTGTTGCTATATTGTTGTTGTAACGGCATAAACATTGTCCATACAATGGAGTGGTGATCCTTGGCTGAATATGAATCCGAGTCGTTTCAGTAAAGTAGAACCGGCTATCGTGGAAACGGGTCACATACTTTCTCTCACTCTTTAAATATTTCAGCAGAATTGAGCTTCCGTCGAAATCTGTAAAGAATAAAAATGGAATATCTGCAATTAATTTGCACTGAGTCTTCCTCAGTAGATTCTTTTATTTTCTTGTCTTCATGTTGACTTTTTGCAAAGAAGCTTCCAATGCAAAATAAATACTTTCAAATCATCTGACATTTTTTGATTTGTCAAAACTGTGTTTAGCGAACTTTTATTAGGCTCCTCGCATGCAACTCAATAATAGTTAATAGTTTTAAAATTATTTTACATATTAACCACTTTAGTCATTTATTGTCTTTGTCTTAATAATAATGTTTTCGCGTGCAAAATAAGTATAAATATTTATATAAATTAAGCCTAAGTGTATTTTACAAATAATTTTGCTAAGAATGTTAATGAAATTAATTGCCGCGCAAGTATTGACCGCAATCATTCATATGTGAATTAACTAAAATTCTCAGCTTGCTTGCATGTATATGTATTTGTATGTTTTTCTGCATACGAGTATATGTTGCTAGTGCAAATCAAAGAGCTAAAACCAGAGTTGGCTGGCATTCAACTGCCCGTTATTTTATTGCCAATGTGAGGCGTTGTAACTTTGACTGGCGTTAAATAAAACAAAAATACGCGCCACACAAACAAACAAATATAACAACAATAATATTGGTAGTAAAACTACGAACGGCCGTCAGCTGTTGCTGTGCAGTCAACGCCAACAAAAAGAAGTAGTTATTCTACCTATTTAAAGCTCATATTAACAAGCAACTAAACAACTTAAGAAAAGAAAAAAAAAAGATTTAATAAAATTAAAAATAACAAAAATGCAGCCGCTTAGTTGACTGGTAATGCACACACACACACACATATGTACTAAGTACGTGTATGAGTCAAGCATTTAACCTTCAAAGAATTTCATGTCCGCCGTAAGCATTTAAAAGTAGTTCACTCGCACACGTGTTTACAAAACACAGAAAAATAAATACAAATAACTAATTCGTAATATATTTAAGATTTCTGTGCATTCTTCTGCGGCTGCTGCTTCTATCTGCACAGCCACTTTACTCCACCCCAACACTGCATACTGAGCCTCGCCAATCGCGCGCTCACTCACTCACAGGCGCACACACATACATTCAACGCCACAAATACCTAACAGTCTATCAATCATTTTATCGTGTGCGTCTGCTCGCTTCTTTTCAAACTTCAACTACACTTTTTTTCTGTGCCTCTGTTGAACCATTAATACGCGATTAGCGGCTAGATTAAAACATCAAGTCATTTAAATATTGGATTTGTACACACGTCAAATCCACAGCGAAGTGATCATGTACTTTTTTTTTCAATTGTCTTTGTTGAATTATACCTGTGGCGGATAGTGATTGTTGCTTTGTGCTGCTCACGTTTGGTCATTAACTACAAATACTATATTTTTGTTTTTGCTATTCATATACACACATTGTGCATACATCCATATTTATGTGTTCGGGGTAAGACTAATGGTGCTCGTATCGTGATTGTGGTTACTTGCTTCAAAAATATTACCAACATTTTTTTTTACTTTTTTCAATGTCAAAGTCAATAGCAGTTTTAGTCATTTTTCAACTTCCGCTGCCTTTCTACTTATATTTACTTTTCGGCTTTTTAAATTGCGTTTTTGGCCAGCTTCAAATATGAGCGCCAGGTTTTTTTTGTTTTTGTTACTGTTTTGTTTTCTTTCTTTCACATACCAATTAGAAACAGTAAATAAAGCAAACATTTTTTCAATTTTTTTCAAAGTAGAGTAGAATATCTCTCCTTTCCCTTGCTAACACGAATAGCAAGCTATGAAGATATTTGGTCATATAGAGCATTTAAAAGCATTTGAATGAAATAATATGACAGTATCTTGTCAGCGTTTTCGCTAAATCTTAAATTATTAGGGCGGATGCATTAGCAATGCGAACTAGGAGAATTTAATGGGCTGACCCACATTGCAAATCTCTCCAGCGTTACACTAAATAAAAAATCTAAACACTTTGGGGCGTCGCGTAGAAAACGCCACTAAATCCACCCGTGCTACAAGTAATATGCGACTAGTGCCAGAATTCTTTCACATACTCTCCAAAAGTTTCTTCTATCTTTTTAACAAAGTCTTCATGCACAGACAATTGTTACAAATTATAAAGGTTTGGTGTGCATGTACCCAAAAACCTTAAAAAGTAGGGCGAAAGTGAGAGAGCAAAGTGATATTTTATTTTGAGGGGAAGTTGGTGCAAGTTTTTACTGGATACAAGTAAAGTGAGAAAAACCGCTGATCGCAAAGTAAAAATAAACACGAATTCAAATTGTCAATTGAGTCAAAGTTCTAAATTTAAATAAAAATGAAAAATGTAAGTAAATATTATATATTTTAGATAAAATTTATGAAGTTTATGTGAAGTAGTTATGTATAATAAAAATCAGCCAATGATATAGAGTACATACATCTATACATCTTTGAACCACAGCCTCTAGAAACCGTTGCTGCAGCTTCCGAAATACAAATCGAAAGCATTGAAGGCATCTTTTTAATTTTTGTGAGTTCTCACGCCAACAATTTAATTAGCTGTACGTAAAACTTGCAAATTGTTACTGGTTTTGCTTTCATGTACTTTTTTTGACATTTTTCTCAATGAGAGCGAATTCTCATAAACTGAGTTACTGGCAAGTTACTGGATAATTTTTTTACATGAACAGACCTATAATTATACTGTGGATGAATCGCATAAATGCTCTGACCTATGCAGCCGCCATTCTGCTCCATGTAAAATTTCCGCTTAAAACTCAACAAAGCAGTTGGCAAAGCGTTGCTTGGCATCGTCACAGGTCGCTGTGCAGAAGTTGTCCAGCTGGAGAAGGGGTGAAATAATTATTACGAGAAAATAAAAGTATCGCGTAGCTTAGTGTTAAGTAGAAATTACGTCTATCGGCTCATCACTGATTAAAATCGCACAGATTTTTCATATGCGAATGTGTATCTTGCGACCTAAGCTACTTAGTGCCAGTAATGATTCATCCACTCATTACTAGTAATACTTGTTGCGACATTCAGAGGTAGTAAAAGTGCCTGTTTTTTATTTTTATTTTCCTCATAAGCAATTGAACTTATGAACAATAAATTTAGTATGTCGATTGAAATGGAAAAGTCTTTCGACGCGAAGCATCTAGGCTGTGATCAAGTACCTCGTTTCGAAAAGTAGTACGCCGAAAGATAGGAAAGAAATCGGTGCTACAAAATTCTGTGCCATCACCTATGATGCTAAAAAAGTAGTCTCGCTTTTTTTCAACTTGAACGAGAACACCAAATCTTTGATTTCTTTTTTCTTGGAATTGTTTGTGATGATGATGATCATCATCATCATTTCCTCTAAGTCTAGGGGAGCATAGGGCCAATGTGAAATATCCCAACCGAGTTAGATTTTTTTTGCTAAATTATTTTTGATGATTTTCCAGCATTCGCTGCCTTCGTCTTTTTTAGCTGTCCAGTCAAGTAGAGATTCCAGTTAAATGCATGGCGACAGATTTCGCCTGAAGGTTTCCGTAAAGTATGTCCTATCCAACCCCATTTTCGCCGTTTTACGATTGTGGCGACTGTTTCAATGTTACAGCGTTGGTATAACGACGAGTTAGCCATAGTGTTGGACCACCAAATTTTGAAAATGCGTCGTAGTCCTTTTAGAGGCTTGAAGCGTGATTGGAAGGTTGTCTTTAACTATTTCACAAATGAAATTCAATTCAAACTTTTTAAAAGAAATTAGCTAAATTCGATTTTTGTTGTTCAAAAAACAGAAGAGTTGAAAGCAAAGGAAATGTAGATATACAATTTTACGCAAACTTTAATGACACTAGAGGATCAACTTGGAAAAAAAATGGTTTTCGTAATACCAGCAAAGTTAAGTTGAAGTCACCTTTTATTTGCTTGAACCTAGCAACAGGTGCATTGTAAAAATTATTATTATGCATTATTGCAATAATTATTTCAAATCACCTTTTTCCTAAAGCAATAAAACAGAGGTTTTTTTTGCCTTTATTTTTTGTTTTTCATACAACATATTTTAGCAATTCAAATACCGGCTGGTTTAGTTTAAATTGCTCCCATATAATACTTTCACCACACCCATTAACAGTTCAACTGCTTTAACACTAGTTTACAAACGATTTTAATACAGTCGCAATTTACATATGAACTTGAAAATTTTAATAATTTCTTTCTTTGTTTCATAAAATTTGTATTAGCAAAGATCTCAATCTGTAAATCTCCACGGTGGTCAGAAAGTCTGAAAGCTTGCCTAATTACCAAATATGGTACCGAATTATATTGTTTGAATATCTTTTTATCCATTTGCAAATATTTGAATCCAGTAAACGCATGAAACAATCAATTAAATAGAATTTACGATGAAAATTGCAGATTATTTTTTTAGCTGCTGACTAGTGTAATTAATTCTGAGGTTTCCCGAGCCACTTTTATATTTGCAAAATCAATGCGCGGATAGATGCACAGCTGTTTATGGATTTGTTTACATCCGCTTTTAGTATCTATATTTTATTATTACTTTAATTTTTTTATACATTTTTTTTGCCGGGTGTTCGGAATTTAACAATAATTGCATTTGCTTTTTGAATAAATGCATATTGATTTTATGCTATTAGAAAAGTTTTGAAATAAAACATATTGATCGTGATAGTTGTACATTTCTAGTTTATTTTTGTTGCATACATTAAACTCGTGCTAATTGTAATGAGCCATTAAGCAAGGGAAAACGCTCTCATTAAAAAATAATGAGATTAGTCTAAGCAGGTTTTTTCGCCTGAAGGTTTCCGTAAAGTATGTCCTATCCAACCCCATTTTCGCCGTTTTACGATTGTGGCGACTGTTTCAATGTTACAGCGTTGGTATAACGACGAGTTAGCCATAGTGTTGGACCACCAAATTTTGAAAATGCGTCGTAGTCCTTTTAGAGGCTTGAAGCGTGATTGGAAGGTTGTCTTTAACTATTTCACAAATGAAATTCAATTCAAACTTTTTAAAAGAAATTAGCTAAATTCGATTTTTGTTGTTCAAAAAACAGAAGAGTTGAAAGCAAAGGAAATGTAGATATACAATTTTACGCAAACTTTAATGACACTAGAGGATCAACTTGGAAAAAAAATGGTTTTCGTAATACCAGCAAAGTTAAGTTGAAGTCACCTTTTATTTGCTTGAACCTAGCAACAGGTGCATTGTAAAAATTATTATTATGCATTATTGCAATAATTATTTCAAATCACCTTTTTCCTAAAGCAATAAAACAGAGGTTTTTTTTGCCTTTATTTTTTGTTTTTCATACAACATATTTTAGCAATTCAAATACCGGCTGGTTTAGTTTAAATTGCTCCCATATAATACTTTCACCACACCCATTAACAGTTCAACTGCTTTAACACTAGTTTACAAACGATTTTAATACAGTCGCAATTTACATATGAACTTGAAAATTTTAATAATTTCTTTCTTTGTTTCATAAAATTTGTATTAGCAAAGATCTCAATCTGTAAATCTCCACGGTGGTCAGAAAGTCTGAAAGCTTGCCTAATTACCAAATATGGTACCGAATTATATTGTTTGAATATCTTTTTATCCATTTGCAAATATTTGAATCCAGTAAACGCATGAAACAATCAATTAAATAGAATTTACGATGAAAATTGCAGATTATTTTTTTAGCTGCTGACTAGTGTAATTAATTCTGGGGTTTCCCGAGCCACTTTTATATTTGCAAAATCAATGCGCGGATAGATGCACAGCTGTTTATGGATTTGTTTACATCCGCTTTTAGTATCTATATTTTATTATTACTTTAATTTTTTTATACATTTTTTTTGCCGGGTGTTCGGAATTTAACAATAATTGCATTTGCTTTTTGAATAAATGCATATTGATTTTATGCTATTAGAAAAGTTTTGAAATAAAACATATTGATCGTGATAGTTGTACATTTCTAGTTTATTTTTGTTGCATACATTAAACTCGTGCTAATTGTAATGAGCCATTAAGCAAGGGAAAACGTTCTCATTAAAAAATAATGAGATTAGTCTAAGCAGGTTTTTTTCCTTTCATAATTTAACAATTTTTTATAATCGCTTAAACTAAGGGACATGTTCGGCAACATTAAGCACCAGCACTTTTGTTGCGTGCATTTGTCCTTTGCGTTAGGGTTTGGTGTATGCAGCATAAGAGAAAGAGAGATAACTTCTTTGTTGCTGTTTTTTGAAGTGGAGTTCTGTTAGCGGTATATTGAAAACAGTTCTCATGGAAAATTTCTTGTGATGTAACGGATATCCTAATTCCTCAGTTGGACTTCTCTCTACCCTCTATTTTTCCAATATTGAAAATGAAGCGTCGTAACGGTAATGCCCAAAAAAAAATTCTACGATTATTAGTGCTTTCTACATGTCAGAAGTGGCGCGTACACCCTTTTGAGGGGTTTGACCGAGCTCCTCCTCCTATTTGTAGCGTGCGTCGTGATGTTGTTCCACAAATGGAGGGGCCTACAGTTTTAAGCCGACTCCGAACGGCAGATATTTTTATGAGGAGCTTTTTCATGGCAGAAATACACTCGGAGGCTTGCCATTGCCTACCGAGTGCCGACCGCTATCAGGAAAAACTTTTTCTTAATTTTGGGGTTTCACCGAGATTCGAACCTACGTTCTCTCTGAACTCCGAATGGTAGTCACGCAGCAACTGGCAAAATTATAAATTTCATCATACAGAGTTTCCGGTAGCAGAATTAGTTTTTAAGGTCGCCGTTAGCAAGCGTATTTCAAGGCCAATGATTCGTATGCTCGTCGTAGATTTTGTTCACGTTACAGTATTAGACATTTACGTAATGCCCCAGGTGAAGATTTGATTTGTTCATGGGAGCGAAAGTTCCGGGCAACAAGACTAGCCGGACTTCGAGAAATGAAAATATTGAACCCCTCGCATCAGTCCGTGAGCAAGGCAGCGGCTGTTCTGGGACTTCCAAAAACTATTGTAATTGAAATATTGAATAAGGATGTGAGATTTCAACCCTGCAGAATTCAAATCGACTTAAATGGAAGTGTACATACTAAAACATCTTCTAAAACAAACTTCGCAGAGGCAAAGTGACGGTTTGGTGTGCATTGCCGGTGAAGCAGTGGAAAAATTGGACCATATTTATTTTTGAAAATCATCGAGAGCAAGCAATTTCTTTCTCTCTCTCTTATCGGCGCATGCTTAACGATTATTTTCTGCCAATAAAGAGAGCACATCCCTCCTTTAGTACACACACAAGGTTTCAGCAAGATGGCGTCACGCCGCACACGGCCTAAGTAACCGTGGCGATACTGCCTGATTTCTTTCTGATAAGTATCAAACCCGGTAACGTTATTCTTATGAACTTAAAAAACTGCTCGATTCTTATTTATTTTCTGAAAGAGATGTTTTTGTAAAAAATCGTGCATTTTTTTCTGCTTCAATTGTTGTTCTGTTGAATGTGTACTCAGGTCAATTTGCTGCTTATATTGTTGTATTTTTACGCAAATATACACGAACCTGAAATACTTTTTATGAAAATAACCACAGCACATAAGAGTCCATCCCTTTTTGTGTTAAGCGCTCCTCACAGGTTGGTCATGGGTTCTCACGTTGCTCAGTGGTCGCCGAGTGGTCGTCGAAGCCTCAAGAGCGATAAAAAATTCAAGTAAATATTTATTGGATAGCATTTAAAAAAGATTTATTCAACCTTCTATGCAACTTTGAAGCTTAAAATCGTTAAACTCGTTCTCTTTTGCCTTATTTTGTTCTATCCCAGGAATTTTCAATTTTCAATTCTTCGAATGCGAATTGATTTGCATGAAAACTTAACGATTTCGACACCCACTGAATCTTTGGTATACATTAACATATTTTTTATATGTATGTATGTATTGCACATATGTATCTACATTAAGGTGCTTCAGCCTACAAATAAAACAAAACAACAGCACTGACTTTCTGACTGGTACCAAAATATAGTTTTTGATGCAATACAGGGTTATGCGTGAGCTGAATACTGTTTAAAAAAGCTCTAAATATCGAATTTTTAAGGATAATAATTTTTATATTTTATTGTTTTTTTTCAGTAAAAGATCCGAGATGCTGGAAAATATTTAACTTATGAGCTTTGTATCAGAGTTGTTAATGACATTTTCTGGCGTTTTCTTAATAATAAATGATTAAAATACCAAATTCTAAGATGCAGTGAAGAAAACAACAACACTTTTTCACGAGGCGCCCTAAAAGGGTTGGTGTCGAAATTCTGTCTGTACAAAATTCTAAAAACAAAATTCTGCTTTTTAAAATTCTGCTTTTTTAAAATTCTCCTTTTTTAAAATTCTGCTTTCTAAAATTCTGCTTTCAAAATTCTGTATTACAAAATTCTGTATTAAAATACAATGTTAACAATGTTAAAGAGGTAATGTAATTATTTAATTTATTATTATTATTATTTTTTATTATTATTCGAGATATGAAATAAAAAATAATAATAATAATTTTTTCTTCAGTTTCGATAGAATCCACAGTATTTTTTCGTAGAACTTCTTTTCGCGTGGGCGGCCTTCGGCCAGCTTTAAAAAAATAACCCTCATCAGTCCGACTCCGGCTACGCAATCCACCGTATTTTTGCGTAGAACTCCTTTTCGCTTCAAAAAAATAACCCTCATCAGTCCAACTCCGGCTACGCAATCCACCGTATTTTTGCGTACAACTCCTTTTCGCGTGGGCGGCCTTTGGCCGCGCTTCAAAAAAATAACCCTCATCAGTCCAACTCCGGCTACGCAATCCACAGTATTTTTGCGTAGAACTCTTCTAAAAAAAACGAACAGCTGCGAAGAATTATTAAAAAAAGAAATGCATTAAGTCACACTACATATTTAAAAAGAATTGCAAAAAATATTGGAATTGCCTAAACTAAAATATTGTTATCGCTTAAACATACCTATATGTATATTTATGAATTAAATGTTTATTTTGTTACTTCTTGTATGACGAAAATCACAAAACTTGAATAAAGCAGAATTTTTCGCATTAAACATGCAGAATTTTGAAAAAGCAGAATTTTTTTGCAATTTACAGAATTTTGTCATTCAGAATTTTGTAAAACAGAATAATGACACGCTCCCGCCCTAAAATCCATACGCGCGCACATAAAATCTAAATATCGTGGATGACTCGGAAAATAAACTCCAATTTGTTTTTTAAGTTTCTGGCATGTTGAATTACAAGATTGAATTGACAGATTACCAGGTTTGGCCATACGCGATAGGGAAAAACAAAATTGTGCGAGTAACTTCTGCTGCCAAGTCACCGGCTACTCGGCAGCAGGAGTCTGCCCGCTCATTTCACACGTATTTACACACTCGTCCAATCAATCGTTGTTCAGATTTCGTTTTCGTATATTACCAATACTATCTCAGTTTTTCATAAACAAACTGTTCAAGATCAAGATTACATCAGCCAATCAGCTGATTCTTTCAAATTCGCTGAGAGACAGTTAACGGTTTGATCATGGCCACACCTCGAACATCTTTCCACCATGGGAATAATATGCATATTATTTTTATTCAGTAAATTGTTTTTGTTTTCAATATGTCTATATTTTTTTGAAAGGGCAATGCTGTTGAAACTAAGAATGCTCTCGCGCTGCGATAACCTCTGACATTTTTCATTTCTCCCCTTTGGGGGAAAGTATGTATGTATAAGTAAATTCTCTCTATGCGATAAAGCTTGAGTGTAGTTTGTGATAATAAAAAACAAAAACATTGATTAGAAAAATGTAGTACTTTTCAAAAATAAATACATATTATATTAAATGTATACCCCTAGTCAGTGTTTCAAGCTGCATTTCATTCAACTATGCTTAACTATGCTATGAAAGGGGGGTTACAACAAAAGTTCGCTAAGTTGGTGACAGTGAATCAACTTTTGACAAATCAGAAAATGTTAGAGTATTGTAATTTTTCGATTTTAAGATATATGGAGAGCGAGTGCGGTAGATTGTCTCACAATTAAACGTGACACTGGGGAAATCCAAAATTAAGGAATGCTATCGAGAGGCAATTTTTGCAGTTACTAATGAACACAAATAATATAGTATTTACTAAGCACCTATATAAGGATATTAAGCTATTTTTTTGTTATCGCAAATGAAAATGAAAAATGATTTTCAACTTAGACGCTTATTTTTTGTGAATTTAAATTTTATATATTAATATCATGTGTTATCCTATAATAGTGGAATTTCGCCACAAACTTGCGTATATCATATTGAATCATATCCAAACTGGGCATTTAAGGAAGCTGCTTGCTTTTGAAACTAATTCCCATTAATTGAAAAAACTTCTAAATCAATGGAAATTTTGGTGTTCAAATCAATACGCACTTTTCATAAATATATTCCTTTCAAATAAGACTTTAAGTGAATCTTCACCTTAGCTAACAGCAGTGACTGCCTGCAATTGGCTATTAATTAGTTGGCCGTTGCTGTATTTTTATCCCATAATTGATTTATGTAGTAAAACCTTATGAATGATAATTGCATTTATGGGTGTACTAATTGTGTCTCATATGATTACTCAGTTCTTTAGCAGTCAATGACAATAGTTATTTATATATTACTTACATATACATATTTTTGTTTGTGCCTTTTTTTTTTTTTGCTCATAAACTTGTGTGGTTTCTCTGGGGGAACAACGTCGGAAACTTTTCACCGCAATAAGAATGCGACAATTGGAAATGTCTTAGTAATTTGATTACATGAAATACTCTTGCTGATTTTCGTGCTTAATTATCGAGTTTAGTAATTCCGGTATTTTAAAAATAAACATCATAAATACATTTGTACATATAATAAATCCGAAGACGTGTTTGCGGTTTGACAGCTTCCGCATATTTTTTTTTTATATTTACAAGATATGTTTTATTTTTATATCTATTGGGGATGTGAATCAATTCTTGCTGTTTCCCTGCTATTGTGGACGCTGTACAAAAATAACCTTCATCAGTCCGACTTCAGTTTCCCAACTTACAGTATTTTTGCGCAGAACTCCTTTGTCTATATGTGCTTATGGGAGCTTAATGCTGCTTTGGAGTGAAAATAAATGCCGCCAATTTTCTTTCTTTTTTATGATAGGTTTCCCTTTGCAAAAAAAGAAATGAATGTAATGCAATGTTTTTGGAAACTAAACCCCGTACGCGACCCCTTTACACTGGATGGTAATTTGGATGAGTAATTTATAAAAAATTTTAAATTTAAATGTAGAATCAGTGAGACTTCCACAATTGTACTGTACACTTTTTCCAAACAAATTTTTTGTGCGTCCCGTGCCTATATTAAATTGTAAATACAATTAATGGGTATTAATGTGGAAAAGTAAAGTAGTGTGATGTGCAAGAAAAACTTGATGATGTCTACATATATATAGTTGTCCGCCACCATATATGTATATCTAGGTATTCTTAAATTATAAAAAAATTATTCACAGAAACTTTAAACTGGCTGTTTATTATATAATATTTTAATTTATCTTTTTTATTTTTTTTTTATTTTATTATATTAAATTTTTTAAATGCATTTAATTTATTTTATTTTATTTTACTTTATTTCAGTTATTTTATTTTTTATATTTATTTTATTTTATTTTATTTTATTTTATTTAATTTTATTTTATTTTATTTTATTTTATCTTATTTTATTTTATTTTATTTTATTTTATTTTATTTTATTTTATTTTATTTTATTTCATTTTATTTTATTTTATTTTATTTCATTTCATTTGAGCTTAATCCATCTCGGCTATTGCCGGAGATTACACATCCCGGATAAAATTTTCAAGGGATTGTGCTCTGGTGGAGCGTAGTCCAAGTTCTACGCCCATGCGATTGCTATTGCTTAAATATTTAAAAATCTACGAACTATTGCACATGTGTCCAGTATGGTCGACTTCTGCATGTCTTCTAAGAGATGTTGGCAGTCATACTTCTTCAAGTTTTTTATTAAATGCTTAGGCACTAATCCAGTGGACGATATAATTATTGGAATTATATTCACTTCCCTCGCTTTGTACATCCGTTTAAGTTCTATGGCCAAAGCTGCATACTTCGATACTTTGGTGGAGTATGTGCTTTGGATGTTGCGATTAAGGGGCACCGCTATATCGATTACTTCGATTGTTTTATTTATCTTGTCGAACAAGATGATGTCAGGTTTGTTGGCAGCTGCGGTTTGACCTGTGGAAATAAATCTGTCCCAGTACAGTTTAAAATTTGCATTTTCCAATATTGCCTTTGGTTCATATTTAAAATACAAGACTTCTGCTTGTAAGAGACCGTGTTTTATCGCAAGTTGTTGGTGGAGGATCTTTGCTATAT
Organism: Anastrepha obliqua; assembly: GCF_027943255.1. Classification (NCBI taxonomy): domain Eukaryota; kingdom Metazoa; phylum Arthropoda; class Insecta; order Diptera; family Tephritidae; genus Anastrepha; species Anastrepha obliqua. The sequence goes on from NC_072895.1 coordinate 114,268,467, forward strand.
TTTTATGTCTCATGACATATTCACGGAGGGCAAGTACGCTACATCCAGCAATTATATGGTCGATTGTTTCACCGTAAATGCCACACCTTCGGCACCTATCTTCTATTGCCTCGCCATATATCGACCTTCGGAAATTCCTTGTTGGGATAACTCGGTCTTGGATAGCGATTGCGAAACCTTCTGTTTCAGAAAATAGCTTTCCTCTTTTCAACCATAAATTGGATGATTATTTTATTTCATTTTATTTTATTTTAGTTTATTTTATTTTATTTATTTATTTTTTTTTTATTGCATCCCAAAAAAGGAGTGTTTTACATTAATTGGCGACAGCTTAGCTGCAAGCCAATAATTTATAACAGGTACAAAATATTACAATTAAATATATATATAAATATTATACAAAATAGTTAACAAATTTACTAACAAGAAAAACGTTTACTGTTTTGAAAAACGTTTACTGTAAAAAGTTTCGGACTATATGACAAGAATTGAGTAAAGCTGCAAATATTCTGGGAGTTGAAGAGTTTTGACGTTGTCTGCTAAGTTTTTATGCACTAGTCCGTGGGCTGAGATGATAATTGGTAGTATGTGCACCTTCCTTAGCTTCCACTGGCGTTTGACATCAATGCCTAAGTCAGAATATTTGGATATTTTTTCTGCATATGTTTTTTGCATGTTTCTGTTTAGAGGAACAGCAATATCAACTATATAACCAGTCGCTTGGGATTTATCAATAAGGAAAATATCTGGCCTATTGTGGTCTCTTGTGGCATTTGTTAAAATTGTTCGGTCGTAATATAGAAGGTAGTTGGAGTCTTCTTGAACAGGTTCTGGGGTGTATCTGAAGTACGGTATTTTGCTTGGATTGAAGTTGTACATCTGCGTCAGTTTTAGATGGATTATTTTCGCGATGTCATTATGTCGCTTCAGGTACATAGAGTTTGCCAGTGTGGTGCATCCCGCTAGCACGTGGTCTAATGTCTCACTTCGACTATTGCATCTTCGACATCTGTCTGCAGCGGCATTTCGATCTCGCATTACGTATTTAATGTAATTTCTCGTTGGAATCACACCATCTTGTATGGTGAAAATGGTACCCTCCGTTTCGGCAAATATCGACCTGTTGCTAAGCCATAAGTGCGACAATTTTTGGTCGACATGTGGGCTCAGCAAGTCTTTTCGATATACGCCGTGCACAGTCATTTCAGACCATCTTTGGATTTTTTCATCTATTGTGGTTGCGTTCCTGATTTCGTAGGATTGATTCATCCGAAGTGGGGTGTAATTATCATCCGCAGCACTTGCAGCCTTGTGCAGATCGGATTGGGAGCACTTATGTTGGAAGTATGCTCTTATGTTTAAGATAAGTTTGTCATGCAGTGCTCCAACATCAATCTGTCCCTTGCCGCCCGCTTTTCTAGGTAGCATCATTCGAACGACAGAGCTTTTTGGGTGACGTGACTTGTATTTAGTCATAATTGTACGTATTATTCGTTGTAGATTTTCTATTTCAGTAGATGACCATTTTACAATTCCGAAGCTATACGATACCACCGGGACGACAAATGAATTAATAGCGTGGATTTTGTTTTTCCCATTAAGTTGGTTTTACAGACAGCGTGAAGGCGCCTTTTAAATTCTGCTATCGGATTTTTCCTCATTTGCATCGTATTTATGCTGCTGCTTTGCATAACTCCAAGGTACTTGTATACCTCTCCAGGTGGCATTTCTGTCATGTCGAGTCCGCTACTTTCTGCAGTTACATGTCGAGAAACCACTTTACCTTTAACTATTGTGTATTGTGATCTTTCGGCATTTTTCAAGTCCAATAGGCATTTTAATGTCATTGGAGAAGGATTCGACACATCTCAAAAGCTTATCTAGATGTTTGGAATTGCTGGCGTAGAGTTTCAAATCATCTACGTAAAAAAGATGGCTCAGTCGGAATCTTCCAGACTGTCCGTGTTTTAATACAAACCCATGTCCCGTCTCATTCAGGATGTGACTTAAGGGGTTTATGCTGAGAACACACCAGAGCGGACTCAACGAGTCACCTTGAAAGATGCCATTTCGAATGTTTATTTCGGTTGTGTATTGAGAGCTTTCAGGGCCAGGTATTTTTATTCTTGTCCTCCAGCTTTGCATAACTTTTTCTAGAAAGACTATGATATTGGGATTGAAGTTGTAAATACGAAGTACTTCAATAAGCCAGGAGTACGGAACCGAATCAAATGCTTTCATCCAGTCAATATAAGCTGCATAGAGGTTTCTGTTCTTCTGTTTACATTGCCCATATTTTATTTTATTTTATTTTTTTATCTTATTTTATTTTATTTAATTCAAGTTTATTTTATTTGTTTAATTTAATTTTATTTTATTATTTTCCCACATTTCCAATTATTTCTCCCCATACGTCTTTTTAGTTTATTTTATTTATTTGTTTTTGTTTTTACTCCATTCAGAGTGTTATTGAATTGCACCATTGGCCTTCCGTTGTCAGTCACGAGCTTGCCAGTCCCATGTGCACCCATATTAGATTTCTTAAGTGTATTTTCCTTTTGTGTACTTTTTTTTCTCTCTAAAGTGTTCTTTTTGGAAGTGAAAGTGATTTAAGTGTTTCCTTTGCTATTGTTCGCTTCACTCGAGTTGAATTGAGCTCCGTTGGGTTGCTGAGAAGCTGCATATGTGTGTATGTATGCATATTTAGTTAGCAAAATTGATTGATTTTTAATGTATTCAATTGCTTGATGGCTGTGTGTGTTTACTATTGTTGCTTTTGATCCATTACTATTTGCTACCTGACAGCTCTTATAACATTTCACAACACAGATGCACAATAGAGTAAACAAAGAAAAATAGTAAAGAAATTTAGAGAAGTAGAATTAAGAAAAACCTTAAGATCAAGAACTTAAAAAACCAATGGTAGTCCACACTCAGATACATTAAATGTAAGTATGTACGTATGCTCCATGAGAAAAAAAGTGTATAACCTTGAAGAAAAATGGCAAAGTAAATGTATTCAAGGCAAATGGCGTGGACACTAAACAAAATGGTAGACGCCGTTAGTGGGTGGTTAAATGTTAATTGCATAACATAACACAAGCGAATTTTCTGCATCATCAAAATATTTAAGAACAATAACAACAGAGTCGACCAAATATGTGGCATAACAGCCATTTTACATAGAAACACGTAAATTTGCTAAATCAAACACTCTGTTTCCATACCAATACATTAATGTTGGCTGAGTACATGATGCTGCTAAATAGCAAGAACAAAGCTAGCATTTTATTTACACCTACGACACTCTTGCATACGAAAGCAACAGCAGAATTCTGCACGCTATAACAGGTACTCGCGCCCATCCTCTGCTTTAAGATCGTAACAGTGGCGTCAAGCAATATTTACTGCTGCCTGTTTATTTAACAGCCGACTTGTTGCTGCCTCATGCCACCCAACGGGCTGTTAACAGTACTCGTCGATACCAATAATACATATGCGCTGGCCTGCACATCTACACCATATAGCAAACGCATTATTCTCTTTAATATGATTTCTCTTTCGTTTTCGCCAAAGCTTTGTTAAAAATTGTAAGCTTTGCTTGAATAGTATACGTGTATCTCAACACAAAAATTGTTTCCAAAAAGTTTGTTTTTTCAATATTTTTGATTTCAATGAGCGGCGCCGTACCATCACAGCCAGAGAAATCTCAGCTGAAAATTTAGTGTTTGACGGTATTTTAAAACGTGAAGGTGTCTAAATTGCGCTCTCGCAGCCGACAAATCATACCGTCAAATTGAAAATAAAATAACAGTTATAAAGCTGCACCACAACAGCTAGTGAATGATTCGACGAGTAGTGTGTTGTGTATGCGTAGAAATCTCAAACTGATTCCGATTGTGAGATTACAAAAAAGAAAAAAAAAAACATACATATATATCTTGAAATTGCAATATTTGTATAAAAGGCAGCCACAACGGTTGGCACGCAGATAATTTCATTTTAATATTCATTGCAAACACACACGTAAACCACACATAGCTCACGCGCTAATCGACGACTATACTTATATACGCACCTGCATACATAAAATAATAGCGACAGTGTTAAATAAATATTTGTTCTTACAACAAACACATAATAATTTTAAATACATATTATACAAAGTGTACTTTTATTTATTTGTTGTTGCTTTTAGTGTATTTAGTGAAAATTGCTTTTACAAAAAAAAAAAAAATAAATATAAAATATACAACAACTGAATAACAAAAAGTGCATTTAAGCAAGAGAAAAGTACAAATTATTAAACATAGAATTTGTAACACTACAACAAAGTGCTAAAACAACAAACAAGCAAATCATCTTCTAACTAACTACGAGTACCAACCACCAACTAGTCGTTTTAAAGAGTGCATTGAATTCAACAATAAACTGACGTCGAACATGAATTTCACACGCCAGCTATCGGAAATGAGCGCCAGTGAACTTAATGACGCCATTGACGACACCAATTTCCCACAGGCGCATATCCTGTCACGTGGCCGCAACAACAGCGTCTGCTCGACAAGCTCCGCTTCGGGCATAATACCGCTTATGGATCGTGCCCTCTCGCAGACAGATGAAGTGGTTGGTACTACCACGGCCAACAGCATTGGCACTTCTGCCACCACACCAGGTGGCGTCAATACGAATGTTGGCGGTGGTGGTCCCACTAATGCGCTAGTCAACGATGCAGTGATTACGACACCACCTGTCGCCTTTACACGCCCGAAATTGATGTTGAAAACAAATGGCATCATACCCGAGCATGAGGCGGACGCACCAATGACCCCAAAAACTCCGCGTACATCGACGACACCAGGTGGGTAGGCTGCTGCATCAAAGCAGAGTGTAGTGTGGATAAAAGGGTGGATGCTGTGTTGTGTTAAATACGAGCATGTCGCATTTCATGTGTTGACAGCGCCCTTGGGTAAAAACAATGCAACGTCACGAGTGTTGAATTTTGTAAAATTGGCAAATAGCAAACCAGTAAATTTACTGTATTGGTTGACATAAACACACACAACAAAGTGAAAATATAGCTAAGGTGACGAAGAGAAGAGTGACATTAGATGATTTTTTTGCGTTCGTCGTATCACCAAATTTCAATTGTAAAAGTTTTTAGAACTAGCAAATTATCAGAAGTAAACACGCCTACCTTTACTACGAAAAAGCTGTTCAACTTCTACATTTCAACTTTCTTTCAATGGACTATGTAGGCAAACTCTAGGCCGGTTACAATGTGACTCTGATTTCGGCAATTAAAAATTGTCATTTACACTTTGTCACTTTACTTCTTTGCCAGAATCCTGAAAGGAAGTTTTAAAATCTACTGTTTGCTCAAAGCTAAATTAAGAGAGGCAACTTTTTGTTTCCTCGATGCTCCCGTGTTAGCACAAATCTTTTATTGCTACTTCCCAAGGCGAATCTATTAAAGGTGATAGCAGATGATTTGTTTTTTTTTTCGCTGTGGGCATTCGGACGCCAGCACAAAATGAAATCACGAAAAGCCGCTGCATTCGCACTGTCGTCGTATGCTTCTAACTTCAAATGAATGTCGGCAATTCAACGTATCCTTTTTCCTTTTTCTTTTCTATTTTCTTCTGCCGTGGCATTCCAATGTTCTTTAAAGAATACGTCTTGCTTCTTCTCAAGTGTTTGTTTCTACCATTTCTTCTATTGACTGATTTTCGTTTCATACATAGTTCAAAATTGTTTAAAGATTTCTCCTTTATTAGAAAGAATAAAGCGACCGTTTGGTTGTGCCATAAAATCCATTTAAATGGTTGCTCTGACTGCCTCTGTAGTACGCCCCAAAAATATATTATACACACCATTTCCTCGAAAGTTCAAAGGCTTGTAAAAAACTTGTTTAAAATCACAAAATAAAGTGCGCACAATAATCTACATATTTATCAAGGATGATAGTACTAGGTTTGCTCGTTAGGTGTGGTGAAAAAAAAAAACAAATTTTGTGGGGAGCTTTATATTCTACGTCATTCGTTTTGTGTTTCACAAAATTTAGCTTCAAACTCACTCAGAGCCGAATAACGGTCTGCTGGTAGTACACTTCTAAAAATCTTTCCATCATGCCTATTACCTATCCATTACCACTTCTATCTCGCGTACTTTCGCTCGAATCGATTTTAGCGCCAACAACATGGGCATACCAAACCCTTCTCACTCTTTTAGAGCACTGTTTGTTGTTGTTCATACAGATATTTCCTGTCAAATATTTTTCGATCTATTCCAGCATGTAAAAGTTGGTGGATTTGAAGTTATGTCAGCAATAAATTTGGAAATACCTCCTTAAATTCGCAATAGAAGCAGGCAGAAACACATACTAATGAACGCAACCAAGTCAACCAGTTCAATCTAACCTAACCTAACATGTAAAAGGTGAGAAGTAGGCTTTTCAAGCGACATTTATTGGCATTAGTGAGTCTCCGTTGTGAAGAATTCAGCATTTAAAGAAATAATTTGGTTACTATTTTACTTTGCAAGCTGGGTCGGAACTCCTCTGCGTTGAAGATACTATCACAAACTTTCTTAGATTATTATCAACATTCGTTCTACAACTCCTCCGGCTTTAGAAGTCTACTTGAGCTAACCTGATTAATGCTAAGAGAGCATCGCTAGTTCTTGAAATTTTGCCCAACGCCTGGTTGTACGTATTTCATTATTCTGTATGTCGCAACATCAAAAAATGAGAATCTTATTACGTGTAAGGTTTTTCATGCCTGAATAGTTGGAACTATTGTAGCCATGTTATGATTTTATATAATACACAATTCATTAAAATTAACTAGGTGATGATCTCTCGAGATTTGACGCATGAAACAATTGCAAGTTTGTACCGATTTCCGTTCTCTAATTCTCTAAAGAATTCCACTTTTTTATTATCTCTCTTTTTGTTTTTTCATTTTATTTTATTACGTCTATAATTGTGAATAGAGTGATCGAATTGCAGGCCTTATCTTCACTTTTTTCTTTACTTTTTTAGAGTAGGTTCGTTTGTTTCCGCTTATCATCTGAGTCGAGATTAAATATTTATTTACTATTATACTTTCTTGCATTATTCAATTAAATTTTTTTAAAATATTTAATAAATAATTAAATTATTAAAAAAATTTAAAAATGTCAACAGCTAATTTTTATTAAAAAGAAATAAAATTTAGATCATGCATATGTGTATGTATTTTCACTTGCTGTAAGGGAAAAAGTTTTCATTTGTGTAAAACTTAAGTGAAAATTTACCATATTCCAGTATCTTCTCACCAAATGATACGCGCAAGGGGAATTCGTTCAAAATGGTGGCACCAGAGCATTTGATTTTTTTTACTTTTATCTACCGATTTGGCATTTCAAACGTCAAAGTCACCTGTTTCTTTGTTGTTGCTTTGTTTATTTGTTAACATTCAGATTGAAATTTGGGCATTCAAAGTACCAACTTGCAAAAACAAAATACATGTAAATGTTGTTGTTGCTCTATTTTCACTATCTTGTACAGATTCATCCTGCATCCGTGCCCCATCGACACCTTCTATAGATTCTGTTAAAAAACTCCGTTAATACAGAAATGTCAGGTGGAGAGCGCGAATTTGTTAAATCGTACCGACTTTCTTGGTTTAACTATCTTAACATAAGCTGTCATTCCAATTGTGATTTGTTTGATGTTATATTTAACATTGAATATTAAGGCGTCCACATGAGAAAACGGGGCTAAGTCAAAACAGAAATTTGACAGATGACAGAAGACAGAAGACAAATTTACAGGTAATGGAAGGGGTAGATGTGGGGTTAAAATGTTCCCTGACATTGGTTTGCCTTATTCGACAATCTGCATGTAAATAAAAGGCTGTTTGTGCAAAAAATATTTATTATCAAAAAATGAAATTTGGCTCTGCTTTTTTTCTCTAAAATTTTCAAATAAATTTTGTTGGCAAAAAATATTTATAATTTAAATTACTTTCTATTTATCATAGATACACCATGTCCTGGTGATTTATGCATTGATATTCCATGTTTAATCTGTGAATGTGCAATAAATTTATGCATCATAACGGGATGTTGTTTTTAAAAGTGAAATTTTTAATGGCTAAGTGGTAAATAATTAATTTTTATTTATAATTTTAAATACTTAAAAGTAGTAATCCAAGGCTTAAATAAAATCTCTCATAATTGCGAGGGTGAGCTAAAAACTTGCAAGTATTGGTTTCAAAGATCATTCAAATTTCTAGCCAGCAATTGCCTTAATTTTGAGCACAATTACAAATACAAACGGTTTTCTGAAAAATAACTGCATATATTGCCAGCTTTAAGTGATCGTTTTTGCTTTAACTCTGCAAAGAAGCGGTTGATTAGCTCTGAATAGTATTTGCCGAAGCTCATTTCGAAGCTACTTTTTTGGTAGCGGGTCTATTTATGTCCCCTTTTCACAGAAGAAGTCCACAACTTTAACTGTTTTTAGTTCGATGTTGTGCATCACCGAGTTAACTATATGAAAGCCGTTCGTCTAACATAACCAAATCTAAATAAAGTTTGATGACTTCTTTGACTTCCTTTGAAATCGAATAGAAATTTCCTATATTTCGTTGCTGATGTCGACGCTGCATATTCTTCGATATAAAATAGAAAATTTTGGCGATAATGCAAGAGCTATTGGATTAGCAGGGAATAAATCTGAATTTGATTGAATTATTTAACAACTTGTGCTTAATATATGTAAACAAAGTAAGTTACGCGTAATCCATGCAAGGAATACGAACGCCCTTATAGTCCATTGAAGCACATCTGGTAATGTAAAAGCTATGAAACTACTAGGGCACATCAAATCGAGCAAAAGTGGTTCTTAAAAATGGCGAATGAGTGGTAGTAAAATAAGAAAAATATTTCGTTTACACTCCCCTAAAAGATACCCGCTTAAGCGGAGGGCTCCCATATACGGACTCTTTTTTCAGCACCACAAAAATTTTTCAGGATTCAAGAAAATTTGGTCTCTTGGATGAACCATAACAGGACACGCACACTTTTTCCCCACACCGAAGGCATTTTTCCTCCCTCATAAGCGGACAGCTTACGCCACTATATTTATGCAGAAATACTTTTATAAAGGGGAATCCCCTAAATAGAAATAGCTGTTGTCAAAATATGGTAAAATACATATGTACATATCTACATACATAGATACTTATTGTATACATTCTTGAAACGCTATACCAAAAACGGTGTTGACAAGCAAAGTTAATAAACTCATAAAAATATTCACTCGCGTGTTTACAAAAAAATCTAAGATCAGCAAACCTCGTGCTGATTGCCTCATCAAAAATAAAAACCAAATTTTAAGTTCGTGGGTAACTGCTGTCATTTCAGGCAGAAAAAGGAGTTTGCTAAAACTCTAAAGCCTTAACAGGGAAAAATTTTGCTTTGAATGGTTTGTGAAAGTTCGAAATAAGACCGCTTTCAGTGCATTATCTTGCTGGCTGGAATGTTTAAAAAATCAGCGCAACATACAATTCGTACTTAAGCGGACAGATATACATACCTGTAAACGGCCATATTTTCCCTGATTTTCATTTATTTATTTATTTATAATTGGCGCGTACCCCCTTTTTGGGTGCTTGGCCGAGCTCTTCCTCCTATTTGTGGTGTGCGTCTTGATGTTGTTCCACAAATGGAGGGACCTACAGTTTAAAGCCGACTCCGAACGGCAGATATTTTTATGAGGAGCCTTTTCATGGCAGAAATACACTCGGAGGTTTGCCATTGCCTGCCGTGGGGCGACAGCTACTAGAAAAAACGTTTTCTTAATTTTTGATCTTACACCGAGATTCGAACCAACGTTCTCTCTGTGAATTCCGAATGGTAGTCACGCACCAACCCATTCGGCTATGGCGGCCGCCTAAAATTATTTAAAATGAAGAAGTAAATATACTTTTTTTCAAAATTGGCATACAGTTTATTAATGCATTAAAATAATATAAACATTTTTTTTTTATTTTAATCATTTAAAATGGCAACGTAAAGTCGGCAACGTAACTATACCTCCCCCAGCGCTCGAACGCAAAGAATAGAGTCGTCACGGTTGACGATCTATAATATAAGAAATACTTAAATTTACATTCTAAAAATTTTTTAGCATATTCTTATTTTTTTCGAAATTTTACAGGTATCTGCCCCCTTAATTTCGTACGATTTAGGAGAAACCGCTGGTGCGACTGGCTTGTTTTGAATTTTTCTGCATTGTCCGATAAAACATTTGTATTGAAAGCTAGAAAATGCAAGGTGGAAAACAGCTAAGTACGTCTTTTTGATTTTGGAAAAGCTGCAAATCCTCAAGCATTTCGCAACACTTATTTGAATAGTTTACCTGTTACGTAGCGATCAAATAAAAAAGTCTTGGATGACGTCTGAATTGATGACTGATTTTCTAATGCAATTCGATAGAAAAATTCTACTTCAAGCACAAAATGTCTTGCTATTAAGATGCAATGCGGCTTCTTATTCGTACGTTTTTAAATTAATTTAAATTTTTAAAAATTATATTAAAGCTATTTTTCTCCCAGCTAAAACAACTGCATTCTGTCAGCCTCTGGATCAAGATGTTATAAAGAAACTTTGATTTCTTGTAGAAGTCGTTGTTTTTAAAACTAATTTTGCGAATGGAAATACAAATTCTGCTTTGAAGTTGTCGTAGAGTAAAAAAATGTTTCAGGAAAGCCGGGTTTGGGAAAACAGACATCCCTAATAGCAATAGCGGTTGGAACGCAGGAGATAAACTTCCACTACCAACAGCTGCTCAGTTCTCGGACATTATTAGTCCAGTTCAGAACCAAATTCAGGTTGACATCGAAAGCTATAGCAATTTAGATATTGAAGTTTTCATAAGTAGTGAAAATATAGAAAATCTTAATACTGCCATAGCAATCATTTCCCAAGAATCTCAGACCAACTCATCTGAAGATTTATTAAAGTGGAAATGAGGATGACAAGTTAAATTCATATAAATAGGATTATTAAGCTATCACAAAATTAAAAATTTATTTTTATACAGGGTGGCGCAAAATTAATCACCTTATCGAAAAATTATAATTTTTGCAAATGGCGTCGTATGTCAATCATATTTGACACTTGTGATCTACACAGCTGTAGTACACAAACAGACAAGCAATGAGGCGCGTAAAGGTCGCAATAAAGTTTTCCATCACTCGAAATCACTTTTCTCACAGCGAGGTGTTGAATTGGCTGCTGATATTCCCATAGTCCAAGGATATTTGAATACCTTGCACAATAATATTCGTTTTTTTACGTTTCTTCCAAAAATACATATATTAATAAGACTTCTGTTAAATAATTAAAAATAAAAAATTGGCGTATAAACTTATATTACGTGTTTGGCCGAGCTCCTGTTCCTTTCTGTGGCGAGCGTCTTGATTTTGTTCCACAAATGGAGGGACCTACAGTTTTAAGCCGACTCCGAAAGGCAAAGTGTTTTTTTTTATGACGAGCTTTTTTATGACAGAAATGCACTCGGAGGTTTGCCTTATTTTGGAAGTGAAACTGATTAACGACTTTTTCTACGCTTTTCTCATAAGCGCACAAATTTGTTAGTCCCCTAAGTATTTGCTTAAAAGAGAGTGCGCTGCAGTCACATTCATACCACGGATTCATTTTCTTGTTTAGAGCCATTACTTTTTAGCCCACCCTCGTAAAAAAATTTTTTCCTAAATTCCAAGTAATTAGCATATATATATGTACGTTTTGCAGTAATTAATACCACTATTTTTTCAGAAAAGCACCTCTTCACAAGTGTGTTTCAAACCATCTACTGTTACCCACCTCTAAACGCACTGTTATATCGAATTGCTCCCTAGTAACTGTCGATTACTTACTAGATATTCAGGCAGAGTGTTGTGAAAATGATAATTGAGTTGTTGTTATATTTAACAGATAAGTGTTTTCCATTATTTATAACACCTTGAGTTACGTTTAATAATAAAATGAATAAAGAAGCTATATTTGCTTACTTTAAATGTCAGTTGTTTTATTTAAAGCAAAATTTGATGAAAAGGTGATGATTTAATGAAGCTTAATGTAGCAAACAGGTTTGCTTTACTTCGCGTAAAAAATTTAATTAACAACTCACTATTTATTACTTCCTTGACTTACAAAATTTTATGCTCTCTCATTTCTGATTAATCGTTTGGCAAGCTGGCGCTTAACTCACGCTCTCTTTAAGTAAATAAAAAATAATAATTACTATGTAAGAATGCATGTGACTATGAGTGTTGAACTATTCATGCATTGAATTTCGTTTGCTAAGTACCAAAAATTACGCTCTTCGTATCGCATTTTGTTTTATTTGCGTGTAGTCGTAACTGTAAAAATGTGCGCTTATTCTTATTTACTAATTTAAATTTTTTTATTACTTTCTCAATACTTAGGTCATGAAAATTGCACATTCCATCATGACCTCGAACTGGATCACAAACCTCCTACACGTGAGGCTCTCTTACCCGAGTTGTCGCGTTCTTATCGCCTCTTGCTGAGTGGTCTGGGTGAAAATCCCGAGCGACAGGGCTTGCTGAAGACACCCGAACGTGCGGCAAAGGCCATGTTGTTCTTTACGAAGGGTTACGACCAGAATTTGGAAGGTAAGTACGCGTAAGACTTTTATGTTATTGTTAATTTTTTTTTCGTTTTTTAAGTCTTTAAAGATCGTTTGAGAAGTAAGAAAAAAATCATGAAATATTTTCATTTCTGAGCTCACTTTAAATGTGATATTTTGTATATATAAATATGTATATCTGAGGGAGAATTTACTAAAGTAAATTTTATAAAAAAAAAATTCTTTTATAAAAAACAACATTTACTTTTATAAAGCAAAAAATTTTACTTTTTTTATAAAATTACTTGTTTTTTAAGTGTATGGTTTCTCTTAAAATGTTAAAGAAACTGCATTCGTTATTTAAAGTTTGTCCTTTCGAATAACTATAACCCCAAATATTGTAGAAGCTTGTGAACAAATTGTTGTGTAGATATAATTAATATTTAAAATTTAATGGAAAAAAACTAATTTTGAAAATAGCCAGGTTTAATGTCATTAACTCGAGATGCCTATATATGGTAGCTCCGAATATTTTTGAGAAGATCTGATATTAGTCAAGGCGAACTTATTAACAGATTTGCCTTTCCATTAGTGGAGAAAATATGACTTTACAAATTGGAAATATGTAGGCTCAAAAACAAAAACATTAAGTTGTATACATTGGAATTTCTGTTTTCTATTTTCAAATTATGATTGCGTACGTAATAACAAGACTGAACACTGCTGTGGAAGAGGCTCTCTCTTTCAATTACAGTACCTCGCGCTTCTGTAAAGTACTCAGTATAGCCACGGTCTTCGTCTGCATGAACATTGTTTTTTTTGTTGGTTCGCTAACAAATGTTAAGTGTGACAATAGAGCAATGAATTGTTGTTGTTGTATGTTCCATCAATCAGGATCAAATATAATAACTACATATATATATTTTATGTACATAGCATCTTCAAAAAGTATAATTTTTATTTAAATTAAATTATTTTACATGTCGGAACTGCCGAAACATAATAAAAAATTGTGAATATAAAGATGCTGATTTTGAAAACAAAAAAATTTATGTATCAACATTTTAGGAAACTTGGGAAAACCTAAAAAGTTCGCAGCTGTACATACATGTAGAAGGTGGCGCAAAATTAATCACCGTAACGATTTTTTTTTTTTAATTTTGCAAATGGCGTCGAACGTCAATCTTATTTGACACTTGCGAACTAGGCAGGTGCAGTTTAGAAATAGACAAGCAATGGAGCGCGTAAAGTTAAAAATAAATGTGTCCATCACTCAAAATATTTTTTTTTAATTTAGTAAAAAAGTTATTTAAAAAAATATGATTAATTTTGCGCCACCTTGTGCATAAATAGTTCACCGAATTAACATTCAGCAGACCAGATAATGGCGCTGAAACACATGAAGGCATTCCAGCTCTGCAAATATTCAATGAGTTAGCAATAAGGATAAAGAATAGCAGAGGCCAAAATAGCTAAGGCGGTTAATGGCGAAGAATAAGAATACTATTATTATTAGATGCATTTGGTATGTACACACATGCACTTATACATGTGCATAGTATATCCTTTACTTGGGCTTTAGTTGGCCTTACGTTTTATTCTCTTTTTCAAACACTATTGTTGTTTCTGTGCTATATTTTATTAACATCGACGCTGTGTATACTAAAGAGCACCTCCTACTTGAACATACATAGTTTCGTAGCCTCTGTTATGTCTCTTCTTAGCTGTGGGTATGTGTGTATACGTGAATGTGCGCTTTTAGCCACTTACGCCCACTCAATTCACTACTATTCAGAGTTAATGCGGCGTAAAGTAGTTAATTGTGTGACCATCTTGTGTATGTCAAGCTGTCAATGTCAACACAAATACGCAGAACGAGGAATGTTAAATGGCAACAGAGGTTTGCTTAATGCATCCATGAAGTAGCGTTCGTTTTTTATGAGTGAAATGTGTAGCAAAGGCGTTATGTAATATGCTTCTTAATCATAACATGCTGTATATTGTTTTCATGTTATTATTATCATTATTCTATTCTTTAATTTTATGTTAAAAAAATTCAGTATTGCGTTAAACCGAAGCAACTTTTGTAGAAGGCATGAAACACCAAATAATAGAAAAACTATCTGCCGTTCGGTGGCGGCATAAAACTGTAGGCCCCTTCATTTGTGGACTGTAGTTCCTTCAATTTGTGGAAAAAGACGCATACCACAAATAGTAGTAGGGTGTAATTATATGTATATACTTGTATATAGTATTTAATATATATATACATAGGTATATATATATATTGTATAAAATATTTAATATATATATTTAGGTTAATTTCTTGCCGAAGTTGAGCGATAAGAAATATATTTGCATA
This sequence comes from Anastrepha obliqua, assembly GCF_027943255.1. NCBI lineage: Eukaryota > Metazoa > Arthropoda > Insecta > Diptera > Tephritidae > Anastrepha > Anastrepha obliqua. Next base: position 114,283,475 of record NC_072895.1, read on the forward strand.
TAAAAGTCCATGCAAAATAAAAACTGCTTATACACTTCATCCAACGCTTGTTTAGTTTGTTGATCTCTACTGAATAATAGGATTTGTCCAAATCTGAAAAATAGTCATTCGATTCTGCCAGCCATTTCTTCAAAATATGAAACAAATAGGTGTTCTGAGGGATTCGACTGAGCCAAGTCTGGAGAATAGTTTTGATTTGAAACGAGTTGGAAACCTATTTCCATTCATTTTGTGCCCACAACTGCGCGCAAGGATCGAGCTAGTGCGTTGTCGTGAGGGAAAAGGAAAATCACTCGACTGCGATCACTCGATTCAAACGAATGCCAAACAAAAAGAAATAGACAGATCTGGCTGAAACTTGGTGTATGTTCTTCCAAGAGATTCTGCTAACTAAACATAACCCCGATACGCGCCAGTAGTGGCATTTCTCTGACTGTGCACCATTGTGAAAAGATTTTTAGAGGTGTACTACCTAGCAGACCGTTATTCGAATTTGACAGATATGCCGACGTCACTCGTTTTGTGTTTCAATAAGCTAAAGCTAAATTTTGTGAAACACAAAACGAATGACGTAGAATCCAAAGTTCCCCTCAACATTTTTTGACGTGATAACGTCTTATAATTCGATTTAACAGGCTGTACGCACGAAAAAATGTGTCGTTACCTTGCTCATTAGTGTTACCTTGCTCATTAGTGTTACCTTGCTCATATGTCGTTACCTTGCTCATTGCCGTTACCTTGCTCATATGTCGTTACCTTGCTCATTGCATTGAATGAACTGCAAGCGAAAGCGCGGAACGAACGACAAAGCAAACGAACGGCAACGGTCGACATCTTGCTCTCCCCTACTTAAGTGAGCGTATATATGTATGTATATGCGCATATGTACATATATAAATTCACGTATTTGTATTTGCATATGCCTTCTTATTGATTATTATTAATTTGATTCACTTGAAGAATTTAAAATAAAACCAAGTTTGTTAATAATACCTGTTGTTTTAATGTTATTATTATTAATTTTTTTATTATATATGAAGGAAAAAATGTATGGTAATATTTACCATATACCTTATAAGATATGTTGTCTATACTAATATTATAAAGAGGAAAACTTTGTTTGTAATGAATAGGCTCAAAAACTACTGGACCGATTTTCAAAATTCTTTCACCATTCGAAAGCTACATCATCCACGAGTAACATGGATTATATTTTATTTTTCATGCCGCTCCGTGACTAGGATCTCGAGATAGAGACCAAAACGTGGACCCTAGAATGTGTTTGTACAATATGGATATCAAATTGAAGCTGTTGGTGAATGCTTTAGTACAGAGTATTTTTCATGCCGCTCCGTGACTGGGGTCTCGAGATATAGGTCAAAACGTGGACCCGGGTAACCTTTGGTTGTGTATGTACAATATGGGTATCAAATGAAAGCTGTTGATAAGTGCTTTAATACGGGGTAGTTTTCATACCTATTGATGACTAGGGTCTGGAAATATATGCCAAAACGTGGACCCGCCGTGTCTTTGCACCGAATTAAACCAAACTTACACACATTGTTAAGGAGGTATTGAAGATGGTTTCCGTATAGTTTGGATACCTATTGGTAGATAGGGTCTCGAGATATAGGTCAAAACGTGGACCCGCGTAACCTTCGGACGTGTATGTACAATATGGGTATCAAATGAAAGCTGTTGGTGAATGCTTTATTACAGAGTATTTTTCATGCCGCTCCGTGACTGGGGTCTCGAGATATAGGTAAAAACGTGGACCCGGATAACCTTCGGACGTGTATGTACAATATGGGTATCAAATGAAAGCTGTTGGTGAATGCTTTATGATATGTTATGTTATGTTATGTTATGTTATGTTATGTTATGTTATGTTATGTTATGTTATGTTATGTTATGTTATGTTATGTTATGTTATGTTATGTTATGTTATGTTATGTTATGTTATGTTATGTTATGTTATATTATGTTATGTTATGTTATGTTATGTTATGTTATGTTATGTTATGTTATGTTATGTTATGGTATGTTATGTTATGTTATGTTATGTTATGTTATGGTATGTTATGTTATGTTATGTTGTGTTATGTTATGTTATGTTAAAGTATATTATGTTATGTTAATGTTAACTCATTCTCTATATCCATACAAAATATCTATCAAACAAATAAAATTAAAATTTTCTTTTGAAAAATGCAACCATTCAATCAGTATTTTCTTATGACGTTATCACTTTAAACTATCGTCAGTAAACCGACTTTACAGACAACCTCTTTTTTTTCACCATACCTAACGAACAAACCTGGTGTCTATCATCCCTCACAATTCTCTACAGCAACAATAAATTAGGAATGGAGGTCGCCATGTTTGTATGTATAGTTGACACTGGCTTTTTTTCTCCACAATTAAATGGAAATTAGCTACTGTATTTTACAAAATCCAATTTTTTTCATATTCAAAATTTCAAAATTTATATTAAAAATAATGAAAAGTAATATAAAGAGAACTTTACGCAAATGCCACAGAGTTAGCGTTTTAAGTTTTTTAAATGTCATTACGGATAATTGCTAGGAGTTTTCTACGAACGAAGCCTGTCTGTAAATTTTTTGATAAATTAAATAAATGAAATTCTTTGAGGGCTATCCCCACAATTTTTCATAAATGCAAAATCCCAGACAAACTAACCAGAATAGTGATGATGACTCTGAAAGAAACTGTATCCAAAGTAATGATACAAGAGAAAAAATCCGACCCCTTCAGAATTAAAACTGGAGTAAGACAAGGGGATACGCTCTCATCAACAATCTTCAACCGTATGCTATGCTGTGCCATCGATGAAGTAAGTGACGCAAAAAGGACTGGACATATTTTAAACAGAACTACCCAACTATTCGCATACGCAGATGACATAGCAATTGTCAGCAAAAATATCCACGCCCTAACCAAAACCTTCGCTGATATTGATTTTGCTGCTTGTAAAATTGGTCTTAAAATCAACGAAGATAAGACGAAATATATGATGATGTCCAGACAAAATAAACCAACATCAGGCAAACTGAAAATTGGCCATTTTTCTTTTGAAATCGTTGAATCCTTTACCTATTTAGGCTTCAAACTGAGCCTCACCATCGATGAGAGAATTCTAGCAGCGAACAGATCGTATGCGTCGTTAACGAAACTCTTCAAATCAAAACTACCTGGACTAAACAGACAATGCAAATTGAGTCTGTATAAAACCATCATTAGACCAGTATTATGCTATGCATCTGAATCATGGACGCTAATTGAAGCAGATAAAAGAAAACTGCAAGCCTTCGAACGAAAAGTACTCAGAAGAATTTTCGGAGCAATCAAAGATCACGGCGAATGGCGAATAAGATGGAACGACGAGCTAGATCAACTGATAAAGGGCGAAAATGTTATACGTTTCATCAAAGCGCAGCGGTTAAGATGGTTGGGTCACATTACAAGAATGGACGGTACGAGAGCGCAGAAGAAAATCGTAGAAGCCAGAGCGTTCAACACTAGAGCAAGAGGAAGGCCGAGAACAAGATGGACCGACAAACTAGAGGACGACATCAAGAAACTTAGGATAACGAACTAGAAAAAAGTCGCACGCGTTCGAGACGTATGGAGGTCCCACGTACAGCAGGCCAAAGCTCACAAAGAGCTGTAGAGCCAAAAGATGATGTTGAAATTCTTTGATACTGTAAACATTTTTTCGATAAATAAGTGCTTTTAATTAAATTAACAAAATTTGTTTCACTATTTTAATTAAATTAACGAAATTTATTTAGCTTTCGCACAGCCCATTGCATAGTTATGTTTATAATCAATTTAATCATTGAAATCATAGCAATTATGGTATTAAATTTTTAATTATTTGATTTTATTACTTAAACAAGGTGGCGCAAAACTAATCATCCAATATTGTTTTTGAATAACTTTTTTTGAATAAAAAAATTGATTTTGATTATGGAAATCCTTATTTTGACCTTTATCTTGCAAAAATTATAAATCTTCCGATAGGGGAGATTAATTTTGCGCCACTTGGTAGTAAGCACTCTATACCAGCCGATAATTATAAGCGAACCAAATAATCTAAATACATGAATTAAAGCTAAGTTAGAAGCTAATTTTGAGTTATGTAGTATGGAAAAGCACAATCAGACCACAAATGGGAGGGGGAGCGCGGCCAAACACTTAACAGAAGTGTACGCGCCAGTTATTTTTTTTCGCTTAAGTTTGCTGGCAAAACCAAATAACCCAATTTAATATCCACTTTTGCTTAGTATGTCATCTCATGCGGTTACTGAGAATTTTGCAAGGTATTCAAACTAGTTTCTGCCATTCTTTTTACGCAATTTTCTGCATTTTTGGTACTTTCCTGGCAGCTAAAATTCCCAGGCTAATTGACTCATCGTCAAGAAACTGGTTGCGGCGTCAGAAAAGGAAATCCCCATGCTTTGGACCACAAGTGAGTGCATGCAAATGAAATGTCACTAGCACATACTTAAATACACAAGTAAAATTCCACAAAACCAGTGGGAATTGTCGCTTGACAAGAAAGTGGGTATTTTACACCAAAAAAGAATAGTGCAAAATTGGATACGTAAATAAAATATTTTTGTTAATGGGTCGAGCTTTATGAACGGCGAACCAGTGTTTGACACAAAAATCTGTTGAGAAATGGAGATCTTATGAAATGCAAATTTTCTACAAGCATCCCTACACAAGCGCATGTACGAGTACGAGTACTCGCAGGTTTGTTGAAATGCGTATGTATGTATGTGCATGTGACAATATGCTTAAGAGTAGACGTAGACTTTCATGTGCATAAATATGTATGACAGCTACTCATTAACGAAACGAGTTATTGGCATTTAACGCTAATAAACATTTTTTCTGCAAAATAATTAACACTAATGAGAGACAATTTGTTTAACAAATGATTTCAAAGGTGATCACTGATCAGTATGTATGGGTACTTAATATCAGATAGCAATCAAAGTCCAGCACTCATACAACAGAAATTTTGATTTCTGGCAGTCTATCGGTTTTCCTAGGTAGGTGTACGCATGAGTCGATCCCAAGAATGATAGGAACAGAGGGTGCGTAACGTCACTTTTGCCAAGTTGTGCAGTGTTGCCAACCATTTGCTCTTCGCAATAAATTTAGTGCTCTTTTATGTATCAAAATGCGAAAATTTTTAAGTTGGTGTTTGTTTCTTATTTTTAATTTAAAGCTACCGAAACTATAACTTAAAAAAAAAACTTTATTATTAAACAAAAGAATGTTAAAAAAGGTTACTCTGAGAAGATTTTAGTGTTAATGAAAATTTGTTGGTACTTATAAAATTTGATATTTTGAAAGTGTAAATATAATATTTTGCTCCTTTTAAGGTTATGCAAGAATATTAAATGTCCCTCTCTCAACTCTTCGTAACATTGAAAACCTTTTTACACATTTTAAAAAGCGTTTGAATTTACTGAATGCGTATTAAAACTATAGAGGTGTAATCGTTTTTTCCGGTCCTAAATCTTTAGTGGGACATAGGGCATCAAGAGGTGTATTCATAGTTAAATAAGCAACAAAATACGAGAAAATACTTAAGAAACCTTAACGACATTTTTACAAAAAGAGTACCTTTATCTTGTTACATAACCTCAAAAATAGCAAAGAAGCCGTTCACATTTATTTAAAAAAATGCACATTTTAAAGACAAATTTATCACGCATACAAAGTTTTTTAAGTAATTCAATAAAAATTTGGTATTTTAATTTCTTTAAATGGGCATTTAAGTGCGTTTTTATATCCAAAGCTATAGTGCAATAGTGAGAGAGAGATTTGACTGCTGAAAGCCGTAGAACACCAACAATAACTGCAATAGCGGGCAATGCGACCAGATGTTAAAAAAAGAGGTTGTCTGTAAAGTCGGTTTACTGACGATAGTTTAACGTGATAACGTCATAAGAAAATACTGATTGAATGGTTGCATTTTTCAAAAGAAAATTTTAATTTTATTTGTTTGATAGATATTTTGTATGGATCTAGAGAATGAGTTAACATTGACATAACATAATATACTTTAACATAACATAACATAACATAACATAACATAACATAACATAACATAACATAACATAACATAACATAACATAACATAACATAACATAACATAACATAACATAACACAACATAACATAACATAACATAACATAACATAACATAACATAACATAACATAACATAACATAACATAACATAACATAGCATAACATAACATAACATATCATAACATAACATAACATGCTGTTCAAGCAAGGTAACGACGCATGAGCAAGATAACGACGCATTTTTTGGTGCGTGCAGCCGGCTACATAGAATTATAAGACGTTATCACGTCAAAAAATAATAATAACATTAAAACAACAGGTATTATTAACAAACTTGGTTTTATTTTAAATTCTTCAAGTAAATCAAATTAATAATAACACTGGGGAACAGTCATTTTGCGGCAGGGTTGGTTTAAGTCAATTCTGTGTGAGACTAGTGTGCTGAATACTAGAAAAATTTTAGATTTCTCAAATTGACTCTAGTTTTTGAGATAAAGACTATTATCTATTTCACTGAAAAAAACATTATTAAAATACCAATATGCACTAAAAAAATATTTTTATTAATATATTTCATTAAAAATTATACAAAAACAAAAATATATATTTGCAGTTAACTTAAATAATTTAAAAACATTACAAAAAAATTTTTCTGTTGGCTTTTCAGTTATGATTTTGCTTAGGACAATCCCTTAATAAGGTCCAGCAGTAGTCTGCCATCATGTGGCAGTCCCATCGACCTTGGTACCTTTCTTCCATTATTTTTATATCCTGGTGGAACCGTTCTCCCTGTTCCTCACTTTCACTGCTGCTTGCTTGATTGTCAGAATTCTCTAACATTTCAATGTCATTACAGGTAGCAGAAGATGGTCCTGTAAACACAGGAATTGGTAAATTGTCACTGTGCAATACTGGGGGTCTAACTGATTAAATATTAGGATAAACCCAATTCCGTTTCTTAAAACGGTTTGTACCTTTCACTTTTACTGCACAGAAATAACAGTCATTAAAATGATTCGTTGGCTCATTCCACCTCATCGGTACTCCGAATTGAAGACCTTTACGTCCTCCTTGGCTCCAGTATCGCAAAGATTCTACACAAGACTTACACACAATATTGGGTACCCAATATTTATTCTTTTGTACATACTTTATCCCAAAGTATGCTTGGTAGGTTGTTTTCACAAACTCTGTGATCTGTTTTCTTTGCTTTTGCGAACAAAATTTGCCACATATATAACAAAAACTGTTGCAATCGTTAGCACAAGGTTTTCGTGACGAACTCATATTTTCGAGACAACAATTTATTTAAAACTGAAAAATGACAATAACTGATAACTTCTGAGTCTAACAGCAAATAAGTGAAAGTGTTGTACCTAAATATGCAAACAGATAACGAAACCGTAGTTAGGTTTAATCAAATTAGTGCAACTGTAGGAGGGCACTTTAAATTTTTTTAGTAATTTTTAATTGTGCGTTTATCTCAAGAACCAGAGTCAATTCAAAAAATGTAATTTCATACTCAATATATATAATACAGGTGCTAATGAAAACCTTTAACAAAATTATTGCCGCAGATTTTTTTTTTTTTTTTGTTGCCCTGTGTAATCAATAAGAAGGCATATGCAAATACAAATACGTGAATTTATATATGTACATATGCGCATATACATACACATATACGCTCACTTAAGTAGGAGAGAGCAAGATGTCGAACGTTGCCGTTCGTTTGCTTTGTTTGCTTTGTCGTTCGTTCCGCGCTTTAGTTTGCAGTTCATTCAAGGTAACGGCAATGAGCAAGGTAACACTAATGAGCAAGGTAACGGCAATGAGCAAGATAACACTAATGAGCAAGGTAACGACACATTCTTTCGTGCGTGCAGCCTGTTAAATCGAATCATAAGACGTTATCACGTCAAAAGTAAAGCTAAATAAAACTGAGTGAATTATTAAAAAATATATATTTTACAAATATTTTACAATAATTTATACAATAATTCATTTAAATATATAAATACATAAAGAAAGAAATAATAAATTTGTGGCAATAACAATGTTGTCTGTCACAGCTCAAATTATTCAATTAATCAAAAATTAAATCTGCAATAAGAAATTCTCTGTAGCGTAAGACTGAGTATATAAAGCAAGTTAGTCTTTTCCAATTGTGGCCATTAAGTATCATATATCTATTACTTCTGCTTCATTTAGCTTCGCTGCGTTTAGGTATCTTGTTCTGATCTCTTTCAGTACCGGACGTCTTCCTTAGAAGTGCTGCATATCTTCTTCCTCGTTTAAATTGCAGAGGGTGCATATTTTCTGAGCATTTCCATACGTAGTTGCATTTAGCTTCAGTAAACCACATCTTGCTTTGAAAATTGTCGTAATGTCAGCTAGTCGCATATCTCCTTTAATATATGATTCCCCTTTTGAGTAGTCTAAATGTTTACAAATTCGCGTCGCGCTTGACTGTGCTTTTTGCCTTGCCATGTTGAGATCTTTTGTTTTCATTTTAGTAAGAAATTGCGCACAGCAATCTTGCCAGTATATAGCGGTGATGTTTTCTTCAAACTTCAGACCGAACTCCATTCCCATGTGGTTCAGATGCTTTAGCCAAAACACATTTTTACTTAAGATGTCTTGTGTTAGTTTGTGTGGGAGTCATGTGTAGCTCTAAAGAATAAATGTGGCTATCTTCACAGATTCCATCCTTTATAGAACAGATTCCATTTTGATTTTAATGAAATCAATGGTTTCGCTAAAAAGTCGTTCCATGTGCAATTAATACTAGCTTTTGTGGAAGTATTTCTGGCTTCTAAGTGCTCGCCCAATGCCATTTTGGGTGTGAGAATGACATTTATATTCCGCCACCAATTTAATTTCTTTGGTACCACCATTTTTCTGCCTGGGAAAGTTGTCCATCTCTTCTAAAGACCATCATCTCCGATTTATGTGGGTTTACTTCCATATTCCATTCGGCGCAGTATTTCTCCAGGTTATTAATCATGGATTGCATGACCTTAGGGTTATCCGCCAGGATAACAATATCATCGGCATAAAAGAGAAGACGTATATTCATGCCTTTAACCAATAGTCCACCTTCCAAATAGTCGTGCAAGTCGTTTAGATATAAAGTGAACAATAATGGCGACAACAGACATCCTTGTTTCACACCAGTGCAGGTTTCAAAATAGTCGGATACTTCTTTTCCCGTCCAAACTGCAAATCTAGTATTCGCGTAGATATTTTCTATGAGGTTCGTTATGTAAGCGACTGTGATTTTTTAAACCCCAAGCCATATTTCAGTTACCATTGATATTAGAGATTTGGAAAAAAATATTTAAAAGCATATGTCGAGCATATAAAGTGCGGTTCCGTACTTCTTTACTGGTTTTTAGTTTTAAAATGGAACCATTAAAAATAAACAAATATAAATAAACGCACATTTATGCTATAAAAACTGACTTCAAATGCAAAAACCGGCTTTGGTGCCCTAAGAAGCTAAACAAAAAACTATCTTCTTAAAAAACATAGTAGTTCAAATTATGTAGACAAGTCTTACAGAAACAATTATGCCGGTTTCGTTTAGGTTAGCAATCAGGTAATAAGCGGTGAAGAGCAAATATACAGCAGCTGGATACCTGGCAAGACAATCAGTGAATTTATTACGATTTTATAAATCCAATTTGTAAATCCACCTTGAGCGAAAATTCAAATATTTTTTAATTTGATTATATACAAACATATGTATGTATGTATGTATGTGTCTTAAACGCGAAATTTTATGGCTGAATTAAACATTTATGTTAGCATCAATTTTGTTCGGTATTAAAAATATATTTTCTTTAACAAATATATATTAAAGAGAAACGTGGCGTCAAAGTAGGGAAAAATATAGAATATAGAATATTTTTTTTTTTGGTTTTTAAATAATTTAATTTTATGTAGGGAACCTGCTACCTAAATGTTATGTAAAGCTAGGCTGGTTTATTTGCGTCCAGCGAATTGAGCAAAACTTTTGATTGCTTTTTAACTTAAAGTGGCCAGAAACAAACAGTTCGCACACGTGTTCCATAGATTTTCGGACCAAAACTGACAAATAGCGAAATAAGTCTCACAAGGGGGAAAAAAGGAAACCAAACGAGAAAAAGTGCTACAACGCCGAAAACCAAGGATGATAAATAACCGGGTTTGGTCATCCGAAGCGAAATGGTGAAAGTAACTTCGGCTGTCGCGTCACCAGGGACTCACCACCAAAATTCTGCCCGATCTTTTCACACGTAGTAACACACTCATCCAATCACTTGTTGTTGTTGTTGTTGTAACCATATACGTAGCCCTGTCAGTTTTACGTAGATCACCATCGGTCGTCTTCGTCTAGCTCATCTAACAGGAAACTTGCTATTTCGACAGGTTGCGCCCAGAGGGAAAGGTGTGTTAGATGAGTGGGTTTGATGAGGCATGTGAAAAAGTGGTTAGTGTCGTGCGGAGTGCCTTCACATGTTGGAAATAAGTTTAGTATGTCGGGGTCAATTCTGGATAAGTAGGAGTTTAACCTGCTACAGTGTCCAGAACGACAACAAAGTAACACAAAGCGCCTGCATTAAAGGGGATGATATCAGACCACTTTTTGTACATTGGAATGTCACGACAAAAGAAAATAAGAAAAGATCGTTGAACAGTTAACACGCATTTACAGCTAAAAGCATAGGACGATAGTGCGAATGGAACGACTTTTCGTTATTTCATTTGGTGCTGGTATCCGAATGTCTACGGCGATAGAAAAAAAAAACAAATTAACTGGTCTCCTGATATCGCCTTGTAGTACGAGTGCTGGTTGCTCTGATTTCTTTCGTATATCACCAATACAATCGTAAACAAATCGGCGTCATAACCCTCATTACGTCACCGAATCAGCTGATTCCTTCAAAATTACTGAGAGTTGATTAATGGTCTGATGTTGGCCACACTTCTACGTTCTATACATTCTGGTCAAAAACAAATTTTCCTGCAAATGAAAAAACATCAAACGGGTTGTTTACAAAATTATGAAATTCTTAACTATAAAATAGTTGTTTGGTTATCAAAAACATTTTATGAGAATTTCAATCGCAAAACTCAAAATCATAGCTTACCAGCGTTTAATTTTTAAGGCCCTTAACTGCAGGTGTATCACAATTAATTGATTGAAAAATCTATGAAAGCATTAAACAAAATTGTTTAAAATAACGTCCAAGTAAACTCAGCTACAATGTGTAACGACAGTCAGTTCTACGTAACCAAAACTTATATCCGGCCAACAATTGCAACTTCAGCAGCATTCTCCCCGCATATGTATGGAGCATGTTTATGCTACTACAATAACAACAATACGTAATCTAGAAAAGCCACTAAGAAGCTTAGAATTTTTTTTAATTCTCACGAAATGCTCAACCATCGATTGAAACGGAATATCTGTATCTGCCACTCAATCTTAGAAAATGGCGACATGACGGTACTACAAGTTTTTGAATAATCCATTCCTTAAGGGGCACCGCTGGTCTAGAATTTTCAAGAAATCGATTACTTTGACATATCGAAAGTATAGGCTTTTAAGAATATACTGTCAAATTTTTGGAAGGATTTCCCAGTATTTTCGATTCTACAGCTGTTTTAGCCGGTAGAGTCAGATTCATCACGCGGCCACTCTCAAAACTTTAAACTCAGTTATCTCGAAACTACTTTTTTCGGCCTGATGTTGTAAAAAAAAATATTCAGCCAAATGGTCTGAAATTTTAATATGTTGTTCACAGCATCAATGGCTATCGCCCGTACTAGAATCATATTATTATTTCAATTATTTCGTTTTTTTTTATTAAAAAACTGAAAAACCCCGATTTTTAGAGTGTGGAGTTCAAAACCATTCACCAATTCGTCAATTTTTTGTTATTCTAGTAAGGGACATAGCTACAGTCATACTGGTTGATAATTTTTTTGGTTTTTGTGTTTCAGATAAATAGAAGAGCCAAAATGGACAAAACCGTCCAGGTCCTATTTTTCCATTTTTAAAAGTATTAAAATTAAATGTTTTTTTTCATTTTTGCATGTAAAATAAGTTAAATAAAAAGCCTTAAAAATTTAAATATCCTTTTTCATTTTTTTATTGTAACGAAAAATTCCTAAAAATACCCTAAATTGTCGAATAATGTACAACAAGTGGTTGGAGCAAAAGAATGTGTAACAACCTACGCCCACTACCAAACCCCAATTCAATAGCAGCCCACCTACATCTGCGGATGGGGTGTGATTTTGGAGTTATAGGTACTTATTGAAATACCTAATTGGGGAAATACATCAGTGCACACTGTTAAGGCAGTCAAAAGTTGGAGTTTGCGCTCATCTCAGTCTATGCCTATGTGTGCTGCTCTCTCTTCCTTCTCTCACTACTGTGACTTACAAGCTCAACAAAGCTACTGTTTTCATAAATCCTATATCAGTTCCATAGACATTTTTTGTTATACAGTTTTTTCACTTCTCGAACCAACCGAAAATAAATAAAATAAGCTTGGCCACAGTGGCATGCCTTGGTGAGAAAAGTCAATAAGCGTGAAGAGAGTAGCTGCGCAAAATTAAAGGTTAACAAAATGCTTTTTCTGTTTTTGTTTTTCTTGCTGTTGGATGTTGATGAGTTCGTAACTTTTCTGAACCTTTCTTTGACAAGTATGTATGTATGTAAATATGTACTTTATTTATCTTCTTTGCATCTCTTTCTGCCAGTAAATTACATAAATTACCGGTGGATATTTGTGTATATTTATGCGCATAGTGATTGCCTTTTTGATGAATGCAAATCAGTTTAAGAAGGGAAAGGAACAAATTGTAGGTGGGGAATTCTTGGCGAGCAAAAAATATTGATTTATTTTTTAAGGCTTTCAACTGATGGGAAAATGCTAGGTAATTTTTTGTTGAAAAAGAAAAGTTTTTTAAAAATTTAGTTTTAATTATAATAATAAAAAAAAATTTCAGGACATTTTCCGTACTTTCGACACTTTTCTTAGTAATGGCGCACTACAAAAAAAATTTGAATGAGGTAAAACTGCAGGTTCTAGGAAGCCAATTGGCATTGCTGCTTCGACTGATTATGCAATTTTCGATGATAGTGCGCGAAAAATCTAATGGAAGGTTGACTGTGGGGCACGTAGCATATGTATATTGAAACTAAATATCATCTGTGTAATCTCCTTTGATTTGGGAAAACAAAAAATCGGTTAACATCGCGCCGTAACCCTCGGTATTAACTGAGACTGCCCTGTTTTATCACTTGTACCAAAGCATTGACGCGAGCAGATCTCAATGGCACAGCAATATTCAAGATGAATTCGTACAAGGTGTTAGCAGTCAACGCGCATTTACTAAAGGTGGTGGCACTCGACCAACAACCATGTTTTGTACGTTGATTGTCACGGCAAAGTATTGGAAAAGTAGAAAACAAAAAATTAATTCGTCTTGTTTTATTCTGTGCTGACAGCTACATGGACACGGCGAAAGAAAAAAACCAATCAGCTGATTTACCAACGCCACCTTTAATAGATTTGCCTTGGTAGCAGTAGTACAAAACAAATTTAGATGCATTTTGTTTTTGCCATTTGGTGGTTTGAATAGGAAAATCTGGCTGATTACTTTGTACAGGTTCCATGCAATGTGAATTGACTACTGAAGGTGGCGTCTTCCCAAAACTGTTACTTTATTTTTCGCGATTTTGACAAGTCTGACGTCAGGTCTCTTATCAATACAAGACAAACAAACGAAAGGAGGAGAAACTGCATGTCTGTGAAAATTCAGTGAATGGATTGGTAATATTGGGATTTATGACATTTAAACTAAACAATTTTATGAAAACGAAGTGCCACGTGTTGAATTGCGAAAGCACGAATTATAAAAATACCTCCAAATTCAGTTTTTTTACCGTGGCAGGAGAGTATGTGCGTATAATTTCTTGTGTTTGTTTATTTCCATTGCTTTCGCCAACTCTTCTTCTTCACACACAAGTAATTTCCCTTCCTTTTTCTCGTTTATTCATGGGCTCTGACGACAAAGCGAATTCGGAAGCCGCAACTTTGTATTCTATCATCCTTGGGTTCCATGAATCCCACGAACTTTCCACATATTTCACGAATTTCAATCAGAACGGCGAATCTATGCAAAGTGGCAGAAATGAGAAAAGAATCTATGCATCAGCTGATTGGTGCCTGCTTGTCAAAGTGAGAGTATTTGTATCTTCTCTCCCTCTCCCTCTTCGTCCTTAATTTGAAATTTCATAATGGTGCACCACATTGCTGTATTTTTGGAATAGATGATAGAAACAGATCACCTTCACATTCAAACCACCAAAAAGAAAAAAATTTAATCAGCTGTTCTGTTAGCAACATCTGATAAAAATATGGCAATATTAGTGTGAGAGTTTTCTAGAATTTGATTCCAGATGCCGCTGCCAATTAGTTAGAATTTTGTTTTATTATAAAGGGTTTTCCAATAAGAGGTGTTATTTTGATTTTTTCCCGTAAAAGATCAATGGTTTCGTTGCTTGTGTGGCACATAGCGCCGTCTTGTGGAAAATCAACGTTATCCAGATCAATATCATCCAATTCCGGACATAAAAAATCATTAATCATCTCTCTATAGCGTAATCCATTCACCGTAACTGTTGCTCCAGCTTCATTTTCGAAAAAGTAAGGCCCAATGACTCCGCCGGAACATAAACCGCACCAAACAGTCACACGTTGAGGATAGAGAGGCTCTTCAACAATAACTTTTGGATTTTCTGATCCGACAATTTTCCTTGTTGTCGAAACCACCGAGGTGGAAATGGGCCTCATCACTAATGGAATTCCGGATCATTTTCATGCATTTCAACGACCCACTCAGCAAAGACAAGCCGTTGATCGGCCGGCTTGAGTTCTTGTGTTAACTGGACTTTATAAGCCTTAAGACCCAAATCTTTATACAAAATACGGTGTAATGACGTTTGTGGAATGCCTAATTCCAGAGAACGACGAGGAATGGTCAAATCTGGGCTTTCTTCAACACTTTCGGTTACAACAGCAATATTTTCGGCTGATCTTGAGCGACGTGCACGGGTCTTATTCTTCACATCACTAACTTGTCCCAACAGCTCGAATTTTTTCACCAATTTCTGTATTGCGGTCCGACAAGGTGCTTCACAATGACCCAAAAATGTTCGAGTTTTACGAACCGTCTCTGCCAAATTTTCACCATTTTTATAGTGAATTTTAATAATTTCAATGCCTTGTTTAAGCGTTTATCGCTCCATTTTTATTAATAGCGTAGTTTCTACTTGTCAAATATCAAAAAATGACTGCTTCAAAAGTGACATCTACCGAAGCGACAATAGCGGGCTATTCAAAATAACACCTGTTATTGGAAAACCCTTTAGTTATTCCCATTTATTTGGTAAATAAAATGTGTGCCTTTCATTTGTCCATTCCCTTGGAAGCATTTGAAATTTTATATAATATACATTTTTGTTTTTGACTTTTTTTTAATATCTTGAAGGCAATGTACTTTCATTTCATATTTGAATTTATAACCAAAAGTAAGCTTTATGTGGCACGTTTACAAAATAAACACATACATGCATACATATGTAAACAAATATTAATTGACGCAAAAGAACGCTACAAATCAATATTAATTAAAAATCTGAAAAATAAAAGAAAATATAAAAACTGGAATTATTTAAAATCTAAAAATCGCTCAGTACAGACCAAAACAACTGGTTTTCAAACCTGTTCAATTTAACATTTTACAAAATAATTGCCGTTTTTCATGTTTTGTATGTTCATATGTGTGTACATATATGACTTTTGCTCCAAAAATACAGTATTTTACAACAAAAATGCAACTAGTTGTCAACATAAATGTGTAATATGAAGAAAACGCCTATGCTAAGTTGCATTTGTTCAGGTTTTGAAAGGTCAAATAGCTCACGCTGCCAATTTGCTAGTAGACATTCCAACATACATACACACAAGCATTAGATACACTTAGTAATGTCTACTTCTATAAATTTTAATTCTGACTAGTTTAAGCAACAATACCAAACCGGCATTATTTCTAAATCTATTACTCTTCAAATTTTACGCATGCCGGCTACGATTATTACAGTTCTTGTCTTTGTAACATACAAGGTGAAGTGCAAAATAAACAAGACTGAGCTAAACTAGAAACGGCAGGAGCTTTGTTCTGATAACTTCGAGTTTATTTATTCAAAATAGTCCCCTCTGCACAAGTCGGTACAAGCCTTTTGGATGGCCTCTACGGACGCAAAACGTTTTCCTTTCATGGCCAAATGCAATTTTCCGAATAGGTAGAAATTCAGAGAGCCATAACAGGCGAATACGGTGAGTGATTGATGGTTAAAATGCAATTTCTAGCCATAAAATCCACTCATAAGCTCTGAGGCAACTCTGTACAAGGTGGCGCAAAGTTAATCACCGTATCGGAAAAATTTTAATTTTTGTAAATGGCGTCGGTCGTCTATCATATTTGACGCTTGTGAAATATACAGTTACATACACAGACAAGCAATGGAGCGCGTAAAGGTAAGAAAAAAAGATTCCATCACTCAAAATATTTTTTTATTTAGTGAAAAAGTTATTCGAAAACAAAATTGGATGATTAATTTTGCGGCACCTTGTGCAAGCTAAGTTAGATTTTTGTTACATTGCCTTTAAAATATACAAAAAAATATTATAAATAATGTTTTTCATTTAGTAAAAAAATCATTCAGCAACAAAATTGGATGATTCATTTTGCGCCATATTGTATATCAAACAATCCATAACATCTCTAGCGGTACTCTAATCGAAAAATTATTTAATACTAGCCCAAGAAAATTCGTTTTGTTTTGGTTTTCAAAACGAATTTTTGATTTTGTTTTAATTTTGCCTTATAGAAATTTCTAATTTTAATTTATAAGTTCTATATCCTATTAAATTTAATAACAATTGGATTTTGTTACTGAAGACGATAATTTGAATCTATCGCTCGATTACCAAAATCGGCTTACCTTTGTTGAAATTGGACTAAACGTAAGTATATTTTCACTTACTGGCTGACTGATCAACTCTACTTTATAAATCTTTCGGAAAAATACTAAAGGGTGGTTAAGTTTCAAGGGCCGGGGATGATTTTGAATAAAATACAATTTTTTTAGGAAATTATTGTCATTTCTCTTTATTATGATAATATTGGTATGGCTTAATTACATATGGAACAAAATATCGGCCAAATCCTCCATCCGATGGTCCCAATTTTCGATGACGCTGAGGCATAATTGAGGTTCTATGCCGTTAATGTGCCAAGTTATCTCATCCTTTAGCTCTTGAATTGTTACTGGCTTATCGACGTACACCTTTTCTTTCAAATAACCCCAAAGAAAGAAGTCCAACGGTGTCAAATCACATGATCTTGGCGGCCAGTTGACATCGTCGCGACCTGAGATTATTCGGCCATCAAATTTTTCGCGCAAAAGAGCCATTGTTTCGTTAGCTGTGTGACAAGGGGCACCGGTCCTGTATGTATCTTCCAATTCGGGCCATAAAAAGTTCGTTATCATCTCACGATAGCGAACACTATTCACAGTAACTACCTGACCGACCTCATTTTGGAAAAAATACGGCTCAATGATGCCGCCGGCCCATAAACCCCACCAAACAGCCATTCTTTATGGGTGCATTGGTTTTTCGACAATCACTCTTGGATTATCATTCGCCCAAATGCGGCAATTCTGCTTATTGACGAATCCACTGAGGTGAAAATGTACCTCATCACTGAAGATGATTTTCTTCGAAAATTGGTCATTCACTTTTGCCATTTCCTGCCACCATTCTGACCATTGACGACGCTTGAAATGGTCAAGAGGCTTCGGTTCTTGAGTCAATTGCACCTTGTAAGCGTGTAAATGCAAGTCTTTATGCATAATGTTCATCAACGGCGAGCGTGAGAGGTGCAATTGTTGGGCACGACGACGAGTTAAGGTGGACGGCTCTTCTACCACACTATCGCGAACAGCAGCAATATTTCTGCAGTACGAGCTGTACGAGCATGCACTGGTGTTTTCACATCAGACCCGGTTTGCTCAAACTTTTGCACAATTTTTCCGATTGTACGCACATTTCGACGATTAAATTAACCGAAAAAATCACGAAGTGCGCGATATGCATTTTGATTTGAACGCCCGTTTTCATAATAAGCCTGAATAACTTTAACGCATTGCTCGATTGTATATCTTTCCATGCTTCAAATTGAGTTAGTCCGATGTCAAATAAAATGCAGAAACAAATTTGACGTTGAGGCCGTTAAAATTTAACCACCTGTTATTATTATTAAGTTGTACATACATAAATTAGTGTGAGCCAGTTATTTACGCTTGCTATGCCCGCACTCCGCACTCATATGGCTAATTTACGCGAGTGTTTAAGTATGACTCCGTGGCGCAACGGTAGCGCGTCTGACTCCAGATCAGAAGGTTGCGTGTTCAAATCACGTCGGGGTCAACAATTTGATAGACTGTTCTTTTTATTACAAATTAATTTTTTTTTAGTATTAGAAAAATGTATACATTTATAAGACAAAATAATATAAAATGCAATATTTAAGTGCCAGTATTTACTGAAATCGCCTATCGGCATTGTACCAGCATTTATGTACGTAATATACATAGAATGTGTAACGATGCTGTTATTATTATTTCCTTAAAGGTGAAATCGTTAATTTACATACATATAAGGCAGCATAAAAACAAATAACAGAAAATTTTAGAATACAAAATGCTATTTAAAGATTGCAAAATGTCTGTTTTTATTGCAGCCTATTAACGTCATTAGTTCTATCGCTTGGGCAAAATTGCTGCACTTAACTTTGTATACTCTTACTATATTTATAAAATAGATATATTATTTAGCTCGTTTTTTTGTTTAATTATTTGGTTAGAAACAAAAATTGCCAAATTTAAATACTCACCCCAAAGCAACTCTCTTATTCGCATGGGAGGTTCCCTGCAGTTGAACATTCAAGAGAAAATCCATTTGTTATAAACTCTTTATCTCTCCAGTCTCTTAATGTTATACAAGAAAAAGCTCTTTTTAAAAGCTTTGAAAGCAGTGTGACCAGATGTTAAAAAAAGAGAGAAGCTAAATTTTGTAAAACAAAATAAAATATAATATTAGATGACATGAAAGATACATTATACAGCGAGAACAAATTCGCAGAATAAAGTTCCGTTATTTTTGCTTTTGTTCGTATGCATTGTCTACTCATAAATTATACTCAATTTCATCTTGTTCTTAAAAATGGAGTGGGGAGCTAAGGAAAATCGCATTGCAATGATTGCATTACAAAAGTGTGGTAAAAGTGCAAGAGAGATTTATGAATTGTGGAAAAAACTTAATATTTCGAGAATGTTTGTTTACCGCAAGATCAATCGTTTTTCCCAAACGTCTGAAGTGATAGACAGAAAAAGAAGTGGTCGTCCTCGCTTGGTTCGAACCACTACAGCAATAAAAGCCGTTCAAGAACTCGGAGAAATTTCCTTTCAAAGTAGAAAAACGTCTCCAGGGAAATGATTGTATCGATCAGATCCATGTCAAGACTAACCACATGAAAGCCTTCCGTCGCTCAAGTGGTCAGCTTTTGGCCACGCACTTGAAAAAAATTAGGATCTACAGATGCAGCAGCTTCCTCTGAGGCTATGAAATTTATTTTCACAGATGAGAAAATTTTCACTGTCGAAGAAGATTTTAATAAGCAAAACGACAAAATCTAAGCTAAGGGCTCAGCGTGACCGCCATCCAGCATCCGTAATGGTTTGATGGGGAGTGTCCTGTAAAAGCGTTACATCTCTCTATTCCTGCGAAGTAGGGGTTAAGACCGGGGCGAAAGTATACCAGGAGGATGTCTTAGAAGGCGTAGTGAAACAGTTGAGCAGTACTTTCTTCAATGGAGTGCGTTGGATCTTCCAGCAAGATTCTGCTTCAGCCTATAAGGCAAAAACCACCCAACTGTGGCTAAAAAAGCTATATTCCTGGGTTCAAACCGTAGAAGATTGGCCCTCTGCAAGTCCCAATCTGAATCCATTAGACTACAGTTTGAGGTCAAAATTGGAGAAAATGGCCTGTCGAAGATCTCACATAAATTTGAGGCGTCTCAAACAATCATTGGTTAGAATGGCGATGTCAATATCCATGGAAACCGTGTGTGCTGCAATAGCTGAGTGACCTAATCGTTTGAAGGCTTGGGTAAATTTAAACTTGTTTCTTTATTTTTTACATGATTAAATAAACCTCACTTCATTAAAAAAAGTGATATAATTTTATATCTGTAATGGACTTGACTTGTAACAGAACTTATGACAAGGCTAAGTATAATCAGAGAATGTTAATGCATTAACATTATCTGGTATAATTAAGTGTTGATACTTTTTTTACATAGCTTCAACAGTAAACTTCTAATATTGAGCAGCGATTTAAGTATTTATATTTATTTACTCGCAAAATAGTTATATAAATAATTATATAAGAAAAAAAGGCAGGTATTAAAATTCTCATGTACTGAAAATTCTTTTCACTTCATCATTACTGAGTGATAATACGAAAAAACGAACGTTCCCACGACAGTCTATTCTAGCTTACCGGAACGACCCGGTTTTATACTCGGCCAACGACTGGCAATCCAGTAACATTCCTTAAATATTTATGGGGAATGTTTATTTTCATAAATGGTGGGACCTTCAAGATAGAAACCTGCACAATTTGATAACATTAAGTAAAAAGCAAAAAACCTAAAAAAAATGAATGCCAATTTTGGGGATGCGCTGGCCAAAAGTACATCACCTCTATCCAACGACTTCAAAACAAAATCCTACGGAGCATAGTAAACGCGCCATACCTTCGTGATTTTGGCATACCAACTATGACTGAAGGGATGCAGTTAATTCCCATATCTCAATGCGCTAAAATTATATCTCACAAACAACGAGTAAAAAAAAAAATTTCAATTGCAGCATTCAGGTTACGTCGGCTGAATTCATCTCGAAGCCATTTAAAACGACAACGGCAGCAGATCTTATGAAGCGCGAATAGCGATTATTTTGTAAAATGCTTTTTGAAACAAGTTAAATTATCAAATGAAAATTTGATTGCACAATTGCACAACGCTTCTTAAAAATTTATAAGAAGCGTTAATAAAAAAAAAGAAAGTGAAATTAGAATTCATATGTTGAGGTTAGAGTAAAAAAATAAATCATAAATACAGCATCGCAAAGAGAAACCTGACCACACTGAAATTATGTTCAAGCGTGGTAAGATTTACTTACTCAATGGTTCAAGTTTCAAAAGCACACTTTCATTCTCTTGCTCTTCGTATTGCTCATTCAGATTGTTTTTAAAGCTTTTACATATTGATAAAGCGCTTGGGCTTAAATGCGCCATTTGCGCTGAGTGAATATAAGACTCCGTGGCGCAACGGTAGCGCGTCTGACTCCAGATCAGAAGGTTGCGTGTTCAAATCACGTCGGGGTCAACCATATCTCTGCGATCTCTTTTTTTATTCAGTTTTTTTTTTTTATTCGCAAGTTATGCATAAAAAAGTAATTATAAATTAAGCGTTGGTTTTTGTCACTTGATAAAAATAAAACAATTGCAAAAATTGAACTCAGGTATGGCTATTTAAGCAATTTCAAAACATTATTGCTGGTTCCTGCACTCTATCCTTCTTTCGTTTTTAGGTGGGCACAGCTGCGTCAGAATTTCCCAAATAAAACAGGCTTACGAATAATTATTGATTTTTTACCCAAGCACCAGGCCATTTAATCTCTATGTAAAATCGGCTGCTGAGTACGAAAATCCACAAAATTAAATGTTTTCATGAAAAGCTTTGTTTCGTGCCAAAAATATGAAAGTTTTCAATTTATATACAAAAATTACTTCCAAATTTTTTACTTCTTCTTTTTTAAACTAACATTTAAAAAAAAAATTAACAAATAAACCTCAAAAAATATGACAGTTATTCGCCTGAGAATAATGAAAACTAATTTTATTGAAAAATGAGGAGTGAAGGAAATATATGTAGTAAATATAGAAAATTTAATTACCTTTAATTTGGTATGTCCCAAAATTTGAAATGTTTCTGCTCTAGTTTTTTTTCTTTAATCCAAAGCAGTTATTTGGCGATATCTCGAAAACCACATGACTGAAAAAAAAAATTATTTAGATTTTCGAAAAAAAAAAATATTTAGGTTTTGGGGGGTGATTTTGACTGTAAACTAGTGCAACCTCAAATGGATAACTTAGTTAATGATGATCACTTTTTTCTTGAATAAATATATCTGAAATGCAATTTTATAGTCACTTGTCATGAGAAAAAGAAATTGCGACTTCTACCGTATATTTTTGCCCGCCATTCTACAATGTGGCACAAAATTAATTACCCTATCGGTAGATTTATAATTTTTGCAAATGGCGTCGTATGTCAATCATATTTGACACTTGTGAACTATGTATTCAGCTGCAGTGCACAAGCAGATAAACAATGGGGCGCGCAAAGATCAAAATAAAGATTTCTAGCACTCAAAATAATGTTTTTTTTTAATTTTTTTTATTTATTAAAAAAGTTATTCTAAAACAAAATTGAATGTGCAATTATTAGGTATTGCATGTATGGATGTATATTTAATATTGTTTTTATCAAAAAACTTTCAAAGTCTCACCAATATTTTCTCTTCAAACTGCCTTTTAATCAATGCGCTAAAATTATTACACGCCTACTACTAAACCATAGCTAAAGCAACAACAGAAAAAAAGGTACTTCGTACAAATAAAATCTAGTCAAATAAATGATTTGCGGATGCAATAATCGTAAATAGCTGGTAACAATAATTGTGAATGAGCACTTAAAATCGTGTGTTGATGAGGGGTAACATGCATGTGCTTGTGTAGCACATTTGCTGCAATTTATATAAATGACTCCGTGGCGCAACGGTAGCGCGTCTGACTCCAGATCAGAAGGTTGCGTGTTCAAATCACGTCGGGGTCAAATTGAAGTACTCTTTTTTAATATTTTTTTTATAATTTTAGTTTTATTTAAAAAATAAATCTTTTAACTTTTAATACATTTGCATCATAATATTTAGTCGCAATATTAGAAGAAATGCAATTTTGCGTTTTATTCATAATATTCTTACAGTATTTATTTACTTATTTCAGATGTTCTTAACGGCGCTGTCTTCGATGAGGATCATGATGAAATGGTTGTCGTCAAGGATATTGAAATGTTTTCCATGTGCGAACATCATATGGTTCCGTTCTATGGAAAGGTTTCTATTGGTTATTTGCCGTGCAATAAGATTTTGGGGCTCAGCAAGTTGGCAAGGTATGTATTAAAATGCTATATACTCGTATTTTCAAATGCATAAGCGTGCCTGTATGTGTACTTTTCTTTTTATAATACTAAAGCTTAGTAAGTGGCAATAACTTAAGTTCATAAATTCTGTATTCAAACCAGAATACGAACTGTGGAATAAATAATTTTATATTTTATTCGATTCTCATGAATTAAATATTTTTCATTATTTAGAATTGTGGAGATCTTTTCACGACGCTTGCAAGTGCAGGAACGCCTGACCAAGCAGATTGCCGTTGCCGTCACACAGGCCGTACAACCAGCTGGAGTTGCGGTTATCATTGAAGGAGTGTAAGTGCTATTTTACAATAAAAAATTATGTTATTAAAAAAAAATGAAAAAATTAAATAAAATAAATTGAATAAATAAAAATAAAAAATTAAAAAAATAAAAATAACATAAAATAAAATAAAATAAAATAAAATAAAATAAAATAAAATAAAATAAAATAAAATAAAATAAAATAAAATAAAATAAAATAAAATAAAATAAAATAAAATAAAATAAAATAAAATAAAATAAAATAAAATAAAATAAAATAAAATAAAATAAAATAAAATAAAATAAAATAAAATAAAATAAAATAAAATAAAATAAAATAAAATAAAATAAAATAAAATAAAATAAAATAAATAAAATAAAATGCAATGAAATGAAATAAAATAAAATAAAATAAAATAAAATAAAATACAATGGTATAAAATAAAATAAAATTAATTTAAATTATATAAAAAAATAATACTAAAATATAATAACGTAAAATAAAAAATAAATATAAAAAAATAAAATAAATTAAATGAAAATAAAATAAAATAAAATAAACAAAAAATAAAATAAAAGAAAACGAAATGATTTTAAAAAATAATAAATATATCTCTGTAGCCGATATGTTTTACTAAAATTGTGTTCTATAGGGTGGCTCAGAATTAATCATCCAAATTTGTTTTTGAATAGTTAAAAAAAAATTCCATTCCTTTCTGCTTTCATCCAATTTTGTTTTTGAACAATTTTTTTTTTATTAAAAAATTTCCATTGCTTTCTGCTTGTATGCAGCAGCTATCTAGTTAACAAGTGTCAAATATGATCGACGGCGCCATTTGCAAAAATGATTAATTTTGCGTAGTTAGTAATTTTTTGTTTGTTTTTGAATTTATATCATAAACAACTTTTTCGAGTACAGACATTGCAAATTTTATTTCATCGAACTTTTTTATTTTATTTATATTTTTTTCAATTTCAGTCACATGTGTATGGTAATGCGAGGCGTACAGAAAATCAATAGCAAAACTGTGACCTCAACAATGTTAGGCGTCTTTCGTGACGACCCCAAAACCAGAGAGGAATTCTTGAATCTCGTCACCAGCAAATAAGTACTTGCACTTGAATATTTGGACTGGAGATGCGACAAAACATTCCGATGAACCGAAGTACGTAAAGGCGGAAATTTTTATAACGAATGCTGCTATTATACAATATTTTAAAGAAAACTATATATGTACTTAAATATAAATTGCATATTGTATAAGAAATAATATACATATTAATATACATACATACATTTATATAAAAATACTTAACCCGAAAAGAAAAGAAAAAAGAAAAATAAACAGCCAGAAAGAGAATTGTATTGTACTTAAGCGGCCAACACGATAGTTACCGTGAATGTTGGAAAAGTAAATACTTTTTGAATGTCGTACAAGACAAATGAGCGCATTAAAAAACCTAATAAAATTTAAAACAAATATCAAGGCTAAATGGATTATGGAATATTATTTAGTGAAATATATATTACAAAAAGTGAGATAAAAAAAGAATAGTTGTGTTCGATAGGAAAATTAGCCCATCAGCAGCCAGCAATCCAAATCAAGAGCGTAAGGAAAAATTCTCTCTTAAAGAGCAGAAAAAACAAAAAGTTAACGAACGCAAAATTTGCTATCAGTGTAGATTGTGTAGAAAATTTGTGTATTTATCATAAATATGCTTTGTATAAAATTTCCGTTTTATTGCTTCTAGAAAACTAAAAACTGTCCATTTCAGGCGGACGCAGGAAAGAGCAAAAGTGTTGAAAAGACCAGATTCACCAGAAATAAATTTGTTTGCTTGAAACAGTACAATCATATATACATATATGTAGTATGCTTTAAGATGATATGTTTTTGTGATGCTTAATTTTTGCAGTCTCTTGCACCGAACTGTCACTTAGCTCAAAATTTTTAAGTGATTGATGATGTTTTGGTGTAATCGAACGCCTATTTGCAAAAATTATGAATAACTATTACACATTTTTATATTATCGAACGCAACTAAAGGGAATAATCGTGTTAAAAATTATATGAAAAGTAAAAATTTGAATAATAATAACAATAAAAATAATTTGAATAACAACACAAATAACACAAATGTTATAATAATAAAGTTTGGAAAACTTACAGGAAATGCACTAAAAGAGTAACATTTAACAAAAAAAGAAGCTTTAAGATGAACCTGAAAATTTTTGATAAAACTTACTTTAATGAAATAAGCAACGAAAAAGTGCGGCAATCTTGCATTGTTACATTCAAGCTGAATTATCTATTAGAAAGACCTATTTTGCGAAATATAAAAAAAAAATGATTTTGTTGACTTAAGTTAATATAATACTTTTACCATTAAAAATATATTTCTTAAAAATATGCACTTAAGAAAAGGTTCTTAATAGTTAATAAGGTGTTGGAGAATGGAAAATAATTAATGTTAATTTATTGTATGAGAAAAAGAAGAAATCTGCTTGCCATTTATAAACTGCAAAGAATGGAAAAACGCATAGGGACTTTATAAAAAATAATCATACGTTCTAAAATATGCTTTCATGAAAAAAATATGCCTATATTTATAACAAAATCAAAAAAAAATAAATAAATAAAAATTAATAATAATAGTATTGAAAGAATGATCAAAGCACCTTTGGCTGCTGCAAATCGTTTAGGGAATTTACACAATCAAAAGAGTTTACAAAGAAATTATTGAAAAATGTCGCATGAGGTTTTACATAATTATATTATATTTACACAAAAAAATATATTTAATCTTAAGCAAATATTAATAAAAATTATCATTTGTGCTAAAAATGCATAATAATTGCTTTCATGACACTTACGTGGTAGAAAACGAAAATTTTTTATAGCGAAAAAACAAAAACAAATTTATGTGTTTGAGGACATTTACTAATGAAACTACGAAAAATTCCTATACAAACATACATGCATACATCCATACTTCGAAACATTCGTTTATAAATAATATGTTGTTCATTGTTGTAATACTCGTTAAAGTAGAAAACTATAAAAATAATTACAAAAAAATATATACATATATATATATTCAGTACTGTTACTTGCAGAGATATGTATTAAAAAAAATAAAATTAAAATAAATTTGTTGTTATTACAAGCAAAATTTGACTTGCATTTTTTATGCTTGGGAAAGTTCAAAGGAATTTAATTTCGAAAATTTGGAACGATATTCTGGGATATTTTACCAAACAATAGACACAAAACCCAGAAGTTGGCTACCGACTGAAATCGAAATATCGACCGACCAAAGAGAGTAAAGCAACTAATTATCACGGATGATAGATAGCAGGTAGTTAGATGTTCGTTAGATATGGTGAAAAAAAATGTTTGAGGGAAACTATGGATTCTACGTCATTCGTTTTGTGTCTCACAAAATTTAGCTTAGCTTAGTGAAACACAAAACGAAATTTAGCTTAGCTTAGTCAAACACAACACGAATGACGTCGGCATATCTGTCAAATTCGCTCAGAACCGAATAACGGTATGCTAGGTAGTACACCTCTCAAAACCTTTTCATCAAGAATGATGATATTCTCTCCATCGTGCCTTTTCACCATAACTAATTCTTAATATTATTCTCTGCCTCTCTCTCTCTCTCTTAGCTTCACAGTCTGTGGTGGAACATAGCTTTATAACAACAATTCTCCTCCAATTCAGCCTCTCTCTTGCCTCATTTCTCCAATTACGAACGTTCATCGCTTTTAGATCTGCTTCAACATCATCAATCCAGCTCTTTCTTGATCGGCTTCTCTTTCTTCTTCCTATTGGACACAAAGTAAACACCCGATTTTCGACTCTTTCGTTGGTCATTCTTATGTAGCGGTCAATCCATCTAATCCGCTGCGCTTTAATAATCCGTATTACATTTTCACCACCAATAAGGTTTTCAACATCGTTGCTGTAACGAATGCGATACGTGCCGTTTTCAAGCCGAATCGCAATAGCTGGTTTATATCATTAACTTTCAGTGTCCAGATTTCAGCACCATAAGTAAGAATCGGACGTATCAAAGTTTTATATAGTACATCTCAATTTTCTGCATTCGCGATAAAACCTTGGATCTGAACAATTTAATATATGCATAATACGTCTTATTAGCAGATTTAATTCTTTCATCTATTGCAAATGATGTGTCTTTACTTGCTGATAGAACGAATCCCAAGTATTTGAATTCGTTTACTCTTTCCATTTTACGTGCTGAGCGAAATTGAAAAACAGAAGCACGATTTCAATTAAGAATAATAAAAAATTCAAAATAAAATCTTCCTTTCCCCAAATCAATAAAAGTTTAAAAGGATGGATATTGTAGTTTTAAATAGGTAACTTTTTTGAAATATTACTTAACATTCAAGAAAAATAAAAGTTATAATTCTAGTTAAACAAGAACTTTCTTTAAATAAATATTTACTGTTCAGTTTTGTTATTAGCGAAATACATTTTGTTGTTGTTTTGGCAGCATATCATTCCGACAATATTTTTGTTTTTTATATGTTATCAAAAGGCTTTAAAAATCTTTTCATACATTTATTTTTAAAAATTATTTTATCGAGTTGAAAAATAAAAATATTATACTAAACTCGAACGATTTGTTTAATACCCAGCAGTGTGTAATCAGCTTTCTTTGACATTGTCGTGAACTATTTTTCCATACATGGTTGCATTCAGTAGAAATATTGGATGATAATGATTGTGAATTTTGGCATACTCTTTCGTTAGCTTTTAGCTCTTCTATAACAACGCTGACGCTTATTTAGAAACTTTCAAGTGATTAGTAAAAACTATTTAACAGCAATAAATAGGCATAATTTTACGATCTCATATTCTTATATGAAATAGTTTTCTAAAAAAACTTGAAAACAATATGGTGGAAAACAGTTCATATTTTTCGTTGGGAATGCATTCGTGTGTGAAGCTGTACAAGGCAATGAGCACATAAAAGTGCACTGCTCTAATTGTGCACAAATGAACAGTTAGTACGAGTGTATTTACAACTAGACTGCTGTTATAATTGTTATGCAAGTTTAATAATATAATAGAACATGCAAAGTTTATTAATTAGAACCAATGCAGTGAAAATGTGACTACACTAGAATAATTACGAATTTTATTGTGAAATTTTTGTGTAGTAGTCGTAATTGTGTAAAGGAGATTCCGAGTGTAAACGAATGAAAACGATTATCCTCTTGTTTTACCGCTGCGTGCCGCGCTGCATTGGTACATAACGTGATGTTTTCGTTGCTCTAGCCATGCTTTGCTGCTATTATGCTACTGTGAATTCAAAGTACTTGTTGGTGTATGTATACATGTGTGCAGCGGCGATAGCTATTGTGAATACGTTCGTTTTTCCGCTATGGTCACGTACTCTTTCGAGCTGTGCAATTTTGTTATAAATTTGGCAGTTTTCCTTGGCAAATATAGTGTGAAATATCTTTGTTTACAACAAGTTAAGTACAATTCTTTTAGTGAGACTGAGTTTACTTTATATGAAATGATAACGAAGTGAAAATCGCTTTAATGGAGCAATTAATTAGGCTGACATTGATTGGTAAGTCGTTTTTGTACTGTTTTCCTTTTTTATCAATCTCTTACACCTCTATTTACTTATGTACAGACATTTTTTAACATCTACACTGTTAATTCGTAATTAGTGTGAAAAAATAGAAGTAATTCAATCGATTTATTGCCAATCAAGAGCGTGTGCCGTGCAACTTGAGTGATGTGAAAGATTTACATTCTCATTTGGGTGGAGGGAAGCAAACTTTTATACAACTGAAAGATTAGATTTTTCTTTACTACTTTGTTTATTTATTTTCCAATTAATCCCATTAAACGTCTACTCCACTTGGTTTGCTGATTGGTTGTGTATATTTGTGTAGAATTTGCGTCTGTGTGTGCTTGCAGTGTGGTTATGTGGACAAATATGTTATCTAGATGGTGTTTTCATAATAGACAGGTGTTTTGTTTTTGTATCCACCTTGCCAAGCCCCCTTCTGCGAATATTGTTTCTTTCATTGTGTTTTTCTTTTTATGTTTTCTCTTGATTTTTATTTTATTCGTAATACAACTGCTCTTCTCGTTGAATTTAGTTGGTAGAATTAGGTTAGGTTAAATGGCTGCCCATAGAGGAGCCCAATGGGACAAAGAATCAACTTTGTCCACTGTGATACCATAGAACCATAGAGAGGAAAACAGAGGGTGGGGAAAGAACAGAACAGAGGGAGAAAAAAAAGGGGGGTTTTGGATTAGAGAAGGATGATGCTTAATTACAATTATGTTAACCGTTTCCAGATACTGACGAAATGCATCAGGTGCATGATATCTAAATTGCTTGAATTAAGTTGTAGCAAAAAAAGTGAGAGCAATAAGTCGCAGTATTCGCGCGTCGAAAGCAGACCAACTGAGGAGAAGATGTTGGGATGATTCCACATAATGCTCCAGGTAGCTGCTGCAGAAAGGACTTGAAGCAATACCAAGTCTCTCTCTCTCCGCTAAGGAGAGCTGCGGCTTTTGTAGCCTTACATATTTATCACTTGTCTTTTTGTAACGTGAGGAATTATGATGAAATGGCATAAAAATTGCACCAGTCCTGCCAAGTATAGCAAACGCTAGCGCTGACCAATTATTTAAATTGACATCGATAAAAATATCTTCTTTATTAAACATGTTTTAGAAATATTAATCTGTTCAAGAAGCTTTTGTTGATTTAAGTTAAATGGAAATACGAAAGGCTAGCATTTTTATAAGATACATTCGCAGTGTTTTTTTTCATTTAGAAAACTTTCTCTTATAGTGATGCAAGACGTTTTAAGTATGAAGTCTATTTAGTAATCTATTAAATGCATTAATGCAGGAGCTTATTATTAAAAAATAAATATTTTTTCTTTTAATATTAAAAAAATAATTTTTTTTTTGCATTTAGAAAATTTTTTCTTATGGTGATGCAAGTTGTTTTAAGTATGAAGTCTGTTTAGTAATCTATTAAATGAATTATATATATATGAAATAAATATTTTTTCTTTTCTTACATTTAGAAAATGTTCTTTTATGGTGATGCAAGTTGTTTTAAGTATGAAGTTTGTTTAGTAATCTATTAAATGCATTAATGCAGGAGCTTTGTTTTTATTATTAAAAAATAAATATTTTTTCCTTTTAATGTTAAAAAAATAAATATTTTTCCTCTTAATGTAAAAAAAAATAATAATAAAAAGTAAATAACACACGTCTTGAATGATACTTTTAAATAATGTATCTAAGGATGCCTTAGAAGATAGATATATGAAGTTTCACATTCCGACCTCCTGGCCTTTTGTGCCCTATACTTGTCACAGTACCTCATCCAAGCCCAGTTCTCTTATTAAACTCAGGATTGAGCGCATGTGCCTTTCCTCTAGCTGCAATTGGCCAAGATGTCTCTACCTTCTCCGCTCTTCAATAGCGCTGCATTCCAAGAGA
Organism: Anastrepha obliqua; assembly: GCF_027943255.1. NCBI lineage: Eukaryota > Metazoa > Arthropoda > Insecta > Diptera > Tephritidae > Anastrepha > Anastrepha obliqua. The sequence goes on from NC_072895.1 coordinate 114,314,843, forward strand.
AGGAACATTGGAGTCTCCTGGGATTGGTCGTGGAAATGACAAAAGCCCGTAGACCATATTCATTCAGATACAAATTCAGGTAAAGAGTAAAACGCATTCAGCAAAAGAAATTAATTTTTTATTTTCACACTTAAGAATTTGGAATCCTTCCCTGATAAATTTTTATAAATTTCCAACAAAGTTAATTTTGGAAATATATGGTCTAATTATAGGAAAAGGTGCGTTAATATGGATCTAGAAAAATATGAAGTTATTTATTATATTTTATCTTAACATTTTCATATCTTTGCTGAGCTTGAAGATAAAAAAAGGTTTTCTACATCATGCTGGAGCAGCGTAGTTTACAGCAGACCGATTGGTGGCTTTTTTAAGGGTTTCTTTAGTTCGTCTACCATATTTTACGGATGACTGATCTTTTCCCAGAGCTAACTGTTTCTTACTGAGAATTTAACGGTAGTTATCTAGTTAGTAGTGTCCACACTGAAATTAGGTATTAAAAGTCAAAGGGTTACCAATCGACACGTATTGGCCAAAGTATTAAAAATTATATATTTTAATCGATATCGACATTTTTTTAACTAATTTTGGTCTCGACACCATCAACTAAATAAATAAACGTGACACGGTTGCCAATTTGCTAAAACATCTAATTATAACCATTTCAATAACCAAACTCGAGTGTAGGTTCCATAAATTTATACAGCAATTGTTTTTTTTTTTGTTTTAAGAAGACCGCGCTAAAAAAACCACGAGAACAAAAATGAAAAATGTAAACAAACATAGCAAAACAAATATTCATAGTACAACAATTCACAATGGATCTTAGCTCTCAATGCGTCGACGGAGTGAATATAAAACGATTTTTTTGCACACTTTGTTGGTTAGTCACTTCAGCATAATTTCAAAAAATTAATGCTCTATTCCCACCAAGCATTTGAGCTTTAAATAAGAGCTCCGCTGAATTTGAGAAAAGTCACGTGTTCAGAGTAGAACTAACAACACCAACAGCTGATTTTTGTTTATATATAACTGACTGACTGAAATAATGTAAAAAAAGTCTAATCTGCAAATGTACGACTTTGTTTTTGTCTTGATTTTAGTATTTATAATTTCAAAGCAGTGGAAACATTCACTTCGTTTATTGGGTAAGATACGATTTTATTTAAAAATACACGTGAAAGTAGTTTATAAAAATTCGGCCTAATCAAAAACTTGCGTATCAAGTTGCGACTGGAAGTACCTATACTGTACAATCTTGGACGTGTGTAATGTAGTTGAGAACATTTTCTGTTTGTCTATCGTAATTCGGTTAGTTCTGTTTTGTAAGTGAATTTTGCAGTTAATTGTGAAATCTTCCTTATTTGTGAAAAATAAGAAATGTAAAGTAAATGTAAACTTTTGGCACATACGGTAATATATTCGATAAAGGATCTTCCAACGCCTAGTCGGAGCATAGGGCGACAGAAGTGGCGACTCGCAAATATAGTGCATAACCACCAGAATAGAAATTATGTTCTGAAAAAATTAGAAATTACTGCAACCTACTTGACCTCCATTCAGCAACCACCCAGTGAGTATTGAATGAAACAAAAAAATTCCTTTGCATCCAAACTTGTTTATGATTTGGCTGCACCAGATTTGTTTCCCTGTACTGTTTGGTAATTCCAATGCTTTTTAAATCAGTCCGCCTGAACGTACATATACAAAATGTTTGATCGTGTCGTTGGACGGTCTAAAGGCAATCGTCCTTATGTAATTCCACTGCTTCTCCAAGCATTACATTATTTAAAATATAATAAAAAATGTCCCACTTATACTTTGAAACTGAACCTAAGCATATGGTAGTGAGCTAGCTAGCTTATCGGCTATAAACGAATTTGCTTGTTCATCGCTATGCAAATTTTTCACTTAGCGTGCAGCGGAATTCTCTAGTGAGCAGGAAAGTGGTGAATCGGAAGTAATTAAATATTGTCAGAATGCCTTTCAAATTAATGTATATTGTTTCAAGTTTTGAAGTAAAGTTGTTTATTTAAAAAAGGAAAATAATATTGTTTTATAAGAATAAAATTATCGTGCATTATCACATTTAAGTGTACATATTTTCGTTAAAAGTTTGGTAAAATGTCATATTTCCTACTTCAGTGGCAACACTCCCTTTGCGAATTGTCGCCAGCAACCTTAGAAATAGATTTAATTCGGTGACAACCGCAGCCTGTAGTCGTGCTGTCGTCAAAATAATTGCTGCCGAAGACCTGTGTATTTTAATATTTGACAGATGCTACCTGTCGTTGCTGTCGTCAATGTGTTTATGCGCTATTAACTATGAAGTGATAACACGAGTGCCGTGGTTATGCTGAAATTTTGTTTGGCGCAGCCGTAGAATTTGTTGTTGCATCGAACACGAAGAGAGGTTTGACCGACTCTCACAGCGAACCAAATTTGGCTGACCAAACAGCCGTAGTGTGTTGCCATGCACACAAATTTTTGAGGATTGCATCGTAACCTAACCACAATATAGTACAGCAAAGTAAATATCGTAATCTAGTGCCTGTACAGTTTTGAAATTTAAATAATTTCTCCATAAATGCTATGGATTTCCCTATAAAATTTCTATAGTCTTCTGTGCAAAATATGAAATTTTTCGCATACCTGTTTATCGTGCGTATATTTTGTTATCCATTTTAAACGCTTTCTGTGGTTAGTAAATATAAGACCTCTTCTATTCGCCATTTCCACGCTCGTTATCTCTATGCTCGAATAACTTGACGAAAAATTTGCATGCGAAAGCAACAACAAAGTTCCTACTCGATATTCACCGCTAGCGATTATGGCTATGCTCATTAGGCAGCACTGCCTTACCAACACATGTAATTTAAGGCATGTTCATTTGCTTCATCTATTCGCCACTTGCTAAGTCTTGACGAAATAAAGAGGTCTATAGTAATTCAATTAGTGTTGCCAATCAAAGAAAAACATTGCTCAAACTATATATTAATTTACCAGAATGCATCTCTGTAAAAAACCGCACTAAACAGAGCAAACACATTTCGTGTGCGCCGAACAAATGTCGTCCAGCATAACCGCGGCCTATGCCGTGACTTAATTGTGAATTATGTGTGTGAGAGAATGAAGAAGAAGAGAATGTCCGGCTTTAGTTAACAAAAACTCAAAGTGAGGTTAGGCTTAATTCGAGGCGAATTCATATAAGGTGATAGCGGTAGTACAAAAACAAATTTTGCATGGCTTACGAATTGATGAAACTAAGTTTTTCTGAAAGTATAGGTTGTATATTATAATATATAAAAAAAAAGTAATTATTAGTGTGCACTTTGGTGTAGAAAACATAGAAAATTTCCCTTAAATTTTTTTTTTTTTAATTTTGTATTACATTATTGTGATATTAATTACTAAATTTTTAAAATTTTTTATTTTTTTTAAATTTTTTTTTAAGTTTTATTTTTATTTTTTAAATCTCTTTTAATTTTTTTTTTAATTCGTCTTAATTTTTTTTATTTATTTTTTAGTTATTATAATTTTTTTTTATTGTTTATTTTTAATTTTTTTTTTAATTTTTTTTTATTTATTAATTTATTGTTTTGTTTTTAATTTTGTTTGCTCAATTTTTATTTTTATTTTTTTTGCTAAGAATGCCATAAAATCTGGTTAATGTACGAGACGCTCCCTTTTTTCATTAAACTAAACAAAAATAATCATTAGTTTTTATTTGTCTTCAACCTGCTGTACATATTAACACAAATTTGGAAATCCATATTTGTACATTTAGAACTAACCTTGTTTTCGTTGGAAAATTCTTCATATTTATTTTTTATAAAGAGAAAATTAACGGAATCATTTCCAATATTCAAAAAGGAGTATGGATTATACGAAATATATATTGGGTTGGGGGGAAAAGAAATGTCGTATTTTGTCAATTGAGCGCGACATTTAAACATATCTTGCGTTGTACTTATTGCATCGGGTCACACTAAACGGCGATTTGAAGACGACAATCTGTACTACAAGTGTCTCCTTGACAGTGTTGTGATCGTACGTTTCAGTCTTAAGTTATAGCGCGTCAAAGATGGAGTCCACTAAGCAAGAAATTCGTCATATTTTACGTTTTTACTACCTTAGAGGTAAAAATGCAACGAAGGCGGAGGCACCCCGTACTGGTAGGTCAATCGTCGTAGAGACTGATAAAATCGTTGAAATTATCCAAAGAGACTGGCATGTGAGCATTCGCTCGATTAGTCAAGAACTAGGTGTAGACCACAAAACCGTTTGGAACCATTTGCAGAAGATTGGATTCCAAAAAAAGCTGGATGTTTGGGTGCCACACGTGTTGACGCAAAAAAATCTCTTGGACCGAATCAACGCTTGCGATTCTCTGCTAAAACGGAACGAACTTGACCCATTTTTGAAGCGGATGATGATTGGCGATGAAAAGTGGATAACGTACGACAACGGCAAGCGAAAAAGATCGTGGTCGAGAAGCGGCGAGCCGGCCCAAATCATCGCCAAGCCCGGATTGACCGCCAGGAAGGTTTTGCTGTGTGTTTTGTGGGATTGGAAGGGAATTATCCACTATGAGCTGCTCAACTATGGCCTGACCCTTAATTCGGTCCTGTACTGTGAGCAACTTAACCGTTTGAAGCAGGCGATTGACCAGAAGCGGACAGAATTGGTCAATAGGAATGGTGTTGTGTTCCATCAGGACAACGCTCGTCCTCACACATCTTTGATGACCCGCCAGAAGCTACGGGAGCTCGGATGGGATGTCTTATCGCAGCCACCATATAGTCCGGACCTGACACCAAGTGACTATCATCTTTTTCGGTCCATGCAAAACGCCCTTGGTGATACCAAGTTGGTCGCAAAAGAGGCTTGCGAAAACTGGTTGTCTGAGTTGTTTGCAAATAAGGAGGGGGCGGGGGGTTTATAAAGGGGGGATAATGAAGTTGCCTTCTAAATGGTTTGCGAACAAAACGGGGCATATTTGACTTGAATCGGATAATTCTAAGTACGTTAAATAAAGCGTCAAATTTCAATCACAAATACGAAATTTCTTTTTCCCGAACCCAATATGTAAATCAAATATTTCAATTCGACATTCCATGCGCTATGGCGATCAACTGCTATAGTAATTTCCCGTTGTATGTAAACAGGGGCGGCCGCCGTAGCCGAATGGGTTGCTGCGTGATTACCATTCGGAACTCACAGAGAGATCGTTGGTTCGAATCTCGGTGAAAGCAAAATTAATAAAAACATTTTTCTAATAGCGGTCGCTCCTCGGCAGGCAATGGCAAACCTCCGAGTGTATTTCTGCCATGAAAAAGCTCCTCATAAAAATATCTCTCGTTCGGAGTCGGCTTGAAACTGTAGGTCCCTCCGTTTGTGGAACAACATCAAGACGCACACCACAAATAGGAGGAGGAGCTCGGCCAAACACATTACTATATAATTACAGCTCAACAGCTGATTCTGTCAAAATCACTGAGTGGTTGTACCGTGATTTCCGCAACTTTTGGTTCTTTCAATTGTGCGTAGGTTTCTTTAAAATCGTTCGTATTTTCTTTCATATACGTTAAACTATCAAAAAAAAAAAAATGGATTAAAAAGCTTTCTAACTCATCAATTAACAAATAAAGGCTAGGAAAAATTGCACACATATTTGTTTTAATAATTCTTATCACATCTACAGTTCACTGAACTCTGAAAAGTAGGTAAATATTTATGTATTTTCATAATATTGTAGTCTAACTGAAAACAGCGAAGATGCCAAAAATGGAATAGAATAAAGTTAAATAATTTGTTGTTGCATATCGATTGTATTACAGCCTTTTCAATTCATATCTTATAAGACAAGCAACCCTTAAGTCTAGCGCTTGTGCAGAGCAACCAAAAATTT